>NW_022196896.1:92156293-92175174 GCF_008632895.1 Mastomys coucha
TTGTTGAAGATATTTACTGGCCCATTACATTGGGTGTCTTCACTCTCTTCTATACCTATTATCCTTAGTTTTGGTCTTCTCAGTGCTTCCTGGATTTCGTGGATGTTTTGGGGTAGGAGCTTTTTGGTTTTTGCATTTTCTTTGACTGTTGTGTCAAAGTTTTCTAAGGTGTCTTCTGCCGCTGAGATTCCCTCTTCTATCTCTTCAATTCTGTTGGTGATGCTTGCATCTATGACTCCTAGGTTTTTTATCTCCAGGGTTGTCTCTCTTTCTGATTTCTTTATTGTTTATATTTCTATTTTTAGATTCTGGATGGTTTTGTTCATTTCCTTTACCTGTTTGATTGTGTTTTCCTGTAGTTCTTTAAGGGATTTTTGTGTTTCCTCTTTAAGAGCTTCTAGCTCTTTACATGTGTTCTCCTGTATTTCTTTGAGGGTGCTATTTATGTCTTTCTAAAGGTACTGTATCATCATCATGATAAGTGATTTAGATCTGAATCTTGCATTTCTGGTGTGATGGTGTGTCCAGGACTTGCTATGGTGGGAAAATTGGGTTCTGATGATGGCAAGTGACCTTGGTTTGTGCTGTTTATTTTCTTACTCTTGCCCCCCACCATCTGGTTATCTCTAGTGCTACCTGCCCTTGCTAAATCTGACTGTCCTTCCTGTAATCCTGGCTGTGTCAGAACTCCTCAGAGTCAAGCTGTCTCTGTGATCCTGTGATTCTGGAATCCTGGGATCCTGGCTTGTTAGATCACCTGGAAGTGTGGCTTTCTCCGTGTGTTGTGGGACTGGCTGGGGAGCATGCGCCCAAGGTCTGCTCTGGACCCCAGCCCAGACAGACCGGAAGGAACCCAAGTCACTGGGCTGGCAGAATTCCTGAGTGCCTAGTCCCGCTGCTCCCAGTTACTCCCAGTGTTGGGACAGATGTTGGTTCCTGCTTACCTCTGATTCTGGGTGTGTCAGAGCACCTGGAAGTGGAGCTTCCTGTGGGTGTTGTCTATGAACTATTTATTACCATGCCTAGGAGAAAACATAAATATTCTGTTCTGTCTTCAGCAAAAAGAATGTTAATAGATGAAAGACAAAGAAAACATCAAAAAGAAACTTCTTTTTTTTTTCAAATGAAATTCAGGTTTTCACAATTCGATTGAGCTCATTTTTTTAAAACAAGATAAGACCCGGGAAAAGTTTCCAGGATGCTTGTTCTGAACATGCAATTATTTTTATCCTGCCACATTTGTAGACATAGAGATAGGAGCTGTCTGAGAATGATGGAAAGAATTCTCTAAGTCACCAAAGCCAAAATATTGATAAAAGAGTGAATGTTTACAGTGTTTGAGAGATAAAGAGTTCCTCTGAAAGAATTGTGGCTCTGATTAATTTTATGAAAACTCTTTTGGTCTGACCTGCAAGTTACATTAATTAATTAAATGGATGCAAATCTGAAATATTTGATTCACATTAATTGACATTGATTCACATTAATTCACATTGATAACAGTTCAACCTTATAAATGATGTACATTTTTCAAAAGGACCATGTATGATTTATATATACTGATGCTGTTCACTTATAAGTTTATATCAAAATGTAAATTACTAGAAAAAAAGCCACCACATCTATGTACTGATTCCCCATACGAGGCTGGAGAACTGGTTAGCACTTTGTGATTGTGGGGTTGGACTATTATTACAGGACCAGACTCTTTAGTCCCTTTAGTAGCCATTCATTGCTCACCTCTGTGTCTGACCTAACATTCTTTCAACTATAAGGTAATACTTTTGGCGTGCATTAACAGATGACTAGCTTGTGCCAATGGGTAAGCCAAAAATGCCATGAGATAACATCTAAACTAAGCATAGTTTTCCCTGTCTGTCTAAAATGTCCCATGAATGCATTTGGAAAGTGATCTAACATAATTTCTTTTTTTCTATGATTGTAAAAGTGCATATAACAACTTCTATATTGTTACACATTGTTCAGAACAACTTGAACCCTTGTTCCCAGGTAAGGTCATTCATGCTTGACTCAGAATAAATATTTTTTTAGTTCTTCATTATGAGATTAATAGTTAATGATATAGATTTACAAAAGATATAAACAAATGTTATTGATATTATCTAAGGAAATACCAATAATAAATAGCAAAATAATATGAAAATCTCAATGATCTTAATTCTAATTCTTCATTATGTATAACTCTTATGTAATTCTTCTTATTACCTCAGTTTATGAGATATTCCCATAGGATTAAGTGACTAGACTATTTCTGGTTTTGATAATATTTACACTTACACTGTATTTAGTCATCAGCACTTTTTAGTCTTTTTGTCTGAAAGAGATCTAGAAATGTTTTGTTTTTTTTAAATTTTCACGACCATGATGTCTTTCAAGACTCTTCTAAATATTTTGTAGACTGTCCACAATTTGTGGTTTGCATGATATGTACTCAAGCTAACATGTAGAATATATATTTAGGCAGGAGTCTCACATAACTGATGCTTTTTTGTTGCTTTAAATTCTTATTTAGTTTTTTAAATTAGTTTGAAACAAGTTTCACTATGTAGCCCCAGTTGATCTCAGACTCAACCCTCCTAGCTGAGCATCTCCATTGCTGGAACCTTAGGCATTTACTCCCATGTTTAGCAGTAATTCATTTTGGGGAGAAGAGAAATTATTTATTTACTTTTACATTCAAATTTTACTGTGCATAATTCTTTATTTAGATAGAACTACCCACTCATTCGCATACTGTTTATAACTATATATATGTTATTATTGAAGAGCTAAGTAGCTGCAACACAGTTTTCATGGTTAACAAGTTCTAATACTTACAACCTGGTCTTTATAAAAGGAAATGATTTGCTGATCCTTGGTCTTTTCTCTTTTTTATTTTTGACATTAAAGTACACTTAAATGCTTTTTCTCAGTTTTCCCTTTCCTTCTTCCAAGCCCAGCCCTATACCTTGCTGCTCTCTCTCAAATTCATGATCTCTATTTCTGATATTACTGCTCCATATCTATGTATGTTCCTAAATATATACATAAAACATCTCTGCTCCACACTTTGTCTGAATATTTACTCCCTTGAGTATATTGTTCCCCCTTCTAAGAAGAATTGAAGCATCCACACTTTGGTCTTCCTTCTTGAACTTCATGTGGTCTATAAATTGTATCTTGGGTAGTCCGAGCTTTTCCAGCTATCAGTGAGTGCATTCCATGTGTGTTCTTTTATGACTGTGTTACCTCACTCAGGATGAGACTTTCTAGTTTTTCCATTTGCCATCCATTCATGAATTCATTGTTTTAAATAGCTGAGTAGTATTCTATTGTGTGAATGTACCCCATTTTCTGTATCCATTCCTCTGTTGAAGGACATCTGGATACTTTCCACCTTCTGTCTATTATAAACAAGGCTGCTATGAACATAGTGGAGCATGTGTCCTTGTGGAGCATCTTTTGGGTACATGCCCAATTGTGATATAGCTGGACCTTCAGGTAGAACTATTTCCAACAAAAGTTATGGCATTTTCACACCAGGACTTGATTATTGGCTAAATAATAAGAGCATTTGTTCATGCAGAGAACTAGAGTTTTGTTTGCCAGTAACTCACAATCATCCATAACTTTAGATCCAGTGTTGTGATTATAAAAAGAGAAAGAGCTATAAGAATATGTTCTGGTGAGGTGTAGGGGAAGGAGGTGCCTCTGTGAGCCCATGCTGAGGCATCCCTTTCCCCTGAGGGACCAGACACTGGTATGGTCTAGAACAGAGTTTATTTAGGGCATGGGGAGGGCAACTAAGAGGATATCAGAGGCAGAGAAAGGCAGAGAGAAGGAGAGAGTAGAGAAGTAGGGGTGGACCATGACCACATGGAAAGAGGGGGAACAAAGAGGCAAGAGGCAAGGTAGAGAAGCAGGAATAAGAGAGAGGAGGGGGCAAGCAGCCCCTTTTATAGGGCCAAGCCTACCATTGCCAGGTAACTGAGGGGAGGAGCATACCTGGCTGCTGCCAGGTATCTGTGGGGATGGAGTTTAGACAGAATACCAACATCTGGTACTAGATACTCATGAAGTACACAGACATATGTGCAGGCAAAACATGGATACACATAAAATAAATAAATCTTTTAAAAAGTTGATATATGGTATAAATGTCTCAATCTGACTAAAGAAAATCACACTATTTTATGACTGTAATAAAGCTTCCTTTTTGTTCTGGTACATCATGAGTCACTATACTACTTATTGTGAGATCCAGAAGGTCCATTTGAGCATCCAAATAGTTGTGTTATCTATTTAATAAGGCCAACACATGAAAGAAAGAAAAATCACAGAAACTGCAGAAAAGCTGTGATCCTAGTTTAACCAAGCATGATACTTACCCTCTCTTTGACGTAAGTATTCTAAGACTAGCCAATAATTTAGTGTGGAATTTCCCCTTAGTGTAGACAAGACATAACACTCAGATTAGGATCTGCTGTACTTCTTGTGACTGAGAAAGCACCCTATAAGATGAACCAAATTGTAGCTTTCTGTACCCCAAGATCTAGGCAATTCAGGATTAGCAGCATGAGCAGGTTGGAACCCTCATACTACAGACCTCTGTACCTGGAAAATGGTGAACTGAATTTTCCTTTGGTTCCCAATGGATGTGAAAAACAGCATGTAGTTCTGGGATAAACACCAAAGAGATACTATTTTTTCCCCTTGTGGCAATTGGAGTTGAATTTTTCTGAAAGCAATTTATATGCAACTTGTCTTCCAAAAAAAAAAAGCCTGCTACTTTTGTGATTGAGTTTTCCTTTTGTATCTGTGACCAATATCCTAAAGACTAGAGTTATTTGCAAAATGAGTTGTAACCTTTTAAAAATATTGCCACCTGCTCATTAAAAAAAGAACACAATTCTTCATAAAAGGAAATCAAACCAAAATGAAGTGGAAAGCATTTCTTTCCTTTCTCTGTTTGCAGTATATGAAGAACCTGTCCCTCTTGTCCCCTACACAATTCATGAATAAAAAGGAGCAGATTGGTTAACTGTCCATGGAGTTTTCCAAGAAGCTAGAGGACAGTGTGATGTGTTTTCTTTGTCTCTGTGCCAGGCCTGAACACCCTATGCTCTACATCATGGAAAAAAACAAAAACAAAAACAAAAAACCAAACCAAACAAACCTTCAAAAGCCAAAAAACCAAACAAACAAAACAAAATTAAAAAAAACAAACTAGTGCCTAAAAAGCTTTTATTTATATAACAATATGACTCATTTTAAACAAAACTAATGTTAGATTTTGTGCTAGATTTTTCAAAGTGATTCTGCAGGTGAGGGTGTAGTTATATAATGAATAAATTACTAAGAATATTTTGAAGCAATTTTTTCTTTTCTAACTTCATTTAGTGTTTGACATATTCTTTTGATAATTGTCCAAGAAGGTTGGCATTTCTAATAAATGTTGAACAAGTTTATGCATCAATATAAATTATCAAAATGGATAAATTAAATAAGTACTTAAGTTGATCAATTCAATGCTTGCTTAAATTATAAATAAATAAAAATAAGTAAATAAAGTGAGGCTAAAACAAACCTTTGTATATAAACATATGTTGACTATTTTCTCTTATTTAAATCAAACTATGAAGAATATCTGCCATTATCTTTAAAAGAATAAAAAAAAAGAATCTTAATAATCCAAAAGTTTCCTAGAAGAATGTTGGCCTTCTGTAGGAAATACATCTCATGAGTTAAGAAAACATTCTCCTCTTCAAGAGTAGTCTATGGATTGTGGATGTGGCTGGTAGGTAGCTGTAGTGGGAATAACCTAAATAACCTATTAAGTGAATTCTTGATCAAAAACATTTGATGAGAAAAGTAAAACTAGGGACATATGCTGTGCAAGAGGTAAGTGTTAAAAGGAGAGATACTAATCTGACAGGAAGGGGAAATCTGAGTTCCCTAGGCAGTCTTGCCTGTGCCTTCCCCACTGAGCAGGAAGAGAATGAGTACTGCTTGCTATCTATACACAACAAAAGGCTCTGCAGGTGATGGGAGGTCACAATAAATGATGAAATGTACTGTATTTCACTGTCATTAAATAAAACTCTGTCCATTATTTCCTTGTTTTTTTTTTTGTTTTTTTGTTTTTTTGTTTTTTTGTTTTTTTGTTTTTTTGCTTTAGAGTGACTTTATGGTTTCATTTTTGCTGGAGACAATTGTACCTTTACAATTGAATATACCATAGGCAATCTCAGGCTTCATTCTCAGCAATGATTTTTTTTTTTTGTGACATAAAGAGAACAAAAATCTCATTTTTTCTTTACTATATATAAAATATCTATAAAGAATTCTTTTGGAATATTTTTAAGGATCCCCTGCCCCAACAATTTGTCATGCCTGTTTCCAAAAGTAATGGGGATGACACAGAGATTCAAGTACACGAGGAAAAAAATATTTAAATGTAAAGTTAAATCCCACTTGGAATTTGTTTTAATAATGCACTTTAGTTGATAAGACTTAAGGCATTTTTTATTGTGAATTAAGAGTCTCTAATATCTCTAGCATCTACAGAATATAAGAGACTCCATTTGTGATTTCTGATAGTATGAATTACATTCATTAATTTACAGCACTAAGTTTTCACTTAGACTGAAATTACAGCTTCAATTTACCACAGAGACTTTTGTTCACAAATGAAGAGATTGTGTTAAGTGATGCATAACCAAGAGATGATTCCTGGAAAGAAATGGCTGCTTCTTGATTAATCAAGTAAATTCATCTCCATGCCAGGAGTTACATGATTTGAAAAATTGGGCAATTCAGAGTAGCAATTGCAACTCAAAAATATGAGGTAAATACTGGAAATTAAAAATGTGACATCTTAATGGGTGTTTCTACAAAGTCATATAAATGACCAATATGCAATGGAAAAGATACTGAACATTATTAATGAGATGTCATGAGACATCACTTCATAAGAATGCCTCCAATGATTTTTAGAAGTCATATAATAAAAACCATGGAGAAGAATGTTGAGAAATAAGAACCATCATGTGCTACGTTGTTGGAATGTAGAAAAGGTACATCCACTTTGGAAACAGTATATTAGTTCTTCAAATCATTAATCATTGATTTATTATTTTATCTGGAAGTCCCACTGCTAAGTAATTGTATGAGGTAAATTAAGACCTATACCTACATCAAAACTTAACAATAAATAATACTCAGAGCAGCATTATTCATAATCATCAAAGGTAGTAGCAATTCAAACATCCAACCAATGATGAACACAAAGGCAAGGCACGCATGGTGTGTGGGTAGAACAGAATATTTTTGTCAATAAATGAATGAAAGAAATCACTGCTGCAACATAACTGAGCCTTAAATTACTATGATTTATAAAAGAACTCAGTCACCAGGGACCATATCATGTGATACTTTTACTATAAACTGTAGCCAGAATAGAAAGTCTATACAAAATAGATTGTAACTCCTGCCAGGGAGGCACTGAGGCTAAATACAGAGCTTCATTTCTTCATGTCTTCAAGTCCCATTTCCCAGTCTCTTCCCCATCTTTACATCATAACATCTGCTGCAGTCCTCCCCCACCTCATCTCTAGTGGCTCCCATACATCTTCTCCTCTAACTTCCCTCCCCTAACTCTGTTTTAGTCCACTCCCCAAACATATAGGCCAACTTTGCCAGGAAAATTGGTAGGCTAACTGCAGACCTTCACTTCTTCCTCTGTTCTTTAGCAGATCTTCTGCTTCCTGCACACATTCCCAGGACTAAGTAAGCAGAACTTGGTGGAACACCCAGGCTTCCTCCTTGGGATGCCCCACCACCATTCCCAGTCTATCCCAATTTCTAACTTTCAGGTCCCAATACCCAGAAACACATTTTACCTGGAACCTCCATTGATCACACCTGTCAAGACCAAGACTCTTAGTAGATTTTCCTGTAGTACTCATACAACCACCAAAGTCTCCTAAGAAGCAAAGAGGGAACAGAAACCATGCAACAAAATACCCACCCAACAACTATGTCTAGATATAGAATTACAATCTTCCCAATTCTCAGCGCCTGGGGACCAGTGAAAGAAGCATAATCAATAACAGCCAGAATAGTAACATCTCCACTAGGCCACTGAAACCCTACCATACAGACCCTGAATATTCCAACACATTTCAAGCACAAATAAAAGTCCTAAAATAGCCTTTAGGAATATGATAGAGGTCTTTAAAGAGAAAATTAATAAATCCATTAAAGAAATCTATGAAAACACAAACAATAGAAGGAAATGAATAGAACAGTTCAAGACCTGAAAAGGGAAACAGAATAAATAAAAAACCCAAACTAAAGAAGTCTGGAAATGAAAAACTTAGAAACTTGAATAAGAACCACAGAGGCAACAGAACCCAAGAGATGAAAGAGACAATCTCAGGCATTAAGAAATAGTTACAACACCCAGGATCAGAGAAGCAGAGGTGAGGAGGATGCAACATTTGTCACAACACCAGGAGTAACTGGGACCACCGGGACCTAGGCAGGCAGGAACTCTGCCAGTCCAGTGGCACAGGTTCCTTCCAGTCTGTCTGGGCTGGTGCTCTGAGCAGACCTCAGGCGCAAATTTTTCAGCCAGTCCCACAATACCTAGAAGAAGATCCACACCCAGATGCTTCAACAGACCCAGGATCATAGGAACAGGTGAGGAGGATACAACATCTGTCCCAACACCAGGAGTAACTGGGACCAGCAGGACCCAGGCAGGCAGGGCACAAATTTTGCAGTCAGTCCCAGAACACCCAGAGAAAGCTCCACTCCTGGGTGCTCTAACTGGCCCAGGATCACAGGATCCCAGAATCACAGGATCACAGAAACAGTTTGACTCTGTGGAGTTCCAACACAACCAGGATCACAGGTAGGACAGGCACCAGTCAGATTTAGCAAGGGCAGGTAGCTCTAGAGATAACCAGATGGTGGGGAGCAAGCCTAAGAATATAAGCAACAGAAACCAAGGTTACTTGGCATCATCAGAACCCAATTCTCCCACCATAGCAAGTCCTGGACACACCATCACTCTTTTGTGATTTCTCTTACAAGCCCCTTACCATCTATGACAGAAGTCATAGATGCAAGCATCACCAACATAATACAAAATATAGAAGAGAGAATCTCAGGGGTCGAAGACACCATAGAAAATATTGACAAAACAGGCAAAGAAAATGCAAAAAGCAAAAAGATCCTAACCCAAAACATCCAGGAGATCCAGGACACATTGGATTTTTTAAGGATAATAGGTGTAGTAATAGGTATAGGTATAGAAGAGAGTGAAGACTCCCAACTTAAATGGCCAATAAATATTTTCAACAAAATTATAGAAGAAAACTTACCTAACCTAAAGAAAGAGATGCCCATGAACATACAAGAAGCCTACAGAACTCCAAATAGGCTGGACCAGAAAAGAAATTCCTCCTGTCACATAAAAATCGTAACACCAAATGCATTAAACAAAGAAAGAATTTTAAAAACAGTAAAGGAAAAAGGTCAAGTAACATATAAAGGCAGGCCTATCAGAATTACACCAGACTTCTCACCAGAGACTATAAAAGCTAGAAGATCCTGGGCAGATATCATACAGACCCTAAGAGAACATAAATGCCAGCCCAGGCTACTATACCCAACAAAACTCTCAATTACCATAGATGAAGAAAACAAGATATTCCATGACAAAATCAAATTTATACAATATCTTTCCACAAATCCAGCCCTATAAAGGATAATAGATAGAAAATGTCAACATAAGGGACAAAGCTACACTCTAAAAGAAGCAAGAAAGTAATCTTTTAACAAACCCACACAAACCTAATTCTACCTCTAACAACAAAAATAACAGGAAGTAACAATTACTTTTTTAATGTCTTAATATGAAAATTAATATTACCAACATATCCTAATCGATTGAATTCCAAAAATATGAGGAATTAGAAATTTGTTGACTGTCATCCAGTGGTCTCTCTAATTTGGTAATTGGAGGAATAGGTCCAATATTGTACAATCCATATACACTTTCTGCTTGTTTGTACATGACAGTGTCTTGCTATGTATGACATAAGGGTCTTGAAATCTTGCTTCTCCTATCTCAACCTCTCTATTAGTAGGATTGCTTATTTGATGTTTTTACACTATACTATGGTTTTCAGAATAGCTTAAATATTTTAAAAGTATTTATACAGCCAAAAGAAACAGACAATTAACTTGGGAGGTGGCTTGTAAGAGAACAACAAAGAGTGAGACTGAATGCTTTGCTTGGTATTTGTAACTGTTGTATAAAGTTTGAAGAAGAGGACTTTATAAGTTACTCTCTCTCCTGAGATGAATGCTTTTCAAAATCATCACAGCCAATGAACCAGATTCTTACCCTCACATAATGTCTGTTCCACCCTCTAAGAAGAACCATTATTCATTGAAACAGTTGGTGAATGACTTCATGGATAGACCATTTTAAGGCACACACCATTTCTTAAATGAATGTAACCTGTTCTCTGTGGGCTGAGAATGATGACAATTACTCAAGTAACTTGGGCCATAGCAGGAAGTCTGTATCCAAAAATCATGCCTACAATTCATTCCTTGGAGCAGCAGAACTGTCAACTCTCAACTTAGCTACTATGGAGGTAAACTCCTTTGGTGATGTGAGGGTCATTGAAGTACAGCCTTATTACAATGAAACCCAATGTCTAAAAATTGTTTTTATTTTGGGCTTGTATCACAGTAAGAGACAAGATTTTAAGCTCTACTAAAAACAAAACAAACAAACTTTATCTATTTATGTTCATTTAAAAAACACTAGTCATGATATTATTTTAAAATATACAGTTAAATATTTAGAGTTATGTCAAAGTTATATTGAGGACAAATGTATATATTTTCAGTATTGCTATAGACAAGCATCTACATAAGACTGTTAAGTTGATTGTTGTTTTATATCAAAAAACTTTTATAATACTCATTTTTATTGTTACAATATTTTATAAATTTTAAAGAATATGACAAATTAAAAACAAAAGTTATTGCTGTTATTGAAGGGGGGTCTCTGGGAGGAGTTGGGGTACAAAAGGGAAACAAGAATATGATGTAACTCAATTTACTTAAAGTATGTTTTTAAATGTTAAGAAATTCAGATAAATTGAAATCATCTATCTTTTCTCATCATAATGCAATAAAACTTAAATCAATAAAAAAAATAGTTTCAGTGATCAAAAAAATGCTAAATTAATTTCCTGGCATGAAACATCCAGGAAATCTTGGACATTATCAAAAGACCAAACCTAAAAATAATAGGAATAGAGGAAGGAGAAGCACAGGTCAAAGTCACAGAAAATAGTTCGACAAAACCATGGAAGAAATTATTTCTTACCTGAAGAATTAGATGTGAATCTAAGTTCAAGAAGGTTATAGAATACCAAGTAGATTGAACCAGAAAAGAAAGTTCCCTTTCTTTTTTAATCACTGGAGCTCTAAATGTATAGAAGAGAGTTATTAAAAGCTGCAAGCAAATGTAGCCTTTTATTGTTGGACAAAATGGACTTCAAACCAAAGCCAATCAGAAGAGATAGGAAGGAGATTTCATTCTCATTGAGGGAGAAAATAGAGGGCAATTCAATTCTTAAGATCTATGCCCCAAATCAAGTGCACCCAAGTTTGTAAAAGAAACGTTATTATAGATTAAACCACATATTTAACCCTCACACATTGATAGTGGGAGATTATCTCTCTACCAATAGACAGGTAATCTGGACAACAAAAGAGAAATTCAGGAGATAAGTAAAGTTATAAACCAAATGGGGCTAACAAATATTTACAGAACCTTTCACCTACATACAAAAGACTATATTTTCTTCTTAGAACATTATGGACCTATTTTCAAAATTGGCCACATACTTTCACAGAAAACAAGTCTCAACAGATAACAAGAAGATGAAAATAACATCCCGACTGCTATCTGACCACCATGAATTAAAGCTGGGTATCAGCTGCCAAATCATGGAAATGGAAGAGCTCTGTGCTCAACGAAAGAAAGGTCAAACCAGAAAGCAACGAAGACATAAAAACCTTTCCATAATTGTATGAAAATGAATACATAACTTATGGGACACAATGAAGATTTCTCTAAGAGGCAAGTTCATAGCACTTAACTGACTCCCTTAAAAAACTGGAAATATCTCATACTAGTAACTTAATAACACTCCTGAAAGCTCTAGAACATAAAGAAGAAAACACACCCTAAAGGAGTAGACTGTAAGAAATAATCAAACTCAGAGCTGAAATCAATAAAGTAGAAACAAACACACCAAGCCCACAAAGAATCAATGAAGCAAATAGTTGATTCTTTGAGAAAATCAATAAGATTGTCAAACCTTTAAACAATTGTACTATAAGGCAGAGAGAATATGCAAATCAACCAAATTAGAAATGAAAGGGAGACATAAAAACAGACACTTAGGAAATCTCAAAAATCCCAAGGACATACTTTTTTATCTTTTTTATTAATTATTTTATTTATTTACATTTCAAATGCTGTTCTCCTTTCTGGTCCCCCCTCCATGAGCCTCCCACCCTATCATCCCTCCCTTTTACCTCTAAGAGGGTGTTCCCCCACTTACTTACCCACCCATTCCCACCTCACCCCTCTAGCATACCACTTCTTTGGGGCATTAAGCCTTCATTGGAACAAGCACATTCCCCTCCTACTGGGGCCACACAAGGCCTCTATTACATATGCAGTGGGGTCACAGACAAGCCCATGTATGCTCTTTGGTTGGTGGCTTAGTACCTGAGAACTCTGAAGGGTCCAGTTAGTTGATAGTTCTGTTCTTCCTATGGGGTTGCAATCCCCTTCAGCTCCTTCAATCTTTCCCCTAACTCTTCCATAGGACTCTCTGAGCTCAGTCCAATGCTTGGCTCTGAGTGTTTCCATCTGTCTTAGTCAGGTGTGATAGAACTTCTCAGAAGACAGACAGTGAGGTGGCCTGTCTACAAGTACATCTTGGCATCACCAATAGTGTTGGTGTCTGCAGATGGAATGGATCCCTAGGTAGGACGGTCTCCGGATGGCTTTTCCTTCAGTCTCTGCTCTGTTCTTTGTCCCGGAGTTTCCTTGAGATAGGAACAATTCTGGGCCAAAAACCTTGAGATGGGTGGGTAGACCCATCTCTAAACTGGGGGGCATTTCTATTTTACAGGAGGTGGACTCTTCATGTTCCATCTTCCCACTGTTGAGCATTTTGCCTAATGTCATCCCCATTGGATCTTGGGAGCCTATCACATCCCTGGTGTCTGAGATGTTCTAGTGGCTCTTCTGATCCCCCACCCCACACTGCTGCATATTTCTATTCATTCTCCTGGCCCTTGGGCTTCTCTCTTGTCTCCCTCCATACCTGATCCTGCCCCCTCTTTTCTTTTCCCTCCCCTCTCCCACCCAGATTCTTCCCTCCCTCTAACTTCCATGATTGTTTTGCCTTCTAAGTGGGATTGAATTCTTGCTAAGCTTCATATGGTCTATGAGTTGTATTGTGGGTATTCTGAACTTAATGGTTAATATTCACTTATCGGTGAGTACATACGATGCATGTCCTTTTGGGTCTACATTACTGAACTCAGAATGATACTTTCTAGCTCCATCCATTTGCCTAAAAATTTGTGGGAAAGAGCCTCAAACACATTGGCACAGTGGAAAATTTCTTGAACAGATCACCAATGGCTCAAGCTCTAAAATTAATAATTGACAAATGGGACCTTGTTGCAGGATTTTCCTTGTCTAATTACATTACTGCAGAAGAAGCCTGTGATTGGACAGGGAAAAGGGAGGTGGAGCTAAGAGTGGCAGAGAGAGAGGGAGAGAGAGAGAGAGAGAGAAAGAGAGAGAGAGAGAGAAAGAGAGAGAGAGAGAGAGAGAGAGAGAGAGAGAGAGAGAGAGAGAAGGGAGAATAGAGGCTGGTATGATGATATCGCAAGGTTAGATTAATTGAATAAAGTTTTTATCATTATCAATTGGCTCTGAAATTATTGTATTGGCATCTTGTAAATTGTGAGTTACATAAATCTAATTTGTTAACTACAAGTTTTAAGAGTCTTGATTTTTACAGGGTTACTGTGTATTGTGATATACAACCTCGAGGTTGGTGGTTCCATTTGGCTACTATAATGTGGAACAGAGCCAATGATAAAGAGGGAACTAGTGGCTCCAGCGACAAGCAAGAGAGAGCTAGGAACACAGTGATCTGACGCAGTAGGGGCAAGTTAGAGAGTAGCTCAATGAGAACAGCTGCCAGCAATAATGTGGGAATGTGCTTGCTCAGTTTTTAAATAAGGCTTGAAGCCCCAGTGTAAGGGAATGCCAGGACAGGGAAGCAGAAGCAGATGGGTCAGTGAGCAGGGAGAGGGAGGATGGGATAGGGGAGTTTTCAGAGGGGATACAATTTGCAATGTAAATAAAGAAAACATCTAATAAAATATTTCCCACAACAGGACCTCATGAAACAGAAGAGCTTCTGTAAGGCAAAGAACACTGTCAACAGGACAAACAGCAACCCAAAGATTGGGAAAAGATCTTCACTAACCCTACATCTGACAGAGGGCTAATATTCAAAACATACAAAGAACTCAAGAAATTGGACTCCAGAAAACCAAATAACCAAATTAAAAAATGTGCTACAGGGTTAAACAGAATTTTCAACTAAGGAAACTTGAATGACCGAAAAGCATCTAAAGAATTGTTAAACATCCTTAATCTTTGGGGAACTGTAAGTGAAAATGATCCTATGATTCTACCTTATACCAATCAGAAAGGTCCAGATAAAAAAACTCAGGTAACAGCAGAGGCTGGTGAGGATGTGGAAAAAGAGAAACACTCCTCCATTGGTTGTGGGATTGTAAACTGGCACAACCACTGTGGAAATTAATCTGGAGGTTCCTCAGAAAATTAGAATTAGTTCTACCTGAAGACCCAGCTACCCAAAAGATGCTTCACCATATCACAAGGACACATGCTCCACTATGTTCATAGTAGCCTTATTTATAATAGCCAGAAGCTGGTAACAACCAAGAAGTCCATCAACAGAGGAATGGATACAGAAAATGTGGTACATTTATACAATGGAATACTACTAAGCTATTAAAAACAAGGACATCATGAATTTTGCAGGCAATAGGCCTTGCTTTCAAAATCTGTACTCCATCAAATTGTGCTTACCATCATGCACAAAACTCAATTCCAAATAGACTAAAGACCTCATTATAAAACCAGATACACTTAACCTGATAGAAGAGAAAATGTGGAATGGCCTTAAACTCATGAGGACAGCAGAAATCTTTCCGAATACAATTCCATTAGCACAGGCACTAAGATCAGTAATTAATAAATAGAACCTCATGAACTGAAAAGCTTCTATAATGCAAAGGATGCATTTGGCCAAAGCAGCATCCTACAGAAAAAAAATCATCAACTGTAAATCCACTATATAGATAAAATCCAGTATATAAAAAACTTTAGAACCTAGATATCACAAAAACAAATAATTCAATTTTAAAATGGTATTTTAATTATCTAAATTATCTAAACAGAATTCTCAAAAGAGGAAATTTAAATGACTAAGAAACACTTAAAAGAATATCTAGCATTTTTAGATATCATGGAAACAAAAATTAAAACTACTTTGAAATTTTATTATAAAGTTGTCAGATGGCTAAGATCAACAAGACAAGCTCATGATACTGAGGTTGTAGAGTAAGAGAAACACTTCTTCATTGCTTGTGGGAGTGCCAGTTAGTACAGTCACCATGAAAATCAGTGTGGTGGCTCCTCAGGAAGATGGGAATCAGTCTACTTCAAGATCCAGCTAGTCTATTTTTGGGCATATACCCAAAGGATGCTTTACAACACTACCACAGGAACACTTGTTCAAACATGTTGATTGCTGCTCTATTTATCATAGCCTAAAGTTGTAAACAATCTAGATATACCAACCTAGCTGTGGTGTATTTACACAATGGAAAGTTACTTAGTTGTTAAAAAAAATGACATCATTGAAAATTGCAGGGAAATGGATGGAACTGGAAAAAAAAAATCCTTAGTGAGGTAACTCAGACCCAGAAAGACAAATACGGTATGTATTCACTTGTATGTGGATATTACGGGGTAAGTCAATGATAACCAAGCTACAATCTATAGAACCAAAGACAACAGGTAAAGGATTAGAGCAGTGCTTCTCAACCTGAGGGTTGCTACCCCTTTGAAGGTTGCATATCAGGTATTTTGTGTATCAGATATTTATATTACAATTCATAATAGTAACAAAATTACAGTTATGATATATCAACAAAATAATTTTATGGTTAGGGGTCACCACAACAGGAAAAACTGTATTAAAGGGTTACAGAATTTGGAAGGTTAAGAACCTCTGAACTAAAGGGGATAGATCTCATTAAAAAAAATAGAATAGATATTTATAGATGAATGGGGGTGCTAGAATATTAGGATTAAGTGAGGAGAGGAAGAAGAGGAGGCAACAGGGATGGAGAGATAGCAATAATCAAAGGACATTTGATAGGTAGAGCAGAAACTTAATATAGTAGAAGATAACTGAAATATATACAAATATAAAGGTGATATAAATGAAATCACCAAATAATGGGGGGGGGAGGAAAGATACCCAACTGACCATCTCTTGTCACCAAATGAAGTTTCCAGTGCTGAAATTGTATTACATTTAATTGAATTGCTGGCCAAAGGGGTCCCACAGGAACCCCCAAACAACTCAGGCTATTGCCAAGAATATAGGTTACTCTCCACAAACTGACAGAAAGACCTCATTGCTAAAGACAATACCTATGCAAGCCATCCATTATGAAGATGTCAAGCTTCATTGAGCCTTCACCCTATGTTTCAATGTCTTTCTTACAGAAAGGTTCTATACATGCTATCAAAAGAGAAATGGAAACATCAAGCCGTTCACATACCATTTATCTACAATGGTGTATTGCTATAAGGTATGCTAGGTCAATGATGAGCCAAAGATTGAGGGAATAACTAAACAATGACTGATTTGACTTAAGGCTCACTTCATGAAATAGAACCCCTGAGTGACGCTGCTTAGATAATTAGGTATATAGGAGTAGATAGTCCTAGGTCCTAGGGCAAAACCAAGTAATACTGATCTAAACGGAAGGAAGAAAGAAAGAAAGAAAGAAAGAAAGAAAGAAAGAAAGAAAGAAAGAAAGAAGGAAGGAAGGAAGGAAGGAAAGAAAGAAAGAAAGAAAGAAAGAAAGAAAGGGAGGAAGGAAGAAGAAAGGAAGGAAGAAAGGAAGAAAGAGGAGAGAGAGAGAGAGAGAGAGAGAGAGAGAGAGAGAGAGAGAGAGAGAGAGAGAGAGAGAAACCAGCTCCCAATGATATTCTGCTATACTTCCAGACCAGTGCTTTTATCTACCATCATCAACGAAGCGTCCTGTGGCAGCAGATGGAAACAAACACTGAGATTCACAATTGCTCCTTGCACAGAGAGTGAGAGATCTTGAAACACTCACCCCTAAATAGGATGGCTCCATCAAATCCCTCCCCACAAAGAAGAACCAGAAAGAATTTAAGAGCCAGAGGGCATGGAGGACACCAAAAAAAAACCCAAAAAACAAAAAACAACAACAACAACAAAAAAAAAACAAGTTCCTCTAACTCAACATGTGCAAAGCTCATATGAACTCACAGAGACTAAATCAACAGGCACAGGGCACACATAGGTTAGAACAAAGTCCTCTGTGCTTTCATTATGGCTTCCAGTTTACTGGGTTTTGTATATTTGTTAGTTACTTTGGTTGGTTGGTTGTTTTTGTTTTTGTTTGGTTTTTGTTTGGTTTTTAGAGACAGGGTTTCTCTGTATAGCCCTGGCTGTCCTGGAACTCGCTCTGTAGACCAGGCTGGCCTCGAACTCAGAACTCCACCTGCCTCTACCTCCCAAGTGCTGGGATTAAAGGCGTGCACCACCACTGCCTGGCCAATTTACTGTTTTTATGTAATTCCTGATCATATGAATGAGGGGGTCTCTGACTTGTTCCCTCTCTTAGAATCTTTTCCTTTTGTTGGTCTGTTTTGTCTAACTTCAAGGTGATAGTTTTTGCTTTGTATTGTTTTACTTTGTTATGTGTATTTTTTAAAAAAGTGAATGAATGTGTGTAAACTTAGCCACCAGGGAAAAGGTTAACAATGAAACTATCATTTATAACTGCTAGAAGAGGGATAAAATCAGTTTTCTACAGTGGAATAACACTGGGTATATCAACCACTCCAGGGCAGAGCTCAAGTTCAGGAGTAGTAAATCAACAAATAATGGACACCATAGGTTTGTTGTTGTTCTTGATGTTGTTTTGTTGTTGTTGGTGGTGGTGGTAGTGGTGGTGTGTGTATAGATGTGTTTATTTTTTTACAGTGTGGTGTGTTTTTGTTTTGTTTTGTTTGTAGGATATGATGCATTTTGTTTTCTAGGTTTGAAGTATTTGGCTGTTGTATTGGGTTTTTGGTTTTATTTTTAAGAAAGAACTTAAAGTGGGGTGGGTAGGGAAGAAGAGCAAATCTGGATGAACTTGTGGAGGGGAAAGAATATGACAAACTACTTAAACTTAAAAATTGTTTTAAATAATAAAAATTGTTTAAAAGAAAAAGAAAATAAATTTTGTAGGGGCCTGTGAGATGGCTTACTCCCAAGATTGACTACCTGAGTTCAGCTTGTAAACCACATAATAGAAGAGGAGACCCAAACCCCACAAATTGTGTTCTGATCTCTTTATATATACTCCATGCTGTGGCAAACACACACACACACACACACACACAC
>NW_022196896.1:92175258-92182478 GCF_008632895.1 Mastomys coucha
AAATCCGCCTGCCTCTGCCTCCCAAGTGCTGGGATTAAAGGCGTGCGCCACCACCGCCCGGCGGTTTTCTTAACAAATGGGCATGTGCCATGTGTAAATCGTTTCTCACCGTCAGTAACAGATGTGCAAACAGAAGCCTAGTCTTCAGATTTTAACCTAGGATTTAGTCTCTTAGCAACTCAGAAATTCAGTTGCCAGCCCTAAATACTAAGTATGAAATGGTATTACAATGCAAGGAAATATAGCCACAGGGATGCACTGTTCTGATAAAAATGTCTAGATTTTAACCCTGAGATTTTGGAAAATGTAATAAAATGGGTGAGAACACATTCAATCAAAGTTACATGAAATTTTTTTCTTACCTCCAGTTGTGATTTTTAAAGGGGGCCTCTTTCCTGTTTTTCATTGTTGGCTGAATCATTTTTTCCCTAAATTCACACTCATTGGTTTCAAAATTATATTTTGATGTTCAGTCCATTATTAGGATAAAGTAATATGGTGAGAGTGAGAGGAAATGAAGAACAGAGTGCTCACTCTAAAGTAAACTAAGAGGATCTGAACGTCGAAGAGGTCGTTTGATGGCCCATTTAAACTTGGATTTTAATCAATGGCTGTCCTCTTTAATTGTGTAAATCAAATGAATTCTGCAGAGGAAATTAAATGTACTCTGGTTGAGAAAAGGACAAAGAGCCTCAAGTAGTCTTCCAGAAGTTTTTCTGTTTGGTCTCTCCGCCCCACCTTCTTTGTTAACAGTGTATGCACGGCATCTGGTGTATGTGTGTGTGTGTGTGTGTGTGTGTGTGTGTGTGTGTGTGTGCATGCAATAGAGGGAGAGGAAGAGACACAGACAAGCAGGTACATGTGTGCACATACATAGTGGACAGAGGCTTTGAGGGGGTTCTCAGTGTTGTTAGAGTTCACTGATTTGGGGAGACTCACTGGCCAACATGGCATAGTTTCTATCTGTCCCCCCTGCCCCCCACATCCCCCACCCATCACACACACGCTTGACAAAGGTGTAGAAAGCAGTCAAGTCGGGACCTACAGGAAGAAAGCTAAGCTTCATAAGTCAACGCTGACCTTCAGATTACTATGTTTGTATTATATACTTACATCAGATTTCAGCTTATTTGCACTGTCTAAGTAAATATTGGTGACCCCTAGTGATGGGAATGCAAAAGAGGCTGTGTTCTGTTTGTTCCCAACCTTAAGACTATTTTGCAGTAAAAGATTAAAATTTAAGTACACACAAATGTTTATTAGCAAGCAGAAAACAAAAGGCTGGCCAATAATCGAGCTGGGGAGGAACAGAAGTGTATTAATGCACATGATAAAGAAGTAGCTGTTGCAGTTCTTCCTTTTTCTCTTCCCCATTCTTTTTCTCTTTTATTTTCTCCCCTTTTTGAAGTCAAATTTTCACTATGTAGCCTAGGCCTGCCTATAACTTCTACCTCCTTCCCTCTGTTTCCCAAGTGATGAGATTTTAGTGTGCACCTCCAGAACTGACATAATAAGCCTTTTGCTCAGTGGTAGACCTCTGCCTACCAATAAACATGTGAGCATGTGTGTGATGGCACTAAGACCTTTTCATGTGGTGCCTGGTCTCAGTTATTGATGTGTGCAAGCACCTTGAGTCTCCAACAACAAAAGCTCCAACTCTAGGAGAATAAAGATTGATCTTGGTATCTACAACTCCATATCATCCAGCACCTGTTGCAGGATTTGTTGCTGTTGATACCAATGGGAGTCTCCTGCAGTGATATCTAGGGATGCTTAAATACTTATTGTCAATGGTTCTTAAGCTCACTCTATTCCCACTCTTCTCCCATGGAGAGAAGCTTGGGCCAAAAGGGATTCCCTATGGCACTGAGTTAGTTTGGAGAATGAGGTAAAATGAGGAGTGTCATTTTTACCCCATTCTATTCATGAGTCCTTGCCACTGTATCTATGATTGCCGTACCTCTTGATTGCTCTCCAGGTTTCTCCCAGAGATCTGGATGCCCTAGCTTTCTGTTTTGCTGATATAATTCTCCATCCCCATTTCAGAGTTTCTTCTAAATCTGTAATTTGTCTTCTATATCCTTTGTTGCAACATTTTCTAACTAGCAACATCATGATTTTCAAATCTACCCTGATACCACGTTCAGATCACCCCACTTCATTGCAAGCTATTCCCAAGTCATTTCCAGTTAGTATTGAATTCTGCCTTTTCATTTTAGAACCTGTGACAATCTCTGGCTTCTAACATATTCTGTTAGCTACTTATTGAATCAATTGTTTCTTATCCACTAGCATCAATCTTCCTTAAGGATAGGAGTTTGGTTTTCATCATTCATGAATCTCTTGTTCATTTAGTAATGTCAAGTGTATGACAATTGAACAAGTCAATGTATTTATTAAGACACTATGTCACTGAAACAGAGCCTCCAATTGTCACAGTTCATTTAAATCAGTTAGATAACAAAATGTGTGTCTCACAGGACTATGTGGATAGCAGGATGTACCTAATTGGTCACCATATGTGTCATCCCCTGTGTTTCAGCCTAAATAGACTATCTAATAGAGTCACTAAAGAACTAATGGCCTTTTAAATAGAAACCCAACTCATGACAACTGTTTCTCATCTGATTTATAAAATCCTGATGCAAAATAAGATAAATAGATTATTAAGCTAAATGATTCATTTGTATTTTTTCTTATCTTAAAATAATGTGATTTTTACTTTTTGAACTCTTTCTGTTCCATGAATCACTGCACTTTTTATAGATCCCCTACTTCTTGCTTTTCCCCTCTGTCATCCAAATTTCAATAAAAATAATTCAAATAAAATGAAACATTTTTAAAAAGTCAAGTAAGAAATCATTTGATGCTGTGGCTTGGTATTGTATGAGATAATTACCTTTATCCATTATTTTTTGATATCTGTAATTTAGAGAGTTTTTAAGAGGCTAGTCTAAGACTCATTTTTGGTTTTATATATATTCTAAAATGTGTGTTTCTGAAGGTAACTCATTTTCTCTCAATATATACATTTGACCTTAATTTTATGCTATGAAAATTGACAAAATAAAGCCAAGAATAGAAAACAGATTCAAGTCTGATTGTTGAGAAATGGAGGTTACTGACATTTAAAATATTTTTCTCCTAATTGTCTAAAATAATTATTTCTTAAATTTTCAAGAAAATATATAATTTTAACTAAGCCTATATATTGCTTTTTGCACCCACAAAGACAATAATCATTTGAAAGAGAATTAATTCTTATATACCTCTTTGTCTCCAATATGTCAAGGCAAGAAGATGAGAAGAAACCAGAACAGGAGACAGGGAAAATACAGTTAGTAGAATCAGGAGAGGATGGGAAAGGTGTTATCCTAGAAGCCAAGCAAAGGAAAAACATAAAAAATGTGCCAGGCGTAGTGTAGTAGTGACGGTGCTGGAAGGTACTTTGGAGGCCTTCCAGAACAGAAATGCTATTATCTATATCATCCAGCTACAAACCCTGAGACCTCTGCAAGATATACTGATATAATAATGATACAGACACAATTGGAGTAACCAACCACTTTTAAAAACTGGACTTAAAGCCCATTCCATGAGATAGAACCCAACATGACACTGATACAGTGACCAAGTACCTGACTCTAGACAGGTCATGGGCCAACGGGAAAATGTACTATTATTATTCTGGTAAAGGAGCATGGCAATAAAATTACCTTCAATGACATACTGCTATATTCATAGAGAATCACTTAAAACTTATCAGAGGAGATTCTTCTTGCAATAGATGGTAGTTAACAAAGAGGACCACAACTGGACACTGTGCAGAAACTTTGGATCACTGAGCACTAAATGGGATGTTTTTATCAAGCCCATCCCCTCAGGGCTGAAGAAGAGGTGGAAAATTTGTAAAGCCAGAAGTGACAGATAATTCCAAGGAAACAGTTCTTTCACACAAAGCATGATGGATAGGCACAAACTCATGGAGACTATGGTAGCTATCTAAGACCTGCTCAGGTTTAAGCCAGACAAAATTCCAGTCCTGAGAAGTGGAAGTGAATACAAATTTCCACCCCTAAGAAGCTATTTACCATTGATACCTGCTGAGAAAGAGTAAACCAGCCTTCTCTAATAGAGTGTCATGAGTATATTAACTTCAACCATGCTCTAGGACACACCTCATGCCCAGGAGTACATGCGCAACACAAAATGGACTTCCTAGGTATTTTTGCGAACTTTATGTTTTGTTTGGGTATTTTCCATCATTTTTAAAAAACTCTCTCTCTCTAGTTTGATTGTTTTCTTTTTTTGTTGTTATATTTTTGTTGTCTATATTTATGAAAAAATTTTAATTACACCTTTTATGAAGTGTCAAGCCCGAAAGATGGTTTAGTGTTTAAGAGGTCTGGCAATAAGATTGATGACCTGAGATCAAACCAGTGGACTCAAGTGGTGGAAGGAGACCGGACTTTTTTATGTTGACCTTTGACCTTTGACTTTCAAGCTTGTCTTACACACAGGATAAACAAGTAAATATAAACACATTTTCTTGAGTATGTCCTGATAAGTCAAACAGGTCCTAAATCCATACAAGAACACTTGGACCTTACTAAAACTTCATTCTTTTGGGTAAGTGAAGAACAGTGGATTTCTTTGCTTTTTATAATTTTGTCAATTCTTGAGTTTTTCTTTTTTAGCACTTTATCTTTTTATGGGTACACACTTGGAACATATAAAAGATAATGCAAAGTCTCTGAAATTGAGGATTATCACTCTGATTATAGTTGTAATATCATTCAAATCTACATTCTATTATTTTATTCTACATATACCTGAAGACAAACATGAGACTGGGGGAAAAATATCTATGCAGGATTACAATGCTGCATGTACCTTGAACTTTGCTGATTTTCATCAAACAATTCTATCTATAAAGTTTTATGGTGAATAATGTAGTGAATATCTACAGATGGCATTTCAAAGACTTCCAGTATTTTATTCTTATAAAGTCCAGGATCTATAATAACTGCAAATTTATAACACATGCATTAGAAATGAATTAAAATACCAAATACTGATGCTACAAAAATGTAATTTTAAAAAGTACTTTTCTGGTATTCAACTTTGAATGATTTTTATGAGCTTTTAATTAAGCTTTAATTTGATTGTGACATTTTGATAAATTTCAGCTTTTTCATAGTGATTCATCTTCTACCCTTTTGACAGTGAATTCTTCCCACACAGAATTTTAGACTTAAGGTCATCAGCAAAACAAACAAAGGTAATACTGTAGCTTCCAATTTTATGTTTAAATGCACTTAAAAGAATTACTAATGACTTTGAAACAATGGAAAAAGTGGGAAAACTCTTTGTTATGGGGAAGACATCAAACTGCTTCAGTCAAATCTAAGAAAATTACAGTTAACAAAAGAGACAGACAAGGGGGTTGGAGAGATGGCCCAGCAGATAAGAGCACTGGCTGTTCTTTCAAAGGGCCAGGTTTCAATTTTTCACACCCACAGGATGGTTCACAACTATCTGTTATTCCAGTTCCAGGGGAGCCAACTCCCTCTTCTGGCCTCTATCTGCACAGAATGCATATAGGCAAAATATTCGTATACATAAAATAAAAATAAATAATTTTTTTTTTCGTAATGGCTTTGGGTCGTGAGACTGGGTGTATATGGTCAACTAGGTGAGCCCGGTTGCATCTGGTTAGGCCACTTCCTTACTGAGATTTCTTCAGATGCACTATAGTCTGGACCAACTTGTCTTCTTGTACCCATGCCTATATGGAGTTCAGAGGGTTTAAAATAAATCTTTTTTTAAATTAAAAAGAAAGAGGTGATCTTGAAAAGAAAGAGAGGAAAAGAAGAAAACATACTCAGGGTTTTTTTTAATGTCTTGTTTAAACTTCTGTTACCTTATTTTGTGGTTTGGATTACAGAGTCTTTCTAACTACAGTAACTGTCAAACATGTTTAGGTTTCTTTGTAAAGGCAGTTAATGTTGCTATGTAGCCATTACATTTTACAAATGTCCCTATCCGTGGAGAATAAGAAAATAACTTGTGATACTTTTCACATTTCTCATCAGGCTTTAAGCTACTCCTAAGTTGTAGGAATGGTAGAATTCACAGTCTTGATTATGGTACATAAAAGGGGAAAAAAAGATGTGTGCTGTAGTTAACCTGAGTGTTCTGAAATTCATGTGATGAAATTTAATGTCCAGTGTGATAGAACCAAGACAAAAAGCTGTTCACGAGATGATTTGTGATGAAGGCTCCTGGATGAAATCAGGGTCTATTAGAATGGCTTGTCTGTACTGTATCAGGACACAGTACTTGACCTGTTTGATCTGCAGAGAAATATTTCTTATCTGTTCTCTTTCTTCCAGTTCTTCAACTCTCTTTTTCATGGGGTTTCCTGGGTCTTAGAGAGGTGGGATAAATATCCTCATGAGAGCTGGGAACTAAGGCTTTTTTGATAAATACAACTGAGATGACTAGTTATTCATGCTCCAAATAATAATAAGAGAATAGTAATGAATGAGAAGGAAAGAAGCTAAACTCTCTGTCTGTCTGTCCGTCTCTCTCTCTCTCACTCTTACGCACGAGTGTGTGCATAAGAGCACACACACACACACACACACACCTTCATTGCGATAATGGTTTTAATGTCCTTCAAATGCCCATTCTACTTCACTGTTATGTAGCTGAAGATAGAATGAGTTTGGAGGAAAGAATGCACTGATAGTACAGTGTGTGTGATTGTATGTATATGTGTGTGAGTGTGTGTATGCATGTGTGTGATTGTATGTATGTGTGTGTGAGTGTGTGTATGCATGTGTGTGATTGTATGTATGTGTGTGTGAGTGTGTGTAGTGTATGAATGTGTGTGCTTGTGGGTGTGTGTTCTAAATGGATTGTTAACTTGGATTAAAAAGCTAAAAATTATTTTTTTTTGTTTTGTTTTTTCGAGACAGGGTTTCTCTGTGTAGCCCTGGCTGTCCTGGAACTCACTCTGTAGACCAGGCTGGCCTCGAACGCAGAAATCTGCCTGCCTCTGCCTCCCAAGTGCTGAGATTAAAGGCGTGTGCCACCACCGCCCGGCAAAATTCTTTAAATCAAAATATCGTAAAAGAAAACCATTTGGACAACCCTGAGATTCCACCTCACACCAGTCAGAATGGCTAGGATAAAAAGCTCAGGTGACAGCAGAT
>NW_022196896.1:92183796-92191296 GCF_008632895.1 Mastomys coucha
TTTTGGAGGGGAAACTGGGAATGGAGAAATTTACATGTAAATAAAGAAAATATCAAAAAAAGAAAAAAGAAAACCATTTGGTTTGTAGAGTCAAGAAAAGAATATTTTGAAAAACTAGAAATTAACGCATTCATAAGCACAGACCAATATATTGTTATCTTAATTTGTTTTCAAGTAGAAAAGAGGAAAAGGTCAGAAAAGGCAGCTTGAAGCTGGACCTTTCCATGACCCAACACAAGACTCGCTCTTCCAGCCAACACTGGACGTGAACTCATCTTCCCTAGTTTCTTTCTTCATAGTTTTAAGGCAGTTTAAACTCACTCGGACTTCCCTGTTGAGTTTTCTCCAACTCAGGTTTTAGTGTGGTCACATAACGTGACCAACCCTTGATAGACTTGAGGCTCCAGGGAGTGAGAAGGCCTGGCTAGGTGTATGGAGGGGTGTAGGGTCGTGGGGACATCCTTCTGGAGATGAGGAGAGGAGGAATGGGATGAACTGTTGGATGGCAGAGCAGGAGGGTGATAACGACTGCACTGTAAAAAAGATTAAAGGTAAAAGAGAAAGAACATCAGTATTTTTCTGTGTATGAGGTTGCTTGGTTTTTACTTTACTGGCAGCTATCATCACAGAACAACCTCAATATGAGGGTTATAAACCTAAATCAGTGGATGAATTATTCAGGAAATGGAAATTTTTTTTCTCAGACAAGCAGAAGATCCATTTTATTTGTCTCAAGCAGAACGCTGTCAACATGGCCATCAATTTGTTTCACAGAATAAGCTGAAAACCAGTATTTCTCAGGTTTGCAACTTAAGTACAAAGCTAACACACGGTTTCATTAAAAAAAATCTAAGTCAGGTATAGTGGTGAACACCTTTAGTTCTAGTACTTGGGAGGCAGATACAAAGGCAAAAGGAGGCAGACATTAGTGAGTTCAGGGCCAGCCTGGTCTACTTAGCAAGTTCCTGGTTAGGCTGAACTAAACATGGGACCTTGTTTTTTCTTTTGTTTCTAGTCCGTTACAAAGGCTAAGAAAACAGGTAACCTTGGGAGGTAGGAGGTTGCAGGGACTCTCCAGAATGCACCAGAGACCTGGGAGGTGAGAGACTCTCAGGACTCTAAGGGAGGGACCTTAGATGAAAAGGAGAGGGAACTTATAGAGCCCACTGCCAGCAGGAACATAGGGCATCAAATGACTGTGGGATGGCAACACCATCCCACAGTCAAAACTCTGACCCATAATTGTTCCTGTATGAAAGAACTGCAGGGATGGAAACAGAGAGGAGCCTGAGGAAAAGAAAGTCCAGTGATAGGCCCAAAGTAGGATCCAGTTCAAGGGGATGCTCCAAGGCCTGACACTATTACTGAGGCAATGTAGTGCTCAGAAAAATGGACCTAGCCTGACTGCCCTCTGAAAGACCCAACAAGCAACTTGAAAGGGTCAGATGCAGATATTTGCACCCAACCAATGGACAGAAGCTACTGACCCCTATGGTTGAATTAGGGAAAGGCTGAAAGAAGCTGAGGAGGAGGGCGACCATGTAGGAGGACCAGCAATTTCAATAATCTGGACCCCCAAGATCTCTCAAACACTGGACCACCAATCAGGCAGCATACACCAGCTGATATGAGGCCCTGAACACATATACAGCAGAGGATTGCCTGGTCTGTGTTCAATCAGAGATAATGCACCTAACCCTCAAGAGACTGGAGGCCCCAGGAACTTTAGAGGTCAGGTGGGGTGGGGGATGGGGACATCCTCGTGGAGACAGAGTGTGGGGAGGAGGTAAGGGATGTGGAACAGTTGGAGAGTAGACTGGGGTGGGAAATAAAATCTGGAGTGTAAAAATAAATAAATTTAGATAGATAGATAGATAGATAGATAGATAGATAGATAGATAGATAGATAGATAGATAGAAAAACAGATGCTAAGAAAAGGTTCCTTTGCCACAAACTAATCACATACAGGATAATCCTTTGGAAAACAATTATGACTTCCTTTTACATAATTGTGTTAAATCTCAATCAAAGTCAAACCTTTAAAATTAAATTCCTCTTTGTGGAGTGCTGCCGCACCTTAAAGATGGCGCCTGCCATTTTTCTGCTCAGGAGTAAACAAGTCCTTATTTGGCAAGAGGGTTGCACCTGCCAGTGGTCTGATCTTTCCTCATGAGGCTGTAGCCAATGATAGCGCAAGAGGTGGTATGGGCTCATGGGCAGTCCTACGAAGGGTATTTAAGCAGCACTCACAGACCATTCAGGGGCACACCCTTGATTCTCATGTAACTAACAGCTCCTGAGTAAACTGCTGCTGGAAGGAACTGGTGTGCTAGTCTTTCTTCCCTGCTGGTCAGGGTGATCAGCGCGGCACACCTCTTGTCTTTATCTAATGTTCAATCAATTTTACTTATCTTGGAGAAATAAACAAATGGAAGATGTGCACTTTTGCAGACCATTTTGAAAGATAAATTTCTATATTGATTATTATTATTATTCACACTAACAGAAAAGAAATAAAAAAAAATCCTTCAGTCAATTCAACTCAACCTGGAAACAATATCAAATTTACTCATTTTTATTTTGACAGTTTTCTCTTTGAAGTCAGTTTTAGCATTTGACAGAAATATTATGATAGGGAAAATTATTTCTCAAACTAAACTGAAACACTAGATCAGCATGTTATCAGAGCATACAAAAAGATAACACAAAAGACTAAAGCTCTCAAATTCAGGTTGTTTAAATATCTACATAAAAAGCCAGAATTGGGAAGACTTTTAGTAGTGAAGGAGAATGTCTCCATGCTACATCTTTTATTTTTCTCATGGTAAGGGAAAAATTCCTAAGAAGGACACAGAGACAATCTTTTTTATACACACTTTCTCATCAAAAGTCATCACAAGAGCTTACAAAGGAAACACATTTAATGTGTTTTTAATTGAACTATAATTACATGGCTTTCCCCCTTTTCCTCCTCTCTTTACTCTTTCAGGCATCCTCTTTTTAGACTCTTTCATGTTCCGCACTCTAAATTTTGAGAATGTGTTTTTCTTTGACGATTCTTACATATGTGTTATGTGTGTATGGACAAGCATACAAATGTATATGTATATATTATATATGTATATGATGGAATGTTATATATATGTATGTGACTATATATACATATATATAACCTGCTGATTCTATTTTGTGTGTACATGATTTTAGGAATGACAACTCTTCATTGAATAGTCAATAAGGACACTCAGCCTTGGAAGAGGCAAGTATTACTTTTCTTAGCAGTCTTTAGTGCTTAGGGATGGGACCCAAAAAATTCACCCCTTCCATGTTAACATGTCTATTAATATTGCCATTGTTGTGGTCTTGTTTATGCAACCAGTTCTAAGAAATGCTAGTAGACATGTTTTTGGTACTATGTGTGAATCTCTAATTTGATGTCCATCTCCAGAACCAAAATAATCAATCAAATCAAATCAATCAAAATCAAATCAATCAAATAACCAACCAATCAATAAATGAGCTCCATACACATATGCTTACTAAATGATCAAGAAATTTCCCTTATGTGTTTACTCTAGGGAACTGAATATATATTCATACAAGAACTTCATTTTAATGTTTAAAGGTTAGTGATTTGTAAATACCGGTAGTATAAAGTGCATTATTATTAAGCAATAAAAAGAAAAGTAATCATATACACATTGTGGATGAATCTAAAATGAATTATTATAAATGGAAGAAACTAGACCAAAAATTACATATAGGATTATATTTATGTGATTTTTCTGTTAAGGAAAGAAATAGAATAATGAAAACTTTATTATGAGAAGCCTAAGGGGCAGGTGCTTCAGAGTACCAAAAGAGAGATGACTGAATTCCAAGTGATATTAGGATTTTCTTGTATTGTATATACTAATAGGAACTTTAGAAATTATTAACTTAGTACAAATAGAGCATGACACATACACAGACATGCACTTAGGTATATGTATGCATATATTATAGAATCTCTATTAATTCATGTGTGTATGAGTACATATGAACACATTTTGCATATATAGAATCCGTAAAATGAGTAAATTAGTAATAAATGAGAAAAAAGTATTCCAATTTAAAAAAGGAAAAACTATTTGAAGAGGCAACACAGAATTAAAACAAAGCAGACAAATTATCAAGAAATAATAAAATACTTTTATTTACTAGTAACCTGAAAAAATAATCATAAATACTTTCATCACAAATGTTAAACATTTGATTTGACAAATGCTTATGAATATGGGAAGTGATTGAGCCTCAACACAGTGTGAAGTAGAATGTACATATTGCAGTCCTTTGAGATCAGTTCAACAGGAACAATGTCAAAGAACTATCAGTTCATCAGTTCTAATAAAAAAGGTGTCCACAGATGGATGGACAGAAATAATGTATTATACTTTCCACCCAAAGCATCCCAATATCATGAAGAATTCATCTAGTGACACAATAATGTTCTAATTATTTTTTAAATCAGCACCAATATGTAGCTGGTACAGTCAGGAGATATTCCCCAGTATTTAGCTCACTCTTGAATTGGTCTTAAAAAATGGCATGAATAGAATTTTCTGGCCATTTATTGGAAAACTTTTGTTTCATACACAAGACTGAAGCAAAAGAAGGATCAGATAACACGTTGGCTTCTGACCCCCTCACATTAGACCATTGTGTCTGAATATGCTGCAGTCATCCTGCATCTTAGAGGAAAAAGTTTGTATTAGAGGTAGAATAGCATAAAAGACAGAAAGAAGGTGGGTCCTCAATGCCTTAGGAAGATAAATCTATCCATATTATTCCTATCAGTAGGTCTCAGAATGCCAGTTTTATTCATGTATGTAGTGTGTCCTTGCAAGTAATAATTTATCCCTGTGTATCTGATCAAACTATGAAAGTACTTCTTTAAGATAAATCCTCCCCATGTCCCATATAATATGTAATATAATGTATTTAAAACTATCACAGTTTATTTCTATTACTATTCTCAATCCTTAAAAGATATCATATTAGACTTTCTACTGTTAGAAGTTCACATCAGAAAACTTCTTGTCAGTTTCACTGTATATATGTGAATATATAGGAGTAATTCAGGGTTGACCTTTTTTTTGGAAATTTATGCAAATAACTCCTATTTTACTGTATAATTCACTACAAAGTACATGAAAGTTTAAAAGCTGGAGAGATTGCTCAGACGCTAAACCATTTATTGTGCCTGGGTAAGGACTGGAGTTTGGGTGCCCAGCACCTACACAAATGTAACATGGACAGGGTGACTTGCCTGTCATTCTAGAGCTTTTGGGTTGTTTGATGTAACCCTCCTGGCTCGAGGGCTGATTTCTTCAGACCCTGCCTGCCTCTCATAACCACACCTCTCTGCCCACCTCCTGCTATTTGCCACACCTCGAACCTGGTTCCAGCTACATCTGAAGTCCCGCCTCTGCAGGGACTAAAGAGACTGCTGATTGGTCTGGAGAACTTGGGAGGGGGGGTTGCCTCACCTTTTCTACCTGTTGGTTACAACAAAGGATTGCATTAAAGGTCAAGATGGCTGAGCGATCACAACTCCTGTCTAATTTTTATAAAACCTTCCACGTGGATAGGTATAGTTTTGGCCACCCTATTTTCTCCCAACTCCTTATTCCAGAAAACTCTCTCCTACCGTTGCCTTTCCTTCTAACTCCATATCCCAGGTAACCCTTTCTTTAATGTTGCCGCTGGCCGGTAACAGTTTGAGAGCTCTTACCTTGGTGAATAAAGTAGAGTGATCAGGGAAAACTCTTTACAACAACCTTAGGACTCCATTTTTGCACACATGCATGAGGTGGCATACCCATGCACACATATGTTCCTATACACGAGGAAACATGAACACTGTACACATATACACATGAGAAGAAAAACATTCAGTAAAAAATTAAAAGTTCATACATATCAACTTAGAATTTTTGTGCACTTGTGTATATTTCTATGCACCTACAGATACATTTTGTATAAAAATAAGCCTAAACAATAAATAACATTTTAGAGTTTGTTTGTTGAGGCAAGATCGTTCTGTATATTCCAGATTATTCTTGCAACCAAGATTCTTCTACCTCAATTCCCAAAATTGTGTGTTACAGGTATGTGGAACCATGCCCAACAAGAGTTTTGTTTCTAAGTAGCTTCCGGGAACCATTTTTTTTCAACTACATTATACTCCAAGTGCTACATTGATTTGGAACTATGCAAAAAATATATTTCAATAAGTTTAATTATTATTTATCATAAAAAGTAAGTCACTAACTCACACACATAGGAAACAGAATCTATTTTTTACATGATACCTAAAAATTAAATGTCAAAGATGTGATTTAGAGCAATACACCTTTTAGTTTAACAATGATTTTCTGTGATTAAAAAAATCTAGAAATATCAACTACTTAAACCAAAGAGTTATGATCCCTCCTTGATTTATGTTTATTAACTATTTTTATGTTTGTTTTCTCTATAGTTTTGTTGGGGTTTTGCTGATACAAAATGAAAATCATTTATGTATGTGCATTTATATTGCTTTGGCTCCTCTCCCACATAATAAAAGCCCACTTATTAATCTCTTTCAGTAAATGTTGCCAGAACATCAATAATTCATGTATGTTCTGTTGATTATTCAAAGATTAATCTACTTAGAGTGCTGCGATAGATACAGGTAGACACTACCTGGAAACATGACCAAAGGCCAGCTTCATGCTGCTCTCATCTTTGTGTGAGAAGAGGCCTTAGCTGTAGTTGTCATGGTGACATGATCTTGTCATCTACCCATGTGTTCTGGCAATATGCATAGGTAGCCTAGGATGTATGTGGGGCCAGTGGCCTCCAGTTGAACAAGCCTATGAGAGATTGAGGAGCTAAAAATAGAGATGTTGAATCCCTGGAGCAGAAAATAGACATACACATTTGAGTTGTTGGAAGTGAATATTGTTTATTTGCCTAGAAATTATTACACTGTACAAATGGAACAGTGTTTTACACCACTTCCAAATTCAGTCCCCAACCCCAGTTCACAGCCTACGAATGTTGTTTATCTTTGTAAACTTCCCCCATTTAACGTGTTTGCTCATTTATTCCCATTTTCTATCAAATCAAACTTGATACCATAAATTCTAGGAATAATATATTAATTTTAAGATTTAGGTAACCTGAATAAATCCTAGTGTTGAAAGTGAGCTAAGAACTTGACACTTTTGCCAGAACTGAGTCTCTTGTCTCTTTAGCAGTCACCACTATCTTGAATTTTTACATACATATATGTATATATGAATATATATATGTACATATGTATTTATATAGGTATGAAATGTCTATATGTCTATAAGTATGAAAGTATATGTGTGTATATTATATATGTATATGTGTCTATAATATATATTATATATATAAATACTTTGATTATAAATACTTTTAGTTGATAAGATTTCCATTACTGCCATGAC
>NW_022196896.1:92196296-92198072 GCF_008632895.1 Mastomys coucha
CTCTTATGTTAAACATCAAAGAAGAGGGCATATCTTACTTACCTGACAGGTTTTTTTTTTTTTCTGTTAAACATCTAGAGCAGTATTGCCATCAAAAGGCACTCAGCAATAAAGCAGATGCCTACTGTACATGGGCTTGGATGTAGTCTTCAGCACTCACAATTGTGTTCATCTCATGTGCACACAAAGCTTTTGGATTTTCTATTTCAGGTGATGAAAGAGGGTCAGGAATGGTAAATACTTGTCTGAAGTACAAAAAAAAAGTTATGGACTCATCCCTCCATTTGTTTGATGTTATCTTATTAGGCAATAAATAATCAATAGTTATGTATCCAAGTGTCTAGCTAGCATATACTAATTATGCTTATATATTACTTATTAGGCACTGGAATAAATGGAAACAACCAGCAAGTTTGCTCTACTAGATGGGAAATTGTCTCTCATGCATTCAATCACTCCTACAAATTATCATTGTCTCATCTCATAGTAAAACAGGAAAATCTTTATTGTTGAAATCTAAAGACACCATCAGGATATGTCTAGGCATACATTTCTTCCTGCCATATTTGAAATAAAGTAATTAATGAGCACTTGTTAGGCTGGTCTCAAATTTTTGTTTTGCAACTCCAAATGTCAGGAGGTAAGATAATAATAATGTAATGATTGGTATTGATTCTCAACTTGACAGGATTTGGACTTACATAAAAGGCAAACCTTCCAGCCTACCTGTGAGGGATTATCTTTTTTTTTCTCTCTCTCCATAATTTTTTAATTCACTTTACATACCAATCACAGCCCTACATCCTCCCTCCTTTCTTCCCAGTCCCACCTTTACAAATCCTTTACCCATTACCCCCTCCACTTCTCCTCAGAGAAGGGGAAGCCCCCCTTGGGTACTACCCTACCCTTGGATATCTTGTTCCAGCAGGACTAAGCACATCCTCTCCCACAAGGATCCAACCAGGCAATCCAGGTAGGGAAAGGGATTGAATGGCAGACAATAGAGTTAAAGATAGCCCCACCTCCAATTGTTAGGAAACCTACAGAAAGACCAAGCTCACATCTGCTACACACACACACACACACACACACACATATATGTATATATATGTGTGTGTGTGTGTGTGTGTGTGTGTGTAAATATTTTAGTGGAGCCCACAGTCAACAGACTGAATTTTAAAAGATATTGGACATTTTAAATTGATTGAACTTTTAATATGTAAAGACTGTGGGACTTAGATCTTGGGGATGAATAAGAAAGTAAGGGTTGAGGCTTAATAGTGATGTGTTTGTGTGTCAAGTTGACAAGGGGTCAATTGTACTGGCTGTTTTTGTGTGCCAACTTGACACAGGGTGGAGTTATCACAGAAAAGGGAGCTTCAGTTGGGGAAGTGCCTCCATGAGATCCAACTGTTGGGCATTTTCTCAATTAGTGATCAAGGGGCTAAGGGCCCTTGTGGGTGGTGCCATCCCTGGGCTGGAAGTCTTGGGTTCTATCAGAGAGCAGGCTGAGCAAGCCAGGGGAAGCAAGCCAGTAAGAAACATCTCTCCATGGCCTGTGTCAGCTCCTGCTTCCTGACCTGCTTGAGTTCCAGTCCTGACTTCCTCTGGTGATCAATAGCAATGTGGAAGTAAGCTAAATAAACCCTTCCCCCCCGCAAAAAATACATATATATGTGTGTGTATATATATATGTATGTATATATATATATATATATATGTGTGTGTGTGTGTGTGTATATATGTATGTATATATATATATATATATATATATAT
>NW_022196896.1:92198082-92285056 GCF_008632895.1 Mastomys coucha
ATATATTGAGAGAGAGAGAGAGAGAGAGAGAGAGAGAGAGAGAGAGCGCTGAGGTCCAGCCTCTGAATGCTCTTTGGTTGGTGGTTCAGTCTCTTTTCAGTTTCCATGGGACCAGGTTAGTTGACTCTGTAAGTTTTTTTGTAGTATCCTTGACCCCTCTGGCTCACTAAATTCTATTCGCCACTTTTCCACAAGACTCCTCAAACTCTGATGCCACTCTTGAGTATACACCCAAGAGATGTCCTACTATACTACAGGGACATTTCTTCAACTATGTTCACAGCATCTTTATTCATAATAGTCAGAAAGTGGAAACAATCTCGATGTCCCTCCACTGAAGAATGGATAAAGAAAATATGGTACATCTACACGATGGAATACTGTTGAGTTATTAAAATCAAAGACATAGTGAAATATGCAGGCAAATGGATGGAACTTGAGAATATCATTCTGAGTGAGGTAACACAGACCCAGAAGGACACATACGGTATGTACTCACTTATAAGTAGACAATAGCCATAAAGTGCAACACAACCATGCTACAGTCCACAGACACAAAGAAATTAGGTAATACTGAGGGCCCAAGGGAAGATATGTGAATCTCACTCGTAAGGGGGAAGCAAAATAGTCACCAGAGGTGGATGGAGAGAGGAAACTGGGTGGGAGAGGGGGTGAGTAGGAGTATGGGCATGGTGACCAGGTGTTGGGAGAGAGGTGTGGGAGAGAGTTATGAGTGAGAATGGAAATTGATGAGGAGCATCTCTGTGATTAGCTGAAGACCTGGGAAGGGGAAGGCTATGAGGAGTCTATGGGGGTGACATTAACTGAGATTTGTACCACTGGTGGATATAGATACTGAAAAGTCCACCTCCTATAGACAGGCAGGACTTCCAGTGGAAGGAGGTGGACATCAACCCACCCACAAAACCTTCAATACCAAATTTATCCTGCCTACAAGATGAGTAGGGATAAAGATTGAGCAGAGACTGAGGGAACAATCAACCAATGACTGGCTCAACTTGAAACCTATGAGAGAGAGCCAACCCCTGATACTGTTAATCATACTCTGCTATGCTTTCAGACAAACACCTAGCACAACTGTGTCCTGAGAGGATATTTTGTCACAAAAATAAGAACCAGCTGATAAATAAAGTTGATACTAAAAAGTAGGTCCATTGCTGTGAGAACCCTGACTATATTGCTCTTACGTCTTCAGAAGTGTTCTATGGATAGAACAAAGTAGAATCTTTTACCAAGGGTTAGGAAAGCCTTAGTATGCTGAAAGCAGGCTAGTGGGCCACTCTGGTGGGAGCTTGGATGGAAGTTACCCTTAAAGAAATGAATTTGAGATGTAGCTCATGAGGTTTCAGAGAGGAGAAAGGATGATCAGAAACTGTGTTAAGGCTTATGAGATGTATTCTTATCTATTAACTATTTTATATTAAAATTCTATTTTGGACATATATCCAAAGAATTTGAATCTAAAATCTGCACTCCCGGTTCATAACAGAATTATCCACCATAGTCAAGACTTAAAAATAGTCGAAATGAAATCGTATCATTTACCAATGTTAATGTATATACATTCATACTTTAATTTAGTATTAAAGAAAAAATTTTCCATACTCAAAAATATATATAGACATAGAGAGTAAATTTTTTTATCAAGATATCCTGCAGATCCACTAAAATGCACACATAATTAGAATAATACTTATAAGAGTATTCAGGTCTCTGAAATTTGTGACACAGAAACACTATGAGAATTGGGGGCTGCTTGGGGGAAAAAAAAGAAAGAGAAGGACAAAGGAGGAAAGAAAAAATTGAAATTCTCTATTTTATTTATACAAAAATACCTAGTAAAATCATACCCATTGATATTTCAAAGCCTTACAAGTGATTCCCTTCAATCAGTACATGAGATGTAAGAAAATGCCCCCCCTCACTTGTTTCAATGTGAACTAGACTGTTGTTGTGAGAGCTACCCACATACCACAGAGTATCTGATCACTGACCAGAATTAACCTCTAACAACTGTTCTTACATACTAGTGTTCCTTAAACATTTGTAAAATAATTAGACTCAGATAGTCACTCCCGGAGAACAAATTAGATGTACCATTCTTCTAGGCTTTGGCGAGCCTTTCTTATTTCTCACCTTACCTGTGTGTTTAAGGTATTAGGGCTTTCAATTACAACCGCTATGACTGGGATTTGATAAATCCACCTGTTGTCTGCAATGTCACAAGCACAACATTCTAACATGAACTTTAATGAACAACCTGTCCATACTAGAGCCAAGAAGAATTAAGTATTACTTGTACCCTCCCAAAATTATTCCATGCAGTTGATTTTAGATTTAGGTTGTTAGTTTAGGAAAAATCCGAGCGAGGGGATACCAACTATGGGGACAAGAAGATGATTCTAGGCGCTTTGTTATGTATATTTTTGCATTTTTAAATGAGTCTAAACTAAAAACCAAATTTACAAGACTTCTATGAATGTGGTAAAAAGAAAAATATTACTTTAACATTACTACAATGAAGACAAGTAAATTAATTTTATTGCTGGGGAAACCCCTTTTCAGACTGAAGAAACTACCTCTATGAAAGGTGCTTATTTGTGAGTAAGTGTAGTAGTAGCCAATTAACTATTTAAATAGATCCCGGTGGCGGCTACATTTTTGGCTATGTGCCCCAATGTTCTGGGTTCCTGAATGAAACACACATACACAGAGCCTTTATATTTTGATATACCATAATCAGCTCAATGGCCAGGTGATTCCCTAATCTCTGTGTGGTGGCCAATCCACCTCCCTCTGATAGTCCTGTGGTATTACTTACTAAATCATATATTCCATCTTGGCTGCCCTGCACCAAGTTATTGGATTTCTAGGACTTCTCTTCCCTGGCTCCTACATGACAGCTATGCCCTCTGCCCTACACCTTCTCAGGCATGACATTTCTCCTCTCCTCCCAGGCACAGTGTATCTCCCTTTTTGTTTTTTTCCCTCTCTCCCTGGCATCCTAAAAGTTCCACCTCTGTCTACCCTGCCCAACCACTGGCTGCTGGCAACTTTATTTACCAATCAGAACCAACTAGGGGCCGAGTCCCTCAGTGTCTTATGTACAGACATGTCAATTCTTAAGCAAACAATTTTGGAGACTCAAATTAACATAAGCATATTAGACCAAACCCACTACAAATAAATAAACAAGGCTGTTACCCTCCTGATTTGAAGCCTGCCTCTCTTAACCACACCTCTCTGCCCACCTCCTGCTATTTGCCATGCTTCCAACCTGGTTCCAGTTACATTCGGAAGCTCCACCTCCGCAGAGAAAAAAGGAAGTCGCTGATTGGACTGGCATGCTGACGTACTTGGGGGGAGTCGTTTTGACTCAGGTATTATACCTGTTGGGGGAACAAAGGAGGGGCATTAAAGGTTCAAGATGGCTGAATGATAAAGGCTCCTGTCTAATGTTTTAATGTACCTTCCTCATGGGTAGGTATAATTTTGGCCATCCTGCCTTCTCCTATCTCTTTTTATCTCCTCCTATTTCCTTTTAACTCCATATTCCAGGTAACTCACTGTTTTAACGTTGCTGATGGACAGCAACACAAGGCGTTGAATTTTTAAAGAAATTATTCATGACCAACCTAAAACTACTACAGTGCTGTTAGGAATATATGGAATACCCCTTTTAAAACAGAAGATTCAAGTCCCTAACTTTTGGAAGTGCTGATGACTAACAGTTTTTAGATGCATAGCAATTCCTGTTCACTTCTCTTGCTGTAAAGACTCACATACTCATTCCCGAGGGAAGCCAATGTTTAATGATGGGTTGAAATAGGATTCGGAGACAAAGGTCCTTGCCTAGCTTAGGATAACTCTACAACCTTATCTTACCTCCAAAATGCCACATGTGAGCAGTGGAGACCTTTTTAACTAATTATTTCACTGTACAAATTCTGTCCCATTGGTTCCTTTCTCCCTGTGTGATTACAAAACTGCTGGGCATTCCCTCCATAGTAAGCCTCCTGCATGCAAAATTACATCTGTGATTCTACTCTTGGGTTTTCTGACCTGCAACATATAGACCCAGGGAGGAAACTAGGGCACGATTAATAGAACGCCCATGTTGTAGCCCTCCCCTCTGCTGTGAGGCTCAGCATCCCACTGACTGTATAGGTGGCTCAAAGATGGAGGAAGAATAGGGAAAATGAAAGAGACCTGTTTAATCAACCCTTACCAGACACCACGGTGAAGTCCAACCTAAACCTCAGTCAAAAAGTAGGAAAGCCAATGACACTCACATAGAAAAATACTGAGATAAAGTGAAAAGCTGCTTCTACAGAACTGGATTTTATTTTCAATGTAGTTTCCCTGTATTGAGATACAATGTAAATCTTATCATTCTCCTTACACTAACATCAGAGATCCTTAATTATTGACCATATTTACGGAAAAGTAAGGATGAATGACATGTCCCACTGTTGTGAAACTGGATGCTTTCCCAATACTGTGAATCTTTTACTTGTATATGCTTGAATGCTTCACTACTAAAACATTCTATGCTTTTGGCAAGGAAAATGGTTCAATCAGTCATGTGCTTGACTTGCAACCATGAGGACCTGAGTTTGATCCTAGCATCCATGTTAAAAACCTAGTTTGATGACACAGATTCGTAATCCCAGCACTGGGAGGTAGACGGCAAGCTTCACATTCAATAAGATGCCCTTTCTCTAAAAACAAGTTGAACAGTTCCCGGGGAAGGGCATATAAGGGTGCCTTATGGAATCCTCAAGTATGCATGCCCTTGTGCACACCTACCCATAGACACACACAGTAAAATAAAATATCCCCTGTGCAACTCCTGCATTTATGAATATTACAAGAGCTTTAAGGTCTAGTTTTCTCTCTACCATCTTAATTCTTGTTCCTATAAGTAGAGCACAAATTTCATGTAACAATTACAGTGAAGTAAGTGTACTTTGAAAATACTTCAAGGTGTTATTTAATCCAATTAAATGGCTTAACCATTAAGTTTGTTCTTTGACTATTTCACATATGAATATAGTCTATTACTGTTAACCCCACCTTTTTATTCCTGTTATTTCTTTTATTCCTATTTAATCTCCCTTTTGTTCCTATTATCCCTGTTTCCCCCTAAGACTCCCTCTCATGTATTCATGTCCTTCTGTTATGCTTTGTTTTGTGTTATTGATTATCTAACAGTAGATAGTGAACTGTTGTAAAGTACATAATTATAGGCAGACGTAATAATTGTAATTCATTGTAAATCAATACTGTTATTGTTAGAGAAACAACCATGAATTTGTACTTTATTTCTGAGCACAGCTATGTTTAGGACTTAATTTATTTTGTCCAGCTGAAGCAGGAAGACCAGATAAAGGCGCAGAGGTGACTGATGCCTATGACTGGCCATAGATTGTGCAAGAGAGCTGAGTAATTGACTCACTCAACAGTAACCTAATGAGCCTTTTTCCTAAGATACAGACAAAAGTACCCTTACTAGATTAAACACAAATTTCCCCAGTTTGTTATTTTCTCTTCCTTGAGAAGAGAACACTGGTTTTCTCAGTTAACTTTTTAACCCAGAATGGCAATTATTTGAGAAATACACATGAGCTCTGAAACTCTACTTGTTTAACTTGAAAATTGTATTTAAGAGTATGGATCCTAGGCTATTTCTATTGAGGGAACTCTATGCTGGTAACCAGAGAACCAAACTTCACTGAATAAATGACTTTCTGAAATTTTGCTTATTTTCTTGAATACCTATCTTCCCTGAAAAATGAAAGAGTAGTCTATAAAGAATCTTTGAATTCTCTTTGGATTAAAAAGTCTATTTTCTCTATGCATATTATATGCTAAGTATTTATTAAGAGTTTTGTTTATATGTGCATAGAGGCAGTGCAATTATATCACTTATATTTAAATACTATATTAGCAAAGAATACTCTCTACATTTTTTATGTATACTTACTCTCATTCATATTCTTTAACCCTATCCCGATTTATTTTTCTTTAAAAATTTTAACTATGGGGGCTGGAGAGATGGCCCAGCGGGTAAGAACACTGATTACTTTTCCGAAGGTCCTGAGTTCAAATCCCAGCAACCACATGGTGGCTTTACAACCATCCGTAATGAGATCTGATGCCCTCTTCTGGTGCATCTGAAGACAGCTACAGTGTCCTTAGAAAAATAAATCTTAAAAAAATTTTTTAACTGTGTGTGTGTGTGTGTGTGTGTGTGTGTGTGTGTGTGTGTGTGTGTCTGAGCATGAGTGCAAATATGTATACCATGATGTACATGTGGAAATCAGGAAAAGGGGTAAGCTGGATTTCTCCTTGTATTATGGAGGTCCCCAAATCAAACTCAGGTTTCCAGGCTTGGCAGCAGATGTATTTATCACTCAGTGAAACATCTCTCCAGCCTCTTACTTTATAGCACTAGTTGCTTTATATAATATACCATTTCTGAGTTAAACCTACTTCACACTCCCTGGGGAAAAAAAAAAGCTTGAAATTAAAGCCTTTGTTTTACTCAGCTAAAGATCCTAGAGTCTAAGATAGAGCTTATTTCAACCGGGCATATTCTAGTTACCATATTTAAAGTTCAAACCCAGTCTCATACACTTACCAGGATACAGACATTCTGGATAATTTTATTTAAATTCTGATACATTTTAACATTTAAAATTGACATTATCTAATTTACTTAGTCTTTTCTTTTTATCTCATCTTACACATAAATCAAATATAGGATACACAAGAGCAAAGATTTCAATAGGACATATTGAGCATCATTGATCTCATGAGAACTTACTAAAAGATGGGAAAATATTTGTTGTGATTAAGTAGAAATGAATTAAAAGTAAGTTTGACTCACTCACGCATGATTTGGCCTTTGGTTTTAAGTTAATAAGCACAAATTGTGTGTAAAATGCTAATTTACATTTCTGAGATGGTCAAATTAAAGCTTTTATTTCGTTTAAATAAATCACCTCAGTATTGGCAGTAATAAAAGTTAAGATTTTATATGAGGCTTTTATAGATAGATGATAGCCAAATTTTGTCTAATATTGATGAAACTTTTAAAAGAAAAAAAGCACTTGGTCTTAATGGAGCATTTAAGAAAAATGAAATGCATTTCATCATTTTGCCATGGCAGTAAAAAATTTTAATGTATTAAGTAATCTTTTTGTTTAATAAAAATTAAATCAGTGGGGCTAGAGGGGGTAGCACAGTCAATAAAGTGCTTGTCTTGAAAGCATACATAAGGGCACACATTTAAAAAAAAATCCAATGGACATCTGTAAGCTGAGCACTAGGATGTAGGGATGGGTGGAATACTGGAGCTAGTTGGCCAGCTCAACCACTGTACTCAGTAGTATCTAAGCCAGTGAGAGATCCTGACCAAAATGACCCCTAAGGGCTGGCATGTGAGGTTGATGCCTGATCTCTCCATGGTGATCTACATGTACATACACACACACACACACACACACACACACACACACACACACACACATTTACACTTCATTACCCAGTTGCATTCTTTTATAAATCTTTAACTCAGTCTGGAATTGCTACCCTATTTTATTAAGTTTTCTAAAATGTGACTTTCTGTAGCTCCAACAAAATACCTGGTAAAATAAAAGGAGAGCTTTATTTGGGCTCATAATTTCAAATGTTCCAGTCTATGGTCAGCCAGCTTGTGTCTTTGGGGGCTGTGATGAGTCTGAGGATCATGGTAAGGACTGTGTGATACAATGAATCTGCTTACCTTAAGGTGGCATGTAAGCACACAGAGAGGAAAGGACACAGTTCCCAATGTCCTCTAAAAGGGTGTGCTCCACAGCACCCACCTTCCTTCCACTAGCCTCTCCCTCATAAAAGTCCTCCCTTAGCACCACAGACTGTCAGTCTTAACTTTAGCATGTGCATCTTTGACACCATTTAAGCTCCCAGACCACAACAGTCTTCTTATAATCATATGAATGCACATAAAGCTTTATATCCTTACTGTTATCACTACTACTTTAGAAAAGATACGTTCTTATTTGCAACATGCTTTTCTAATTTGATTTGCTCTCCTTTTTTTCTATAACACTCAATGGTAGAGAACTCAGCTACCCAAGGGCCCCCCCCACTGAATGGTTGGATCCCAGATTAGAGATTCCTTTATTATAACATCTTTCACAATGATAACCCCAAACCTACATTTCTGTGTGCGACTGACTCTGGCTGCCCTAAACTTTGAGATTCAGAAATTTGAAAATTATGATTGTTTAGCATTTCTTAGAGTCTCATATGGATTCTCATTTTTTTTCACAGTTCACAAGACTAGGAAGGAGGAAAAAAAACCCTCCAGTCTTGGCTGGTGCGTTATTCCTGATGGGAGCACACTCAGCAGTGAGAAAGGTGGCAGGAACCATGAGAGTATAAATGGATCAGTGATTCGCAGGCTGCAGAGCTGTTGCATTCATCTTCCCTTCTCACTGTCTGACATGTGTAGACTATTTTAGCAATCTTCTGCCTTAAGGGGAATTCTATACCTCACTTTTGAATGTGCCACCACCCTAATGATAAATCACCCAGATGGTACCTGTAAAAAATAAAATCCCCACATTCCATGGTACAAATGTCCTCTTGCAAGGCTGTGGTGATTTAAATAGACGAAACTCAGTTGTTTGTTAAACAGATGAAATCTACTCACTAGGATTTACATGGGAGGATGTGGTAGAAGAGAAGCACCCAACATTTCAAGGATTGTTTAGGGAAATGTTGTCAATCTTGTTCTTCAATTTTTTTTTTTTTTTTGGCTAACTTAGGCTTTGTTTGTTGTTTGTTTGTTTTTAATTAACACTGGTAGACTCAATTTACTCCAAAGACAATGTCCTTAACCTCAAATAACAACATGTTTCTATATCAAATGAGCACAATTCTGGGCATATGAAGAATGTAGGCTTGGACTTAGAGGCATTTAGTTATAAAGCATGTAAACACTCAGTGTGGGTGTTCTTAACTCCTCAGGGTTGGATGGGTGTGTGCACTGGTCAGAACGGTGTTTGTGTGATGAAACCATGGGGATAGTTATGGCTTTCAAATAGTTTTAACTATTGTTATAATATCTATTTAAATTAAAAGGTAATTGTTAAAGGACTAACAAAAAGAAAGCATGCAAATTCATTTAACAAAACCTTTATTCCCCTTTTTACTTTTAAGGGGAAAAAACATCTGTCTAGACAGCTTAGTGTTTTGCTCAAGTACCACAACTAAGAGAAAAGCTTTGAAGCCTAACCACTCTTCTCCATTTTCTCTCTCCCACTGATAAGAGCCAAAGCTGTGTGTTGGTCTCCTTTGCGAGCCACAGGGACCTACTCAGCAGAGTCTGAATCAAAGTACTTAATATGCACTGGCCTAAAGTTAACAAAGGTTACAGACTTTGATGCACACAATGCCTATGTCTTGAGTGGTTAAATGTGATCAAGTTTTATAACATTTTGAAAACTTTGCAGGAGAAATTGCCAATTGTAAAATGAACTGTAAAGTGAAGGTTCTAGGAGTTAACTGTCCTCTCTATACTGAATGTGCATGCAGCAGACAAGAGTTCAAACCTTGCTTCCTTTCCAGTTTTTAATTTGATTGATTGTTACTAAGAACAAGAACAATATGAAATATGAAGAATTCAGTGCCCATTCATCATTTATCCCCTAAGGACAAAGAGAAAATTGCAGGACATAGCCTAGAGTCCATGTGAAGCCAATTAAAACTGTCTTCAGGCAGCTCGAAGACCATTGCAGAGCTGTGTGGAGCACCAAAGGACCACTTGCCAGAGAGTTACAATGAACAGTGAGATGCACCTTCCCAACTTTCTCTCTCATGGTCACTCCACAATATTACCAGTTATTGATTAACTAGCCAGAATGTTTATATAGGGCTTTGATTTACAAAACAACAACAATATATTTCCACATTAATTCTCTGACAATGCACATTTAAAACCTCAGTCTCAGGTAAGAAATTAACACTCTTACTAGGTGGAAAAGGGAATCTTAGAAAGAACCATGTTGAGATCCTTGATCCACTTGGACTTGACCTTGCACAAGGTGACAAATACGAGTCTATTTTCATTTTTCTACATACAGACAGCCAGTTAAACCAGGACCATTTACTGAAGATACTTTCTTTTTTCCATTGTATATTTTTGGCTTCTTTGTCAAAGATCAAATGTCCATAAATGTATGGTTTTATTTCTGGATCTTCAATTCTATTCCACTGATCAATGTGTCTGTCTCTGTACCATTGCCATGCAGATTTTGTCACTATTGCTCTGTAGTAAAGCTTGAGGTCAGGGATGGTGATTCCCCCCAGCTATTCTTTTATTGTTAAGAATTATTTTCCCTATTTTTTTTGTTTCCAGATGAATTTGAGAATTACTCTTTCCATGTCTTTGAAATTGTGTTGGTATTTTGATGGGGATTGAATTGAATCTATAGATTGCCTTTGGTAGGATGGCCATATTTTCTATGTTAATTCTGCCAATCCATGAGCATGGGAGATCTCTCCATTTTCTAAGATCTTCTTCAATTTCTTTCTTGAGAGACATGAAGTTATTATCATACAGGTCTTTTACTTGTTTGGTTAGAGTTACCCTGATATATTTTATATTATTTGTAACTATTGTGAAGGAAGTTGTTTACCTAATTTATTTCTCAGCTTGTTGATCATTTGTATAAAGGAAGGCTACTGATTTATTTGAGTTAATTTTATATCTGGCCACTTTGCTGAAGTTGTTCATCAGCTGGAGAAGTTCTCTGGTAGAATTTTTGGGGTCGTTTATGTATACTATCATATCATCTCCAAATAGTCATACCTTTATTTCTTCTTTGCCAATTTGTATCCCCTTGATGTCTTTTTGTTGTCTTATTGATCTAGCTAGCACTTCAAGTACTATAGTGAATAGGTATGGAGAGAGTGGACATCCTTGTCTTGTCCCCGATTTTAAAGGGATTGCTTCAAGTATGTCTGTATTTAGTTTGATATTGGCTGTTGCAGTAGGTTGCTTTAATTATGTTAAGGTACTGGCCTTGAATTCCTGATCTCTCCAATACTTTTAACATGAAGGGGATTGTCTTTTGTCGAATGCTTTTCCTGCATCTAAAGAAATGATAATGTGATTTTTTTTTTAGTTTGTTTATATAGTGGATTATGTTAATAGATTTTCATATATTAAACCAACCTTGCATCCCTGGGATGATTATGGTAAATGTTGACTTTGATGTGTTCTTGGATTCAGTTTGCAAGAATTTTATTAAGTATTTTTGCATCGATATTCATAAGCTAGATTGGTCTGACGTTCTCTTTTTTGGTTGGGTCCTTGTGTGGTTTAGGTATCAGAGTAATTGTGACTTCATAGAATAAGTTAGGTAGTGTTCTTTCTCTTCCTATTTCATGGAATAGTTTGAGAAAAATTGGTATCAAGTCTGTATCAAGTCTTCTTTGAAGATCTGGTAGATTTCTAGGAGTGTCTGCCCAAGGCCTGACGCTATCACTAAGGCTATGGAGCACTCACAAAAAGGGACCTAGCATGACTGCCCCCTGAAAGACCCAACAAGCCACTGAAAGAGTCAGATGCAGATATTTGCACCCACCCAATGTGTAACCCTCCTGCTTGACCCCGCCTGCCTCTCATAACCACACCTCTCTGCCCACCTCCTGCTATTTGCCATGCCTCCCTCCTGGTTCCAGTTACATCGGAAGTCCCACCTCCAGAGACTTAATAAGAAGCTGCTGATTGGGCCGGCATGCTGACAAACTTGGGAGAGGGGTTTTGCCTCACCTATTCTACCTGTTGGCTTATAACAAAGAGATTCATAAAAATGGAAGATGACTGGGCGATCACATCTCCTGTTGTCTAATTTTTAAGGTGCCTTCCACGTGGGTAAGATTAATTATGGCTAGCCAATTTTCTCCTGACTCTATATTTCCAGAAAACCCTTATCTATGGTTACCGCTGGACGGTAACACCAATGAACAGAAGCAGCTGACCCCTGTGGTTGAATTAGGGAAGGCTGAAAGAAGCCGAGGAGAAGGGTGATCCTGTAGGAAGACCAGCAGGCTCAATTAATCTGGACCCCCAAGATCTCTCAAACACTGGACCACCAACCAGGCAGCATACATCAGCTAGTATGAGGCCCCAACACATATACAGCAGAGGACTGCTGGGTCTGGGTTCAGTCAGAGAAGATGCACCTAACCCTCAAGAGACTGGAGGTCCCAGGGAGTTTAGAGGTCAGGTGGGGTGGGGGTGGGGAGGGACATTCACGTGGAGACAAGGAGGTATGGGATGTGGAAAAGTCAGAAGGTAGACAGGGGACAGGGAATAAAATATGGTGGATAAATAAAGAATAATTAATTTTTTTTTAAAAAATCACCATAATTAAACAGAAGAAAAACTAATTCCTGATTAGTCTTAGTTAATATAAACTCAGTTTTTTAAATAATTAATTTTTTTTAACTTATTCACTTGCTCAATTCCTATCTCCTGGTCACCTCTTCCTACAGCCCTTGCCCTGACCTCCTTCCCTTCGCCCCTTCGCAGGTGGGGTTTTCAGGCACATCAGCAAGCCTGGCTTTTCACATGAAGACTTGGGAAAGGAGCTCATCTTCTCATGGCAAGCACTTTATCAGTGCAGCTCTCTTCTGAGCCCCACGGTCCCTTATTTCTTGCATTATTTTGTGTTCAGCTTATATTTTATAGTACCAGGTTTTAATTCTCCTCTCGTGTGTATATTTGGTAACATTTTCTTTGTAGTTGTCATGGGGATATGTTTAATATTACCAAACTGTAGTATTCAGTATTCTATTTTAAACTGTACCAGTTACTTAAATGCCACATAAGACTCTTTCACCTTACAGTTTATGCATTTGTGTGTGTGTGTGTGTGTGTGTGTGTGTGTGTAAAGCATCATGGTAGTAGTAGGGTTAAACTGTGGATTGATTTATTCTAAGTGACTTTTTGTCTATTATTGGATTAGTAGTATATTTTGGACCTTTAAAAACTGAGTTTGTCAGTGGATGGAGCTTGGGGACTCTTAGGGAATGTGGGCCTGTGAACCAGAGGCTTTCATTGGAGATCTCTGGCCCAGCCTGGTTCGAGAGTTCTGGCGAAGGGAAGAGAGCAGGGGCAGGGAGGAGAAGTTGCTTCTGCTGCCACAGTTGGCTTCCCCTCCATCTCTTCCATGTCTTTCAGGCCACTCAGTTGCTCCTTGCCACCCTGCACTGAGTCGCATAGGGCTGGGCCGATGAGAAGCAGACTAGCCAGTGAGGAGTAGGATGCAGCTTCAGTAGAGCAGACCTCGCCCCAAGTGTTGCAGCTCTTAGAACAAAAGGCTCAGACGAAGGAGTAGTTCTCGCACACCTTTAATTCCCTAGATAGGATTTATATACAGTTTTGTGGGTGATTCAGGGTTTGAGAGCAGGTACTTCTCATTGGTTTGGGCTGAGAGCTCGGGGAATCCTTATTTGCATGTAAGAAGGCTTGGTGTTGCTAATACCTGACCAATATCACGCACCTCTTCTGAGTGGGGGTATGGGAGGCTGTGACTGAAACTGGAGCCAGGGGCCCAGGAGGCGTGGTGGAACACCTTCCATCCCATGCAGGCGGTACTTACCACCCACCGGGTCTCCGGAGTTTCAGACCTCTTGCTTGACTGGGACCAGGTTAATTGCACAGACTCCTGCCCCACATTGGAAGACTAGGAGGAAAGATTACAGCCCCTAAGGAGATAGGAACTCCACAGGAAGACTAACAGAATCAACTAGCCTGGACCCTTGGTGCTCTCAAAGACTGAACCACCAGCCAACAAACGTACATTGGGTGGACTAGGCCTCCCCGCACATAGGTAACATATGTGTACAGCTTGGTCTTCATGTGGGTCCTGAACAACCGGAGCAGGGCTATCCCAAAAGCTGTTGCCTATTAGCTGGCCAGAATATTTATATAGGGCTGTGGTTTACAAAAACCACACTTGCTCAGGAGGGAAGGGGAGGAGGACAGGGCAAGGGTTATAGAAAGAGATGACCAGGAGATAGGAAGTGAGCAATTGAATAAGTTAAAAAAAATTAATTAATTATTTAAAAAAACTGAGTTTATATAATTAAGACTAATCAGGAATTAGTTTTTCTTCTGTTTAATCATGGTACTAGAGTTCAGTTCCCAGCACCCAGATTAGGAGGCTCACAACCATGTTTAACTCCAGATCCACGAGTTTCTGTGCCGTTCTGAAGGCACATCTACACACACACACGTAAACACACAAACATGAACATTAAAAATACACAAACCTTAAAAAGAGAAATGAGAAAATGGAGGCACAGACATTTACCTATCTTGACTCTGGTCTCCAAAGCTGATTGCTAGTGAGTGAGGATTAAACCCAAGCCTTTCTAATTGTCAAGGTTGTGTCTCTGTGCATACACAGCTTGTAGCCCCATTTCCTTAACCGGTTCCTGGAAGACTGTATTACCTACATTGGTAAAACAGTGGACTCTAATAAGGAAAAAAAACACTATCAAGTACAGGAACATCTGTGGTTTATAGATGGTTTTTATATTTACTTGATTTTCTAATTTTATTTTCTAATTACTTTTGAATATTTTAATTGAAATAGACTGACATCACTTTCCCCCCTCCCTTGCTACGCTCCACCCCTACCAAGTATCCTCCATTCCCTCCCATGTACTCTCCACTCTCAACCTGATGGCTTTTCTCCTAATTACATATTATACATTACATATTTGTTGCATATTATATATTAATTATAAAGTATATATTAGTTACATACTACATATGTTATATGTTAACCTTATACATAATTATATATTATATATTATACATACATAATATAATTAATATAATATATGATATATATGCACAGATATAAAGTACAATCTGGTCAATCTGGTTTTGTATTTGTGTATATGGCTTCAAGACTGACCTCAGAACTTCTATTGATAGTATTTTCTTACCCTTATAACCACCATGCACTTGCTCTTTTTCTTTTTCTAATGAAAACAATAAATCACGTCCTTGGAAGACAGGTTGAAACTAGCCAGGATGAATTACATAAAGGTTGCCACAACGTTTCTCTAACGCTGTTGCTCATTGCTGCTTCTTAAGGGACTCCCTGGAGGAAAAAATCCAACTAACTGAAACATTTAGACTACAGAGTTACGATATTACACAGGCCCTCCTGGGTGAAGGAAATAAAACCAGTGGTCAAGTTTACTTGTTTTGGGAACCCAGGGAAAGAAAACAATAAGATAATCATTTAAAACACTGATTCTGGAAATTCCTCCACATGATTAAATGGTAGCTAAGTTACAGAGGCAGAGCAAAACAAGATCATTACACCATTTCTGTTTGTAATGTGGGTTCTGCAGTGGAGCAAGTCCCAAAAGCAGGCTTGTGAGGCACAGAGGAAAAAAAGAAAAGAAAGATAAAGAAAAGGAAGGAAAAGAAACAAAAAAGAAAAAAGAAAAGAAAAAGAAAAGGAAAGAAAAGAAAAGGAAAGGAAAGGAAAGGAAGGGAAAGAAAAAGAAAGAAAACAAAAGAAAAAAAGAAAAGAAAGGAAATCAAAAAATCATAATTCTGGAAGAATCATCTCATCTTGGTGTGGACACCATCTGGTTATCTGACCATAGTGGTGCACTTACACTTTTGAGTGTGCTTCCAAAAACAGAAGATTGCCCCCCCCCTTTTTTTAACAACTTCCTACTAAATTGTGATGAATGAAATGTCAAATAGACACCTGGCAATTTTCATGTCTGCTCACAGTACTAATGATTTTAGGATAAATTCCTAAAGATTTAAAAGTAAGGCAGGGGTCCAGATGTCTACATTTGACAGAGTAAGAGATGAAGTAAGTGTAAAGATTACAATTTTTTCGGTGTTATAGAGCTTAATCCAAAAGTCCTAAAAGTGCTGCAGACTTCCCAAAGGCAATCCAGTATCCTTCCCCCTCCATCCACCTTTTGGTCCCATGGTATACATTTTGAAAGTTGAGTTGCTTATCATGCAGGCAGCATATCCTAATCCAGTCAATATCATAATTTAGCTGGGAACCCCGTTAGTAGAATTCATAGAAACTGTTTCTTACACAATCTTACAATTGTTCTTTTATTAAAGCAGAAAGAATACAATGATACCATCTATGATAATGAGAGATTTTTTTTAGACAAGAATTAGCAGAAAACAAATGTCCTACTTGAATAATTAGCTGCATATTTATATTTTTAAGTCTATTTTACTTCTCAGCATCCATTGTGCTTCTAGTGCTTCAGTTTAATGTTCCCCCACTAAAAGTCCTCATAAAATAAATGAGACGCAATCTGTTACTAACGCAAAAAAAATTTAGTATTCTCCCAAAACTCATATGGAAGTAAGGCTACAACTTTAGAAAAATAAATGCTACCTCTGTCAAATTGTCTGTCAGGCATTAGGGTTCTCAAATGATCCTAAACTATGCTAAGATAGAGTGGCTACATTTGATATTATTTACAAAATTCAGCTGCTCACAATTAAAGATCTACTTTTCTTGGATTTTTGTCTTGTAATTGTTTTCTATTTTCTAGGAGCTTGTGATAGAACCAAAATAGCATCAGTGTCATGCATTTCGCACAGAGAGGCAAAAAATAATACAGAGGAGGTCATACATTTTAGACCACTGGCATTTAGAATAGAGCCTAACAAAGATCCAGCCCTTTCTCCCCGGTCCCCATTAGTGCACACAGGGTGTCAGCAGGATTCCCTATTATAGTCTTTAGCAGCAAGTCTAACTGCCCCAGTCTTTGTGCGTTGATGCTGATTTCCATCTTATGTTGTTCGACACAGCTATGTGTAGCTGGAAAACAGCCACAGCTTCAAGGAAAAACATGATTTATTTCAATCAGCAATAAGGCTTTAAGTATATCCATGGAGCAAAATTACTCTAAGTAAAAGCCATTATAATGATAAAAGCAGGACTGTATAATATTTCCACAATAGAACACCAGTTCCCCTCGTACTATAAACAGCATATAAACATTTTCAGAGCCATACATAAGAGAGCTTTTACCAAGTTCAGCCACTTCAATCACTTGCATGGCCACTCGACAAGGAGGTGAAAAATAGAGCAAAAGTTTTATTTTTCATGGTTTTCTATGCACAGCAGTGGTCAGGAACTACATCTAGGATGCAGAGTCACTAAGGGTGCACGGCTAGAAAGGACACCAGAGAGGAGCAGATGCAGAGCAGAAGGTGAAGAGCCAAACCTTTATTTCATCATCTTCTGAAAGCAGAACCACTTTGAGAAGTGAGTTTTAGGGGTTTAAAGGAAAATAAAATTAGTAAATCAGGACAAAAAGGTTATGTTTGTAACTTGGGAAACCTTTGGACAAGTTAGAAGAAGCCATGAAGAGAATTAATCTAACACGGTTGCGAGTCCTCACCCTCCCCACAAGAAGCAACGCCCCTAAATGACGTTTATGTACATTTTAAGGTGTTCCATTTTAGAAATACTCTTTCAAATGTTGCGAATAACAAGCCTAATTGTAGATCGCTAGAAGTCTTTTCTTAGTTCTGGTTTGGAGTATCATATTCACAGTGCACTAACATGGACTAGAACACTGAATTATATCTTTGCATATACTTAATCCACAAATATCCTCTCAAACAAGAATAAGAGCAATGCCTTAACAATCGGATACTCACAATAAATATCTCAGTATGGCACTCAGCACCTCAGGAAGATGAAACACTTGAAAAGCACTTTTAAGTGAAAGAAAATCAAAATCTTTAGCTGTATATCTATATCGTAGACTTGTATCAACGAAGACAACTAATGTGTGTGTATTCCATTATACAAAGGAAAAGACTGTCTAGCACCAGGGCAGACCTTCAGGTAGTAGACTCGATCTGTTCTCAAGTATTTGTGAAGTGAAAAATCATGTGACAACTTCCATTCTTGGTACCAAACAAAGCAGGCCCACAAAAACGTTTACACTAATGTCACCCATCTGCTGGCTGATGCTGTTACGTTATGTAACAAACTCAGAACTGATATGATAGGCACTTATATTCTGCAGAAAAAGAATTAGAGAACTTCGTGAATGTTCTTATCATTCATAACTTCTTCAGGCTTTCAGATGGCCCTAGGCAGTGTTAGTCAATATAAAATATGCAGGGAAGTTTTACGTACATGAGGACCCTAGGCCGTTAAGGATGCTTACATCTTGCAGATATTACTCACGTAGGAAATGAACTGCCAGAGTATGCGATAAAATAAGGAGTTTCATTTTGGCACTCATTGTATTTTTTGAACAACTTTCTGAACTTGTAGAAACCACATCTTCTTACACTATAGGCAGAAAAATGTGCAAGCTTCATATAGCTCATACCTATCTGGTAAAAAAATATGTTGTAAATAGAAGTAACTGAGAAATTCTCTCTTATGAGAGAGACAGTCTAGCAATATAAATAATGCAGATGGCCATAGTGATAAAAGCAGCCCAAGTGACAATTATTCTCAAAGGGAAACTGTCATCAGTTTATAATTTGCTGTATACCAACTCTCAGAAACAGACTTTCTCGAGGGGCATTTTTATACATAAAACTCATCCAGCTGAGTAGTGAGCCAGGAAGTGATTTTGTTATAGATTTGCTTTCTGAATGTTTTATGTTGTGACAGATCCCTACCAAGAATGACATGCCCATTTGCTAATGCTTCAAGCAGATTCCTCCCCTCTAAATTCATATGCTGAAATATCACACTCAGCTCTCTGGTTCTCTGACTTGTACGCACATAAAAAGGAAAGACATGCAAACAAACATATTGGCCAACATATTGGATTTCCCACATCTCATAATCTAAGTAAATAAATTTCTTTTGTGCAAGCTACCCGGTGCATGCATTTTGCTATAGCAACCTGACCACTGAAAGAGAGTAAACAAACTTTGTTACTGTGTTCATATAGGCAACAGCTAGCGTATCACAAGCCTCTACAAGATGGCCAATTATATTTAGCAAATTATCAACTTTAAAAGGTTTTAAATTTTTATTTTATGTTACTGTTTCATGTTCGTGAGTGATGTATATGACATGTGTGTTCTGCTGCTGGCTTGAAATAGCACACATGTACAATGGCACATGTGTGGAGAACAGAGGACAGCGTTGGGGAATATGTGTTCTCATTTCATCCTGAGTTCCCGGGTCAAAGGTCAGATTTAGGCTCTTAGACGTAGAGCAAGTGCCTTTCAAGTTGAGTCATTTTACCAGCCCCACATTATTACCAATCTGTTCCTTTCCTTAGCCTAAAGTAGGACTCCCATGTGTCTTACTTACATAAGTGATAAAATACAATTTGCTTAAAATAATACTTTACTGTAATTTTAAATTAAATTCTATAGTCTTTAATTCAAAGTGAAGTTTATTATGTTTACTTTATTAAAAACGTTTGTGTTTTGTCAAATTAAGTTTAGAAATGGTATGATGTTGTGCAAACTTTCTGATACAATTTTACCCCTCTTCTGCAACAATACTATAGAGTTTTCAGTGCATCAAGACTTGGGGGCGGGGCAGTTATAAATGGTGTAGAAAGGTACATATTCGGACAATAACAGATTTTTAACTTTTAATTTTTTAAAGGATTTTTAAAAATTTTATATGTGCGAGTACACTGTTACTTTCTTCAGACATATCAGACGAGGGCATCAAATCCCATTACAGATGGTTGTGAGCCACCATGTGTTTGCTGGGAATTGAACTCAGGACCTCTGGAAGGGCAGTGAGAGCCCTTAACTGCTGAGCCATCTCTCCAGTCCCCAACCTTTTCTCTTTATAGACACGTCATAGACAGAGCACTATTGATCCAAGAACAAAGAGAGAATTTTTCCACAATGATGATAAGCAATGAGTATATGAGATGCTAATAGGTGATTAATGAAGAGGACTTTCTCTAGGAACACCATGAGTTAGATTCCCCAATGTGAGCTGGCTTTCTCAGCCTGTTTCACGTAATTCAATATTTGTAAAGGTTTCTTTGGCTCTTCTTACTTTACACAGAACTGAATTTTGGAGATATTATGAAGGCTCTATGGAAATCAGCGAGTGGACTAACTACAGTCGAGACACAGCTGGTTGGCTTCAGTGTCAGTGAACTTGCTACTTGTATGTTTCCGCTTGCACTTATTTATTGGTCTTGTCAAGTCTCACCAGCCAGAATTATATCTGTGAAGCCCAAAACTGAGCTTTGCATGTCAAATAGAAAGAGGAGTATTAAAAATTTTTTACAGGGATGTCTTATCAGAAGATAAAGCAAACAAAACAAAACAAAACAAAACCCCTTTGTTCTTCGTTGGTTTTTCTATTATAGAACACTGTCTCACTTGGCTTTATGGGCCCTTTCCCTTGCAACACAATTCCTTGCTTAAAGAAAATGAGATAAGTAGACTTTAATTTCAAACAGGATTAAGGAGGATAAATGTTCTCTGAACAGATGAAGTAGGAGCCGTTTCTGTGAAACCGCTACTGAGCAGCTGTCACCCCAAACGTAGACTGTTCAGTGCCACAGGGGACAGAGCTGGTTTTAAGCTAGCAGTAAATCTTACAGAATTAAGTGTCCTGCTCGCCAACAGTTCCCGCTTAGTAAACTGACTTCTTGCCCCACTGAACTCCTGGTGATTATCTGATACACATGTGGTTTCTGCTGCTTAAAACCTTAAATCTCTTCATCATTTCCAGCACTTTGCTAAAATAATTTATCAACACAATTAATTACACTTGTATTTCTGCAACTAATTGACTCAGAGTCTTAACCAAAATTTAGCACATCTTTCTTTTTAACCACCCTCACCTCAGTCGTCGCTGAATCCTTCCTTGCATCTTCTAAAGATACTCAGAATTTATTGTGTTTTAACTTTTTATTCTGCATTGATGCATTCTATATGGACAACTCACTATAGGAACTTAATCTGTATTGATAAACAAAGCTTTTCACACCAGAAGCATTAAGTTTGAGAGAGCTGAGTTATTTAAAAAGAAAAGAAGATATATGCCGTATAGCCAATTAAAAACAGAAACTAAATGTTGGGGCTAAAGAGATGAATCGACAGTTAAGAGCGCTGAGTGCTCTTGCAGGGAACCTGGGCTTGTTTCCCAGCATCACATGGATCCTCACAACCATCTGTAACTCCAGCTCTAGGAGGCATGTACATGGTACGCAGACATACAAAATGCGCACCCTCTGTATGTTTGTATGTGTGTGTGTGTGTGTGTGTGTGTGTGTATGTGTACACATATATATGTGTGTGTTATATGTTTTATATGCATAATAAAAATATGAATCTATTACTCTTAAGTCTACTTGTTAAAAATACACATAAAACAAAAATAATAAAAATTTTAAGAGGCTTAAAAATAGAAACTAAGTCTCGAATGTGTGAGTTACCTGTTTCAGCTGTGTGGTATGTTACTTTCAAGTGGATAAATTTGAGGACCGGGAACAGATATCAAATGTAGCAAACAAGTTATTCAGCTGAGAAAAGTGCACAGAATTGGCATTTCCAAATGAGCATTATGAAAGTTTAGAAAATGCTTTACCATGTGAACCAGTTTAATTTAGACTTGAGAATTTTCAAAATACCAAAAACTCATTCACAAGATTTACAAGTTATAATATAAATGCCTACCACTTTGAAGTTGTTTTTTAAAAAGAAAAAATATTTATTTTGCACTACACTTGAAAGGCCAAACCTACTCCATCTTGGGACCAGCCTCCATCTTAAAGAAAAGAAAAAAGCCTGAAAACTTGACCCACAGCTGAACCCAAGCTACACCCAAGTATGAGGAAGAACCCTAAGGCTTGTCCTTGGTCAGAGTTACTCCGCTGCTGCCTCCTAACAACAGCTGAAGATTAATCTGATTGTTTCAGATGTGCTTTCAGACTCTTTGTGATTGTATAGACTCTCTTCGGAGCACCCACCTGTCGTCAGCTTACAATGAGCATTCAGTTAGATGCTTGTCAAGCTGGACACCCCTCACTTACTTCCATTCCCTACAAAACCTTGTCCTGTTGAGGGTTCCGAGCTGCTCTGTCTTCCCATCCAGCTGAGTCAGGGTTGAATTGGAGGACAAGCCCTAGAACTTCCTTCGTGGTCTCTTGGGGTTCACCAACGCTTTACGGCACAACGCATTTGCCGTGTTATTTATAGCTGGAAGCACACTAAAACTGCAAATATTTAAAAAAAAAAATACATGTATAGTTCAACAAAACAACTTCTTACCCTAGAAAACTTAACTTGGGACACTTTGATGAATAAAAGTGGAGGTAAAATCCTTTGGTGATGTGAGGGCTAAAGGATTTGTAGCCATCCTTTAAACCACATACAAACAGGACAATACTCTATGTATTTAAAGATAATGTAGGAGAATTTTGTGTAACTATACTATTCTAAGGATAGTGTTTTATTATGAAAGGTATACAGTTTTAGACTGTTTCTACTTCAGTCATGTAAATTTAGAAGCAAATTCTTAATTCTTACATAGATTCCATTGCATTCCTAGTAATGTGGATTTCAGAATAAATTAATCATGATTAATTTACATTCATTACTTCATTGCTTACTTAATATATTCAATCTAGTAGACTGCCTTTAGAAGGGCTAAATTTTTTTTTTTTTTTTTTTAGTTAAAAATAAATACATTTGGAGGAATCTTGGTTGTTTATTCATTAACTTTATTACTGCATGCCCAAAGCCCCCGATTTAAAAGAAAACAAGAAAAAAGTTCTTTTTCTTTGACCAAAATGGTTAAAAACAGGTATTTTTTTAAAGAGAATATTTTTTTAAACTTTTATTGCATTATGATGAGAAAAGTTACGATTTCAATTTATCTGAATTTGTTAACATTTAAAAATATATTTTAAGTAAATAGAATTAAATCACATTCTTGTTTCCCTTTTGTACCCCCACTCCTCCCAGAGACCCCCCTTCAATACCCACAATATCTTTTTTGTTATATTCCTTAAAATTTACAAAATATTATAACAATAAAAATAAGTGTTATAAATGTTGTTTGATATAAAACAACAATCAATTTAACAGATTTATGTAGATGCTCATCCACAGCAATAGTGAAAATACATTTTTCTCAATATAAATTTTAAATAACTACAAACATATTAACTGTATACTTCAAAATAATACATCACCACTAGTATTTTCTTAAATGAACATGAATATATAAAGTCTTTTTGTTTGTTTTGTATTTAGTAGAGTTTAAAATCTTGGCTCTTACTGTGGTACAAGCCCAAAATAAGAACAATTTTTAGATATTGGATTTCATTGTAATAAAGCTGTACTTCAATGACCCTCACATCACCAAAGGATTTTACCTCCATCGTAGCTAAGCTGAGAGTTGATAGTTCTGCTGCATCAAGAAATGAATTGTAGGCTCGATTTTTGGATACAGACTTCCTGCTATGGTCAGAGCTATTTATTTGACTTGAGTGAGTGACTTCATTCTCAGCCCACAGAGAACAGGTTACATTCATTTAAGAAATGGTATTGGTATTAAGATGGTCTATCCATAAAATCATTCACCAAGTGTTTAAATGAACAATGGTTCTGCTTGGAGGGTGGCACAGACATTAGGTGAGGGTAAGAATTTGGTTCATTAGCTGTGATAATTTGGAAAAGCATTCATCTCAGAGAAAGAGTGACTTATAAAGCCCTCTTCTTCAAACTTGATACAAGAGTTACAAACGTCAAGCAAAGCATTCAGTCTCACTCTTTGTTGTTCTCTTACAAGCAACCTCCCTAGTTAATTGTCTATGTTTCTTCTAGCTGTATAAATACTTTTGAAATATGTAAGATGTTCTGAAAATCATAGTATAGTGTAAAAGCATGAAATAAACAATACTACTAATAGAGAGGCTGAGATAGGAAAAGCAAGATTTCAAGACCCTTATGTTCAAGACACAGCCAGACACTGTCACAAACAAACAAGCTGAAAGTGTATAGATTGTACAATGTTGGACCTATTTCTCCAATTACCAAATTAGAGAAGCCATTGTATGACAATTAACAAATTTCTAATTTCTCATATTATTGGATTTCAATTAATTAGGATATGTTGGTAATATTAATTTTCATATTAATGTATTAAGAAAAAGTAATTGTCACTTCCTGTCATTTTTGTTGTAAGAGGTGGAATTAGATTTGTGTGGATTTGTTGAAAGATTACCTTCTTGCTTCTTCTAGGGTATAGTTTTGCTTCTTATGTTGATGTTTTCCATTTATTATCCTTTGTAGGGCTGGATTTGTGGAAAGATATTGTGTAAATTTTGTTTTGTCATGGAATATCTTTTTTTTCTCCATCTACGGTAATTGAGAGTTTTGCTGGGTATAGTAGTCTGGGCTGGCATTTGTGTTCTTGTAGGGTCTGTATGACATCTGCCCAGGATCTTCTAGTTTCATAGTCTCTGGTGAGAAGTCTAGTGTAATTCTGATAGGCTTGCCTTTATATGTTACTTGACCTTTTTCCTTACTGCTTTTAAAATTCTTTCTTTGTTTAGTGCATTAGGTGTTTTTATTATTATGTGTCGGGAGGAATTTCTTTTCTGGCCCAGTCTATTTGGAGTTCTGTAGGCTTCTTGTATGTTCATGGGCATCTCTTTTTTTAGGTTTGGGAAGTTTTCTTCTATAATTTTGTTGAAGATATTTACTAGTCCATTACATTGGGAGTCTTCACTCTCTTCTATACCTATTATCCTTTGATTTGGTCTTCTCATTCCATCCTGGATTTCCTGGATGCTTTGGGTTAGGGGCTTTTTGGTTTTTGCATTTTCTTTGACTGTTGTGTCAATGTTTTCTAAGGTGTCTTCTGCCCCTGAGATTCTCTCTTCTATCTCTTGTATTCTGTTGGTGATGCTTGCATCTATGGCTCCTGATTTCTTTCCTAGGTTTTGTATGGCCTGGGTTGTCTCTCTTTCTAATTTCTTTATTGTTTCTATTTCCATTTTTAGATTCTGGATGGTTTTGCTCATTTCCTTCACCTGTTTGATTGTGTTTTCCTGCAGTTCTTTAAGGGATTTTTGTGTTTCTTCTTGAAGGGCTTCTAGCTGTTTACCTGCGTTCTATTGTATTTCTTTGAGGGTGCTATTTATATCTTTCTTAAAGGCCTGTATCATCACCATGAGAAGTGATTTTATATCTGAATCTTGCTTTTCAAGTGTAATGGTGTGTCCAGGACTTACTATGGTGGAAGAATTGGGTTCTGGTGATGGCAAGTGACCTTAGTTTGTGTTGTTTATTTTCTTATGCTTGCCCCCCCCCACCATCAGGTTATCTCTAATGCTACCCGCCCTTGCTAAATCTGATGGAGCCTGTCCTTCCTGTGATCTTGATTCTGTCAGAACTCCACAGAGTCAAGCTGTCTCTGTGATCCTGTGATTTTGGGATCCTGTGATCCTGGGCTTGTTAGATCACCTGGGAGTGGGGCTTTCTCTGTGTGTTGTGGGACTGGCTGCAGATCTTGTGCCCAAGGTCTGCTCAGGACACCAACCCAGACAGGCCAGAAGGAACTCAAGTCACTGGACTGGCGGAGTTCCTGTGTGCCTGGTCCCAGTGACTCCCAGTGTTGGGACAGTTGTTGGTTCCTGCTTACCTCTGATCCTGGGTGTGTCAGTGTGCCTGGGAGTGGAGCTTCCTCTGGGTGTTGTGGGACTGACTGTGGAGCTTACACCCGAGGTCTGCTCTGGACACCAGCCCAGACAGACCAGAAGGAACTCGAGTCACTGGGCTGGTGGAGTTGCTGTGTGCCTGGTCTTGCTGGTCCCAGTTACTCCCAGTGTTGGGACAGATGTTGGTTCCTCCTCACCTCTGATCCTGGGTGTGTCTGGTATTTTTCTTAAGTAAAAATATTTCGAGTTATGGCACAGGATATTTAAAGGGAGACCACGTGGTTGGGATAACAAATTCTTATAATTAAATCCAAAGTCACCTCCTATTGGATTTGTGATTTAATAATGGACCAAGATTCGTTTTGCATGGTCACCATGAGCTCCCTACGGTAAAAAAGTTAAAATTAGAACTAGTTAAAATGAAATATAGTTTATGGTTTCTTTAGCCATGCGATATTGCCCAATCCTTTTCGCTGACTATAAAAGACCCTGCACACATCTTTTTATATTTTACCGGGTTCGTTGACTCTGTAGATGAACAACTGCTTTCCAACTAGAGTCTGCCTTATGGATACCCCCCAGCCACCCCACCCCCTACACACAGTATATTCTGATATATTTGATGCTCATCCATATCCTTGAGTAACCATAGTGCTTTACATCTCTATATGCCTTACAACTATGGCCAACTCTTCAAACATTTCAACTAGAAACCAAAGTTAAGATCCATCATTTGAAAGCCTGTACTTTTAATGTTCAAGTTCGTTTTTCATAGATTGTACCCTCTACTTTGGGTGTTGAAATGTTGGTCGGGGTAAAGGGTGGGGTGGGGACTGAAGAAGGAGAGAGAGGAGGGAAGAAAGGAGGAGGGGGAAAGAAGTAGGAGGGAGGGCAACAGAGATGGTGGCTGGGAAGGTGGGAAAGACAGTAAGGTTATCTTAGCATACTGTGACATCTTCTCTTCTGCTGTTTTCTAGGCTATACCCAAGGCTCGAAGAAGCAGGTGTTCAAAACCACGGTGTGGCAACAAACACATCTGATTTTTGCCATTGCAGGAACAGCTCCAGCAAGAAGCAAACACCTTTTACCCGTGAAACCCCAAGAGAAGCTTCCAGATTCTGCAACCTGGCTTTCTGGGAATTACTTAGGAAGGCAAGAGAGGCAAGTAACACAGCCAAAGCTGAGGGTCCTGCACGGCTTGGCAACAGGTCTGTCCTGTTTTCCACCAGGGTTAGTTGGAGGACTCATCCTACCTAAACCCCTTCCCCGGCATTCTACCTCTGGTGAACTAAGCCATGATTCCATTGCAGGAGCAGATCTCCACCTGATGGAGTCTGCTATCCATATCAGTTGCAGGTTCCAACGCTGCACCTAGGGGGCCAAAGCTCTCTTTGCATGTGTTCTGATGACATTTTGTGACAGTCATCAGGACAGTCTGCATGCAGCCCTCCAGAGTGCTCTACTGGGCCCCATGTATAGATCCATTTGCAGCACAAAATGCTGGGCTCGCGCAGGCGCATCCAGGGTTCTCTCAGAGCTGTCCAAGACTTTGAAGTACTTCGAAAGAAAGAAGAGTTTTACAGTGGAGCCCATTGCTTTAGTTAGTTAATGATAGAGGATTGCAAAGTCGAGCATCAATGGGAGGAGAGGCCCTTGGCCCTGTGAAGGTTCTGTGCCCCAGTGTAGGGGAATGCCAGGGCCAATAAGTGAGAGAGGGTGGGGTGGCAAGCAGGGGGAGGGGGAGGCAACAAGGGTTTGTTCTTGTTGTTTTGGGGGGTGGTTTTGAGGGGAAACTGGGAAAGGAGAAATCATATGACATGTAAATAAAGAAAATATCTAATAAAAAAAGAAAAGGAAAAAAATACCAAAAAAAAAAAAAAAGTGATACAGACGAATAAAGCTGATGCTTCCATTGTTGCTGCCTGCTCAAAGTGATGCACATTCTAAGAGTGTATGCCTTTTATGAAATAAGATGTGAGAAATGCAATCCGTCTACACACGGTGTGAACCACCTCTGCTTTACCTCAGTCATCAAAAGAAAACAATGATTCATTTACTGACTCTTGTTTTCCTTGTCAGCTAATTATTCTACAAAATTTACAACATGTGCTTAAAAGTCGAGCAGTGCCTCCTGACAAGTCCACAAACCTCAAGGGCTGGAGAAAGACCACATGATTTATGGCTTCTCGCTGCTTTCATTCTGTGAAAACGAATGGATGAATGAATGAATGGTGAGCTAACTTGCAAATCCTGGAGAGAGGAAAACCTGTCTTCACTTCTTTAACAGGTACAGAAATTGATGTTGAAGTTAAAACTTTCCATAGTATAAATCCATGGGAAAAAATTGAAACACCTCTATTTGGATCAACAGCATATATAAACAGAATTTCATATTGTGAAATTCTGCAAGAAGACTACATGTAAATAAAGATTTTAATTGCTCAGAATCCATCTACTGTGTACTCAATATAATGCAGTAGCATTGACTGAAGAATTAGGGGATTTGCCTAGTGGGCACACATCAAACTTTTTCTAACATAGACAACAGATAAGTAGGCATATTCTAATGAAATATAAACTAAATTTTAAATCACATAAAATAAAAAATAATTTTATATAAAATGCCAATCAATGTTTGACATTAATTTTTATTCACTGGGTTAAGTTGAACTTAGTGTCAGAATTAACTGATCTGTTTATTTTCGTTTTAAAATTGTATGTACAGCTTGCATTATGTTTGCACAGAATTTCCAGTCTAAGGTTTCCCTTCCCAAAGGTTATGCCCAAAGTAGAAATACCTATATTTTCAACTTCATATTTTTAAAAAACATTCAGGTGCCACATGTGAAATAGGACAGATTCTCTAAAGTGATCTCTACACAAATACAGATTGTAAGTCTTGATCATAGCAGTCTGGTGTGTCCTTAGAAAATTGGAAATAGTTCTACCTGAGGACCCAGCTATACCACTCCTGGGCATATACCCAAAAGATGCTCCAACATGTAATAAGGACACATGCTCCACTATGTTCATAGCAGCCTTATTTATAATAGCCAGAAACTGGAAACAACCCAGATGCCCCTCAACAGAGGAATGGATACAGAAAATGTGGTATATTTACACAGTGGAGTATTACTCAGCTATTAAAAACAATGACTTCATGAAATTTGCAGGCAAATAGATGGAACTAGAAATGTACAAAGCCATGAATTCTATTGCCAGCTGTAAGCAATTAAAAGTAAGAAGTGAAAACATGATATTTATACATTATTAAAATACTATAAAATCAGTATGAAAAGTTTACCTACTATCATTAGTGAATAATTAACAGCATGTATAAGGTAGAGAGAGAATGGATACTTTCAGGTATGGTATTTTATCCAAAAAATTACACCACTATTATGTCTTTGAACATCTGACTAAATCTATGACCCTACACAGAATTGATGTATCATGAGTAATCTTTTAAAATGTCTTATTCAGAGTGTTATGGAGGCGTAGTCAAGTATGGGGGAGGGGGTGTCTCAGCAGGACCATGCCAAGGCTTCCCTTCCCCCTGAGGGACCAGCCACTGGATGATACAGTATAGAATAGAGTTTATTCAAGGCATGGGGAGGGGAGTTAAAAGGGTAGTAGAGGCAGAGAAAAGCAGGGAGAGAGAGTAGAGAAGTAGAGGCCAGCCATGAGCACATGGAGAGAGGTGAGGGGAAGGGAATGCTAAGAGGATGGGGAGGGGAGGGAAAAGCAAGGGAGCAAGAGCCCAAGAAAGAAAGAAAGGAACAAGAGATCAAGAGGGAGAGGAGGGGGCAAGCAGCCCCTCTTATAGTGGGTCAGGCCTACCTGGATGTTGCCAGGTAACTGTGGAGTGGAGTTTAGATGGAATGGTAACACAGAGAGGAGGAGGGGAGCAGCTACAAGAGTGAAAACTAGGCTCTGCTCTTTGTGCCTTCTCCACTTCTGATGTGTGTACAGCAGCTCTCTCTCTGCTTTCTACTGCGTTCAGCGCAGGTTTCATCTCTCCCTGTGGAATTTTAGTCACCTGTAGTTGTTTGCAAGTTACCAGTATCCCTTCCTTTCTCCCTTATCTTAACCCTTTCATTGCTATTAGGACATAATGACTAATTTATACTTTTGAATTTATGCCTTTGGAACATAAGTAAGTGCACTTTATTGAATAAGCCAGATTTTCTTTCTTTTTTTTTTTTCCCTTTTTTTGTTTTTCAGATCTCTGAAACAAGTTTTGAAGCATAGTTTGCCTTTCTCTTATTATCCTTTTTTTCTCCATGTGTGCTTGGGTTTACTGTAGTTATTATAATTTTTCTTTATTAATTTCTGAGCCAAAGGTAATATGTCTGTTGGCCAGCAGGGAGAAATCTGACATTCTTTTGGATGCAAATCCCCGTGTCTTTAATAATAATTGCACGTCTAATTCTCAACATGAAACCTGAGCAATCCTCAGGTGGCTCCTGTTTACCAAAGGATTTTTGGAAAAATCTATCCTCTTTGCAATTTCTTTGGTTTTCTAACACTCCTTGGGTGCAGAAGCCCCAGTCTTCATAGCCAGGCTGTTCCTGCCCATCACACGCTCCACACTATTACCATCCAACTACAGTGTGTTCTCACCGTCTAATTGCTACTCTGACATTTTCAGGAAATGTAAGTCTTTAGAGAAAAGTAAAATAGTGGAGAACTCAAGACAGTGGCCTCAAGTGCTTAAAATGATTACTCACAAGGTAGATTAAAAATAGCACTCATTCTTTGGTGTCTGGAAATTAGTGGGTACAGTAAAGTGATAATGGGGAAAACTTAACAAGTACTCTCTCCTAAACCAAGTGTCAGTTAAGTTTCTTTGCACCACGTTCTCAGCTGAGACCTAACCTTAGGATTTTGTGCCTCTCCTTGTCATGTCAATTTTGCAACCATTTCCCTAAATCAATTTAAAAAGATCCTCCTGCTCTTAAAATCCGATTAGTTTGGGGTAGTATGTGGCCAAAATGGATCATCCCTTTTATGACCCCTTCCCAAGAATCTCATTCATCCTGCCGTTTAGCTATAAATCTCAGGGTGCTATTGTTGAATTTAGACCTAAGACCCTTCTTATCCCTTTATTGAAAGACCCCATTACAACAGTCTTGAATCCAATCTTCTTTACCTTTTCAACAGGTGTCAAAATTATTGTGGGACTTCTTGAATAATATAATTTTGTGAGCCACTTCTTTTTCCCCCTAGCATAGCTGTCTTTTTTCTTTTTCTCATCCTAACCACAGCTTCTCCCTCTTTCCTCCCAGGTTCTTCCCTACCCCAACTCCTTTTGCCATCCACTTCTACTTCTTTGCTATTTCTCTGCAGAAAAGGGCAGGCCTTGCTGAGACATCAAATAGCTCTGGCATATAAAGTAAGACTAGGCTCCTCTCCTATTAATGAAGGAGAAGGCAACCCATTAGGAGGAAAGGGTCCCAAAAGCAGGCGACAGAGGCAGAGACAGCACTGTGGGTCAGACATTTTCTTTTAGATTCTTTTTAATTAATTTATCTATTTATTTATTTACACTCCAGATTGTATTCCAAACCCCCTCCACACTCCTACTGTTCCACATCCCATGCCTCCTCCACACCCTGTCTCCACGAGGATGTTCTCTGGTTGCCTGCAGCCACACACGAACAGGTCTTCTGGAATGGGAGTCAGAGCCTGAAAAAACTAAGGGAACCAGAATATGGGAAGAGGTTTAAAAAATGAGACCGAGGCATGGTGTGCTTTCAGTCTGCACATTCATCATTATTGAACTCTCTTTTTTACAAGCAAGCAGGTAGATAGAGCAAAACCCCTCCCCCAAGTCTGTCAGCAACTCTTGGCCGAATCAGCATCTTCATCTTCAGTCTCTGGAGGCCGGACTTCCTGCATAAGAGGACTTGGAGAGAGGCATGGCTATCAGCAGGAGGTTGGAGAGAGGCGTGGCTATTTGTGGCAAGGCAAGGTCTGAAAAAAGCAACTCTTAGCTGAAGGAGGGTCACAATGTTCCCACTCCCCAACCCCCACCCCACCTGACCTCTAACTCCCTGGAGCCTTCAGTTTCCTGAGGGTTAGGTGCATCTTCTTTGATGGAACACAAACATAACAGGGCAGTCCTCTGCTATTTATGTGCTGGGGGCTCATACAACTGATGTATGGTCCAATGTTTGAGAGATCTTGGGGGTCCAGATTAATTGAGACCTACAGGGCCACCAACCTCCTCAGCTTCTTTCAGCCTTTCCCTAATTTAACCACAGGGGTCAGCAGCTTCTGTCTATTGGTTGAGTGCAAATATCTGCATCTACTTGTTGGGTCTTTCAGAGGGCAGTCATGATAGATCCATTTTTCTGAGTGTCCCATAGCCTTAGTAATAGTGTCAGGCCTTGGGGCCTCCCCCTGAGCTAGATCCCACTTAGGGCCTGTCACTGGACCTTCTTTTCCTCAGGCTCCTCTCCATTTCCATCCCTGCAGTTCTTTCAGACAGGAACAATTATGGGTGAGAGTTTTGACTGTGGGATGGGAACCCCCTCCTTCAGTTGATGCTCTATCTTCCCACTGGAGGTGGCCTCTATAAGTTCCCTCTCCCTACTGTCGGGCATTTCGTCTAAGATCCTTACCTTTGAGTCCTGAGAGTTTCTCACCTCCCAGGTCTCTGGTGCATTCTAGAGGGTCCCCCAACCTTCTACCTCTTGAGCTTGCCTGTTTCTATTCTTTCTGATGGCCCTCAGGGCTTCAGTTCTTTTCCCTCACCCAATACCAGATCAGATTCCCCTCTCCATCCTCCTGCTCCTACCCCCATCCACTTTCTCTCTCAGGTCCCTCTCTCCCAACCTGTGATTGCTTTCTTCTCCCTCCCAAGTGGGACTGAGGCATCCTCACTTGGGCACTTCAGCTTGTTGACCTTTTTGAATTCTGTGGACTGTATCTGGGGTATTCTATATATTTTTTTTTTTGGCTAATATCCATTTATTTGTGAGTACATACCATGCGTGTCTTTTTGAGTCTGAGTTACCTCACTTAGGATATTTTCTAGTTCCATCCATTTGCCTGCAAAACTCAGGATATCCTCTTTCCTCATTCTTAATAGCTGAGTAGTATTCCATTATGGAAATGAACCACATTTTCTCAATGCATTCATTCTTCTGTCATGGGAAATCTGGGTTTTCTCCAGCTTCTGGCTGTCACAAATAAGAATGCAATGAACACAGTGAAACATGCCCCCCTGTGGCATGGTGGGGCATCTTTTGGGTATATTTCCAAGAGTGGTATTGCTGGGCCTTCAAGTAGATCTATTTCCAATTTTCTGGGGAACCTCCAGATTGATTTCCAGAGTGGTTGTACCAGTTTGCAATCCCACCAGCAATGGAGGAGTGTTCTTCTTTCTCCACATCCCCCTCAACATGTGTTGTTACTTGAGGTTTTGAACTTAGCCATTCTGATTGGTTTAAGGTGGAACCTCAGGGTCGTTTTGATTTGCATTTCTCTGATCACTAAGGACTTTGACCATTTCTTTAGATGCTTCTCATCCATTCAAGATTCCTCAGTTGTGAATTCTTGGTTTAATTCTATACCTCATTTTTTGATTGAGTTGTTTGGTTTTTTAGTGCTTAGTTTCTTGAGTTCTTTATATATTTTGGATATTAGCCTTCTATCAGATGTGGGGTTAGTGAAGTTTTTTCCCAATCTGTAGGTTGCCAACTAGTCTTATTGACTATATCCTTTGCCTTACAGAAGCTTTCCAGTTTCATGAGGTCCCATTTATCAATTCTTGATCTTAGAGCATGAGCCATTGGAGTTATGTTTAGGAAATTTCCCCCTGTGTCAGTGAGTTCAAGGCTCTTTCCCACTTTCTTTTCTCTTAGATTCAGTGTATCTGGTTTTCTGTTGAGGTCTTTGATCCACTTGGACTTGACCTTTGTACAAGGTGACAAATATGGGTCCATTTTTGTTCTTCTGCACCCAGACAGCCAGTTAGACCAGCACCATTTATTGAAGATGCTTCCTTTTTTCCATTGTATATTTTTGGCATCTTTGTCAAAGATCAAGTGACCATAAGTGTGTGGTTTTATTTCTGGGTCTTCAATTCTATTCCATTGATCAATGTGTCTGACTCTGTACCAATACCATGAGTTTTTATCACTATTGTTCTGTAGTAAAGCTTGAGGTCAGGGATGGTGATCCCCCTAGCTGTTCTTTTATTGTTAAGTATTGTTTTTGCTATTCTGAGTTTTTTGCTTTTCCAGATAAATTTGAGAATTGTTCTTTCCACGTCTTTGAAGAATTGTGTTGGGATTTTGATGGGGATTGCACTGAATCTTCAGATTGCCTTTGGTAGGATCACCATTTTTACTATATTAATTCTGCCAATCCATGAGCATGGGAGATCTCTCCACTTTCTGAGATCTTCAATGTCTTTCTTGAGAGATTTGAAGTTATTGTCATATAGGTCTTTCACTTGTTTGGTTAGAGTTACCCCAAGATATTTTATATTATTTGTAACTATTGTGAAGGGAGTTGTTTACCTAATTTCTTTCTTGGTCTCTTTATCATTTATATAAAAGAAAGTTACTAATTTATTTGAGTTAATTTTATATCTGGCCACTTTGCTGAAGTTGTTTATCAGCTGGAGAAGTTCTCTGTTAGAATTTTTGGAGTCGCTTATGTATACTATCATATCATCTGCAAATAGTCATACCTTTATTTATTCTTTGCCAATTTGTATCCCCTTGATGTCTTTTTTGTTGTCTTATTGTTCTAGCTAGCACTTTGAGTACTTGAATAGATATGTCTTGTTCCCAATTTTAGTGGGATTGCTTCAAGTATGACTCCATTTAATTTGAATTTTGACTGTTGGCTTGCCATAAATTGCTTTTATTATGTTCATGTATGGGCCTTGAATTCCTGATCTCTCCAATACTTTTTATGTTAATACTTTTAACATGAAATGGTGTTGTATTTTGTCAAATGCCTTTTCTACATCTAAGGAGAAAACATCAACACTTGCTTTTCTGTGGCTGGTTTATTTGAATTACCATAATGTCCTTCAGACTCAGTTTATCAAAGATATGGTAAAATTGGAAATCTCAGGTACTTTTGGTTGGAATAAAAATTGGTACAGTCATAATGAGAAAACAATATGGAATTTCCTCCATAAAACAAACAGAAAAAGAGAAATGGAATAATCATATAATCCAGCAATCCTCCTTCTGAGCTGACAGCTAATGGAAAGGAAATTGATATGTTTAGAAGGTTCATCATAAGAATTCTTATTAGAAGTTTCATTTATTGGATGTATGGCAATAATGCAAAAATTGCTTATATTAATTGCTTTTTTCATAATTAAATGTTTTGATAATTGACTTGAATAAATAAATGAAGTATGGCAAGACAGCCTGGTGAAAGAAAAGATTTTAAGCATCCTATTCTAATATTAGGGATTGTATAAATTGAAAATAATATATAATTTGGACACAATGATATAAATGGACAGTAGTGGGAGATGTAATTTTTATTTATTTAAGGTTTGATTCTAATTAGCAGTTGTCTTCAGATGCAATAGGTCTCACTTGACATCATTTGTAAAATGATGATTTCTTAATAAATTGATATTATTTTGTTTTGTGTTTCCATAATAGAAATAATGATAAATACAAATAGAATATCTGTGTTGTTCTTGGGAGACACTGTTGGCTTAAATGAAGCTTTCTTGAGTTATTGAAGCTGAAACAACATGAGACAAAGGTGCCCTTTCATCATGACCTAATATCAGCATCATGGATGGATGCCTCCTTCTGCCAGACTGGAACATACATCATTTTCCTCACCATTCACCCTTTTCCTATAAGATAAAGTTATCTTGGATCACTTAAACATCCTAACAGATCTAGGAAAATAAGGACTAAATTTTACTCTAGGGGAAACTGATGGTTGCTAACTCTGAAGATAAAATGGAAGATTACATCTTCCTGTGTTAATACAGCCAAGTTTATACAAAGAACAGTTGAAAGTTAACTTGTTAATACAAAGCTTAAAGCATTTTAATTAAATAATTAACTTGAATGGAACTAATCAAATTTAAGTTTAATTTATTTAAATAATATCTCATTTCCTAGTGAAATCACTCAGGGTAGTTAGTGTCTGGGATGGAAGGCTTGGTTTGAGTTTCATCCTAACAAGGTCAAGAATTCACCTCAGTGCTCTGCTAACAAGAAAAGAGTTACAGTCAGCTACAGCTATGTGTCACCCTATGAGGTTGGTTTGATTCAGACCATAATCCAAGATGTACTTTGGATAAAAAGCATAATCTATTGATGGAATATTTTTACCTAAGATATTTTGGGCAACCACTTTATATTAAAATAGGAAAATGAAGGGCATTCTCAACTAATAATGGTAAAAAATCCAATTGCTTTCTCTGTGTGACGGGGCAGAAATACCAGGTATGAACCTTCCTTCCGCTTATCTAGAGATCATGAGCCTCATAAGAATTCGTTAAGAATAACTATTGATAGTTACAGTTTGCCAGAATTTTGAGTGATCAAAGTTGGTCACAGTAATAGCAGACTATGAGCCATTGGGAACTACACTGACTTGGAACAAAAAACAGCATACATCATCTTGACTACAAAGTTTTAGGAAAAATAAACTCCAATTCCACCACTGGTAAGGCTTAGACTGTCAAGTAATTGACCTTTCAGTAAACTGGCATGTCTCAAACCATCAGATAGGAAATTCAGAGCATAAAGTACCATGATATCAGGAAGTGACCTCTGAAATAATTAAGCTTCTGGCACTATTTTTCAAGTGAAGAATTCACTCCTGAAAAGAAGGATATTCAGAGTGACAAAGATCAACATAATAACAAACAATAGATCCTGGAAAGGGTTTGGGGAAAAGGGATCCCTCATTCACTGTTGGTGGGATTGCAGCCTGGTATAGCCTCTAGGGCAGTCAGTGTGGATACTTTGCAAAGACCTAAAACTACTTCTACCCTACCATTCAGCTCTACCATTCTCTGGCATAAGCCCAAAGAACTCCATACCCTAATCCACAGCCAAGTGCTCAGCCATCTTCACTGGTGCTCTATTCACAATAGCTAATAAATGGAAACAACCTAAATGTCCTTGAACAAATGAATAGATATTAGTACATAGACAGCATGGAATCCTGTTCAACTGTAAAAATTAAATAATCAAATTTAAAGATACATTGATGCAACTAGAAGACACTGAGGTAGCATAGACCCAGAAAGACAAACACTATATGTTCTCTCTCACTGGAGCCTCCTAGCTTAAAAATCTTTAGGTGTGAGTATATTTCCCAGAGTAACTGCAGAAACTAGGTAAGTGAAGGGGGACCATTGCTGTGGTATGGGGTTGGGGAGAAAGAGAGAGGGGAGTATCAGGGTAAAAGTGATCTATCTGACCAGGGAAATGGAAAAAAGGAAGTGGGAGGCTAGAACTATGGAGAGGGAATTAAATACAGAAGGAGGGTATTTAGCAGTAAGGATGTCTGAAAAGCTCATGAGGAATCATCCTATCAATTATTTATCTTTAAAGGTCTATAATATATGTTTGTGAATAAATATACATAGTCTAAATGTGGATCACAGAATAAAGTATCCAAATAGTAAAATATAATGGCCATTTGTGATTTATAATAAAATAATAATAACCACCACCATCATCATCTAAAGATGTCTCTACCCTAATGTCTGGAATATGTGAATTTGGAATTATATGTCAAAAAGAACTGTGTTCATAGTAGTCCTGAGACATTGCCTGGATCACCCATCCTGATGTGACTTAATTCAGTCTTGAGTGTTTAAGAGGAAAGCAGAGAAGACTTGACACAGATAAGGTGAAGCAATGTGACAACAGACACAGAAATTGCACTGGTACTACCATTAGCCATGAAATGACAGGTGCTAGACACTGACAGAGAAAAAGACAAAGAGTTCTCGCCTAGATCTTCATGGAGTGCTATTCTGTGACCCTCCAGATTCAACCTCGTGTACTGCATTCGAATTCTGATCTCAAGAGCTGTGAGACAAATTCATGATTTTTTAAAATTAATTTATTTATTCACGTTACAACCACCATGATTAATCAGGCTTTATCCCAGGGATGAGGGGATGGTTCAATATAGGAAAATCCATCAATGTAATCCACCATACAAACAAATTGAAAGAAAAAAACACATGATCAGCTCACTAGATGATAAAAAAGCATTCCCAACACTTCTTCATGATAAAAGTCTTGGAGAGAGCATGGATACAAGCTGCATACCTAAACACAATAAAAGTAATATGCAGCCAATAGCTAACATAAAGTTAAATGGAGAGAAACTTAAAACATTTCTACTAAAGTCAAGAATAAAACAGGACTGTCTGCTCTTTCCAAATCTCCTCAATATAGGACTTGGAGTTTTAGTTAGGGAAATAAGACAACTAAAGGAGATACAAATTGGAAAGGAAGAAGTCAAAGTATTGTTATTTACAGATGTTGTGATAGTATTCATAATGAATCCAAAAATTCTGCCAGAGAACTCCCATAGCTGAGAAACACCTTCAGCAAAGTAGCTGGATGCAAAATTAACTCAAAATCAGTAATCCTCCATTATACAAGCAGTAAAAGAGCTGACAGATTCATATTTTAAGCAACCCAGGTTGTAGTCACTTGTTACTGTAACAACAAGAAACAAACACACTATTATGAATCTCACTTTCTAATTAAAACAATTGTGGAAATACCTCATGCAAAATTCTTATATCAGTATAGGCAGTTTTATAGTTTTCTGAAGACACATGAATGATCATGTTATGAGACAAAGAGTAAAAAGAAGTTATAACTATTAAACACAATTTTTAGTTCTTTCATACTTGAAACTGTAGTATGTACATAAATCATGGTTCATGAAGCCATCTCTGAATTTCAGGTATTTATGCAACTTCTAGCTTTTCAGTATTGTAAGCTTATACTGAAAGATATTTTTCTATATAAATCTTTGTCAAAACCTAACATATTTCCAAAGAATAATTCCTAAGACAGGAGTGACTTAGAAAAAGTGGATGAATATTTTGAACTTCCTGGTATATTTTAGCTTATTGCCTTCCAAATACATCCTACCAAATTGTGTTTTATTGTCAAAGTATAGGAGTACCCAGTCCTTCAAAAAGATCCATTTATCCATTTATAAATATGTTAAATTGCTATTTGAAACAGTATCTCGTGAGTTTAGAGAACAATGTGGAATTCTTGGTCTTCCTAAGGAACTTTTTCTGTTTCAGTTAACCATATTTATTTATTTTCTTACTGATCACTTCTTGGACTTTTGCTTAATAAAACAATTTAAATAATAACTACTGTAGCACTTAAGTTTAAATTTGTTAAACCATTTAATAAATAGTTACCTTTAAAACATGTTTCTTAAGTGTTGGGAATAGTTTCATATTCTAATAAAATGTATGGCCACTAAGAACACTGACAAGTGCAGACATGATTTGGAAAATAACAGGTTTAAGTTATTTTTCTCCTTACTACTCTCAGGTACAAATATTTTATTTGTATTTTTAGAATGGTGGCAGACAGGAGATCAATATTTCTTAAATCCCCATGATGATTCTGCTTCCCTCTCTTAAGATCACTCCTTGGTATTTAAACAAAACCAGTTTCTTATTCATTATAGAAATAGCAGCTGTGGTTGTTGGACTACTATTTTTAAACTTTCACTGTTTAACAAAACTGTATAATAGTTCATGATTTGTTAATTGAATATTTTTAGAAGCATGATTTTAAAGAATGTAATGCATAATAACTAACCATTAACCAATCATATTTTTACCATATGAAGTTAATGATTGGAACCATTATTTCTGGAGATGACAGTAGATCAATGCAATAGCTTAAGTTTATGTAATTGTTCTATAAAAAGTAAAAGACAGACTAAACTTTTGAGGAAGGTATTTTATCATTTATCTTCCAAATGAGAAATGTCCATGGTATCTTACAATGCCAGTTCAAGTTAATTAGTATGGTATGCTATACTGTTGACTTATTCTTTTAGTTTTTCGGATGTTAAATTTCAATGTCTATCAACACCTTCTTTTCCTGTGATTAAAAGCTACTGACCCATCTCAAGAATCCTACTTCTTTAAGGCCTCAGTTTTCTCCCACTTTCAATATGAATTACCCTTTAAGTAATACAGCTTCCCACTGAGCCTCATTCAGACTGAACTCTATTCACAATCCGTGTTCTGTTTGGTTGGTTAAATTCTTGTCTTCTTGAGTTATGTCTTTATGTCAAACTGTCTTTAGGCAGAAGGTTCTCTCATTTGTAATTTCAGCATGGGTGGTCTTTATTGGAGTAAGGGTATAGTTTCTCCCTACCATCCACACCCTCAACTCATTCCTGCCTGATGAATAACTGGCATAGTTGCTCAGGAGGTTGAAGAGGATTTATCAGGGTTTAGCAGATCCACCTCCTCCTCTCTACTTCCTCCTCATATCTGTCTTTCTCTAGTGAGGATAACACTTTTATCAGATCAGTTTCTCATGATAACTATAGTACAACAGAACTTCAGTTTGAGAAGAATAAATTACTGTAGTCCATGAGCATATCAGTCAGTCCCCTGGCACTGGGGAGTAACATGTTTCCAGGATTCAGTGATGTTCCCAGTGATACCATGTCTCACTGGGTCTTAATACTTTCAATCGGTTCCAAAACAAACAAGCAAACAAACAAACAAACAAAAACAAAAACAGAGAACAACAGCTCTTTGTAAAATTTTCAAAAGCAACTTGAAGACAAATAATAATAATAATATATCGTAATGACTGCTGGAACTTTCTTCACTCTCAAAATTGTTCCATTGTGAACAAAAAACATAATGACTTCCTCATGACTATTTCCTTTGTTTACTTTACAAAGAAGTCATAATTAATTATGATGAAATTTGCTGATATAATATGAAGTTCTCTAATTCACCTTGAATTGGCTAGCATTTGAAAGCTAGTTTGAGTGAATTTATTTGTGATAGTCAATAGTATGCACAATAAAACTGTGGAAAGCAGATGTTACTAAAGCCTGGGCAAGGAAAGATCAGATTAGAATAGCCTAGTCTTTTTAATTACACATATTATTCTTTAATAAGAATTTGTAATGGTATTTCTCTTTTAATTCCATTCATCATAAAAAGTATCCTACAATATTTGGGCTGTCAATGAAATTCTAAGACTGATTATCTATGGTGTCAGCATACATTGGGTTCTGTGAGACGTGGCGAGTTTTGATGAAAATGAAAAACAATCATTCGTTTACACTTTCCTTTACTTTAGAGATGGCTCTATAATGTACCATTCTTCTTTCCCTTCTTTTTCTTTCATTCTTTCATTGGTCATCATTTATAAGCTAGAAAATATTTATAGACAAGTAGACACATTATTGTATTAGCTCATGGCTAATTAGAAAAATTTACATAAGTAATATGTTCTCTAACGCACAGCTAGTGTGGTGGCATGACTTATAATCTAACCATTTGGAATGAGGATGAAAGAACCACAAGATGGAAAACAACCTGGCCCAATGCTGTGGCTTTTGGACATCACTTAAATTTTTATAGTAATCCAAAATAACTCTGGTATTATTGTGAAAACCCTTCATCTTACTCATTGAGAAACTAAGACAACTATATTTCTCAGAAAGTATTTTGTTTTCTTTTCTATGTAGAAAAGTATTTCTATGTAGGCTAGATTGTTTTACAACTTGTGGTCCTCCCACCACAGTCTTGCAAGTAATTAGATTACAGGCACAAGCCACCACATCGGCTGTTTCTTTGAAGGACTCAGAGCAGCAGTTTTGGTTATCTGTATAAGAACTGAGCAAAATCAAGAAAAGTTAAAAATCCATGTGTGGACATAGGAGCAGGACCATCATATCCCACCCCCAGTTGAGGAGCTAAAGGCAGTTGGTAGCTGCCAGAGAGGAGAGTTGCTTTTCTTTGGGCAAAAGCATCTATTGCTAGACTGGGCATGTCTCCATGGTTGATCCCCATAGACATGAGTATACGAGTAGCACTAACTGGACTTGCTGGATTATAAACATTATAAATGAGATATAACCAGATACCATGTATTTGTATATGAAACCATGTATACACATGTGAAATTTTCAAAAATTAAAATCTGAAGGCCATCATGGCACTTTCCACCTCTATGAGTTTATCCTTTTAAATTCACATTTAACTGAAGCCCTGTGAGTTTCCTCTTTTTGAATGTGTATTCTTTCATTCAATATGATGCTCCACAAGACATTCATGTTTGTATTAGCCAGGATATCCCACAGGAACAGAACCACAAAATGAATATGTATTGCAAGGGAGATTTGTTGTATTGGTTTATAGGATATCATTTGGGAGGTCTGGCAATGCCTGTTTGCACACTGAAGTGGCCCAGACCCAGTTCATGAAACTGGGTTCTTAAATGGTGCTAATATGGCACCAAAGGCTATGGGAGAGTCCAGAGAACGACTGGTCTTCAGCAGGAAGCACTGAATGATAATTTATCTTATGTGTGTACCACATTCTCTTTAACCAATAATATGCTAGGAAGTTCAATTTCATCTCTTGGATAAATGAATTTCATTTATCTTCCTGGGGAATGGTGTGGAGAGAACAAAAGTTGTTGAACAAGGGGTACAAACTATCTGCTGTATAAGACAAATAAGCTTAGAAAATTATTCCTATACAGAAATTATGTTAGAGATTAATATAATTTATGTCAGTAATTTTGTATATTTTTAATAACTAAGAGTAAGTAAATTTGTATTTTCTCATAAAAAATTATGGTTAAGGTCACGGAAATGTTCATTTGATTTAATATTTCTACATTATAAATACATTTTAAAACTATCCTAGGATTGCGGGTAATCATGGTTTTGTCAGTTAATTAAATGTGATAAAAGTGTATATATAAGATTTGTTTTAGTCCTTCACATTTAGAATGTTTTAAATAAATATATTCACTAATTTAATTGTTAGCTACTATGATTCAATTCAGTAATAGAGTAAAATTGTTCTTTGTGACTCTAATAGCTTTTGGCTTGTCTATTTTAAATATGTTTGCATACAATTTAGTTAGAAATCTCATTACATCATAGTACTTCCCAAAACATCTAAGATGAAAATTTCCTAACTATACACATTTTTCATTATTCTTTGTAGTTTGACTCAATCCACAGCTTCATATCTATGTCTTGTTCTCCTGAGTATCCTTGTGTTTCTGGGTTATTTATTCATAACATTCTCTAAGCTAGAAAATAATTTTTGCACATTTCATTAACTTTATTTATTTTGAAATTTAGTATATGCCATTTCTACCACAAAGATTCCTGAAGAACCCAGTGTTAGTCCTGGTTTTTCAGTCTATGATAGAAATTCTATTATTGATTATGCATCTCTGCTCTATTTTCATATAAATGCACACACCTAATACTGGTGTGTTTGTGTGTAATATAATATACATTCTGTAGTTACATGTATGATTATAACATAAGCTTCAATAATGAAATAATATATTGCTTTTAATAGGAAGATCACACATTTTGCATTTTTATTTCCAGGGACATTACACATGCCTTATATTGTAAAAAATTATTAACTGGATTGAACTGTTCTGAAAACTTACAATACAGGAAATGCAATTTTATTATAGAATACTTATTCCTTGGTTGAATAAATAGCCTTAGAATGTACAACCAATAGCCGGGAAAATGAAGCATGGTGAATAAATAACATGTTAATTGCATTAAGTCATATGCTATAATGTGTTTATATATGTGCTTATAAACATATATAAATCATATTTTCATAATGTTCTAGTTTAAGAACACATTTCATTCCCGGAAATGATGATTCTATGAAGCTGCATGAAGCTTGGACAGTTGAGGGTTAGAATGTTTAGCCACATCCCTGTTCTCATGCTAAGAATCCCTTCCCAGTTCTTTGCACGCTAACTGCTATACACAACTTCATGAAAAGGCTTTCCTTAAAGCTTTCTGCCAGAAAATCAAGCAATTAAAGCAACATCGTTTGCTTCTGACTGGCACTTCTATATTGGTCACTCCTGTGTTCTAACTGGATAATTTTAGATGGTCTATAAAAAACACCTTAACAATTTACAAATGTCTTTTCACTTACCATGATTGGGAGAAAAACGATTTAAACTTCCTTTAATAACTTCTCCCGGAGATAACTTAACGTTAACATCTTAACAGGAAGTTTTGTAGCAAATAGATTAGAGGCTTGAGAATTCTCTACAACACTGAGGTAAGGAGAAGGCTACATACTAAATTCCCTGGCAACATTATACGGTATGAAGGAGAAGGAGGATTAGAAATCATCAAAAAGAAAACCCAAACATGGCAAAATGATCAAAGTACTCCTGCTACATGCTAACTTCTCAGGAAGTGATGGATGCAGAGACAATGTCATTGGGCTAATAATTTGTTTTTCTGTAGCAAACACCAGTGAAGAAGCTATAGGAAGGTTAAAAAAAAAATCTCTGAATGAGCATTTTAAGTGACTAATTACTTCAGGCCTAAGTCTAAGTGTATGTAGAGTAAGGACCAGCACCGTGGTGAAGCCACTGTTGCCATGGAGAATGTCTTTGCTGAGGTAGAAGACTACCACTTGAAGTCAAGTGCAGTATGGATAGCTTCTCTTCTGACCACAACAGGGAAGTAATATTCTTTTTCACTGAGTGCCTTCAGAGCCTTTAAACTCACATTAAGTTGAGGCTGAGCTGTTCTCAATCAATGTGTGCCTCCAGCATGGCTTCGCTGCTTCCTTTTTTTTTTTTTCCTCTGAAGATCATTTCCTGTGTTCATTTATAAGACTGAAAGAATCTACGTAAAGCACTCAAAAATAGTCTCTCTCTCTCTTTTTTTTCTGCTTGCTTCACATTGTAGAAGAGTTGGAGTCATCACTGAATGACGTTTCCTGTGCACTAGTCTCATCTCCATATAACACAGATAATGATGGCTTATGTTAAAGGGTATGAATCAGGTACCTTACCTAACGAGAGGACTTTAGATATTCAGTCATATGTCAAGAACACTCAGAGGAAAGTACTCTTCATCACAGAGTTAGATAAAAAGCCTACTATCAAGAACCACACCAAGGTGCCCTAGTAATTTCAGGGGCAAGCATTGGGTAGGGGGCAATTTATGGGTTAAAATTCTCTTCACTAATAGTGTGTGAGTTTTAAAGTAGGTGAAATTGAAAGTTAAAAATCTTTGACAGTGTTTGCACTGACAAAGCAAAGGTATTGAAAAAGCTTGGGTTGCTTAAGCATAAAAAATAAGATAACCAACTGAAATGTTTTATATACTTTATATACTTTATCTCCCTTAACATTTTTTTAAAAAATAACAACATCATTGTACACAATGATCATTAACACAAAACCACACAGCAGATTGAAAGTGGAACAATGATTGGAATATACCTCTAATATCGTATTATATATTTCTGTTTATGATTCCACATTCTCCAGTTACTGCTCTTAATATAACTGATACTATAGGGCTATTTTAGGCATGTGTGTGCTTTTTAATTCTACCAAGAACTCTCTAAGAGAAAAAAAATATGTGGATCAACTATTGACATTGTTTATTCACTAATGATAAGTATGAAGGGTGTGTTCCACTGGTCTTAAAACTACAGCCAACAGCCAATCATCACTCAGCAATGAAGGATAGCTCACAGCTTCCAGTTGCCCCTCAGCATAGGTGTGTCACTTGGGGTGAAGCACGGAGCATGTCCTACTCTTCTTTCCTAGTCAGGTCAGAATCTCATATTTCTAGACTTCTCCTGTTTTACTCTCCTGCCAACAACTGATATACTAAGATATACCTGGTAGATTGTAAAACACAGGTAAGAACATCTTACATTGAAAAAGTCAACAGTGCAGCTCCTTGAAGCTTTTCTTTTCAACTTAAACTTATGTTATATCAGAAGGTCTTCTAATTGGAGTCATATATTGGTGTAATCTGAGGCATTTGTGACCTGTGAGCAGTTTTGACAAGTGTAGGGTAGACACAGGGTAAGCTGTGAGTGAGGGGGTGCTTCCACTTGCTTGGGAAAGCTTAGTATTGAAGCATAAAGCTTGGTAGGAGTTACAGAGAAAAAGAAAAGATTCTTATCCTTCCACTGGGGTTTCTACAGGAGGTGGCACCTTCAGGTTTCATATCTCCCCTGCTAAGAATCTTAGCTAAAGCCACTCCCACAGACTCCTGGGAGCTTCCCCTGTCCCAGGTCTCTGATACATCCTAGAGATGTCCCAACCATCATCAGATACTGTTTTCCATTTATTCTTCTAGCCTTCTGGCCTTGTCTCCTGGCTCTCGCCACACCTGATCCTGAACCCCCTTCCATTCCCCTCGCTATCACCTCTTCCACCCAGCTCTCTCCCTCCATCTGCCTCCTATGAGTATTTTTCCTTCTTCTAATTAAGATTTGAGCATCATCACTTCAGCCTTCCTTCTTGATTATCTTCTTTGGGTCTGTGGAGTGGAGTGTGGCTATCCTGTATTTTATGACGAATATCCAGTTATAAACGAGTAAATGCCATCCATGTCCTTTTAAATACTTAAAAGGTTACCTCACTCAGGATATTTTTTAGTTCCATCTATTTGCCTATAAAATTCATTATTGGTTTGTTTTTAATAGTAGACTAGTATTCCATTGTGTAAATGAACCACATTTTCTGTATCCATTCTTTGGTTGAGGGGCATAGGGGTTGTTTCCAGTTTCTGGATATTACAAATAAAGCTGCTATGAACATAGTAGAGCACAGGTCCTTGTAGTATGGTGGGGAATCTTTTGGGTATATGCCCAGGAGTGGTATAGCTGGATCTTCAAGTAGAACTATTCCCAATTTTCTGAGAAACCACCAGATTGATTTCCAGAGTGGTTGTACAAGCCTGCACTCTCACCAGTAATGGAGGACTCTTCCCCTTGCTCCACATTTCACCAGAATGTGCTGTTGAATAAGTCTTTAATCTTAGCCATTTTCATAGGTGTAAGATGGAATCTCAGGGTCATTTTGATTTGTATTTCCCTGATGACTAAGAACATTGAACATTTCAACCTACCCAAAAAACTTTCGACCCAAAATTTGCCCTGTCTACAAGAAATGCAGGAGAAAAGATGGAGCAGAAACTGAAGGAATGGCCAACCAATAACTGGCCCAACTTGAGACCCATCCCATGGGCACACACCTGACACTATTAATGATGTGCTGTTATGCTTGCAGACAGGAGCCTAGCATAAATGTCTGCTGAGAGGATCTATCCAGAGGCTCTATCCAGCAGCTGACTGAAACAATTACAGAGACCCACAGCCAAACATTGGACAAAGCTCGGGGACTCTTATGGAAGAGTTGGGGGAAAGGTTGAGAGCCCTATAGGGGATAGGAACTCCACAGGAAGAACAAGAGAGTCAACTGACCTGGACCCTTGGGGCTCTCAGAGACTGAATCACCAAAGAACGGATACAGGCTGGACCTAGCTCTTTTGCACATATGTAGCAGATGTGCAACTTGATCTTCATATGGATTACTAAGAACTAGAGCTGGGGCTGTCTCTGAAGTTGCTGTCTGTCTGTGGATCCCATTCCCCTAACAGGGCTGCCTTGTCTGGCCTCAGTGGGAGAGGATGTCCTTAGCCCTGCATATACTTGATGTGCCAGTGTGAGAAAATACAGGGGGACATGCTCTACCCTCTCAGAGGAGATGGGGAAGCGGTAGAGACTATGAGAATGAGGGGACTGGGAGGGAGAAGGGGTCAGCACGCAGAATGTAATGTGAATAAATAAATAAATAAATAAATAATGTGAAAAAAATGAAAAGAAAAGATCCATTCTTCTCCCTTAACGTTAGTTCTTTGCTTAGCAGAAGTTATCTGAATCTTGGACATGTTTATCAAAGACAGATAAACTCGGATGATGGATTTCCCACTGAAAGCCAAGGAAATTCCTTCAAGCTTGGGATTGCTTAATAAACTAGTTACTTTTCTCATTGCTATGTTAGAATATCTGACAGGAGTAAGGTAGGAGGGGAACTATTTAATCCTGTAGTTGCAGGAGCCTTGAGGCCATCTTGTCAGAGAAGGGGTAGTGGCAGAATCTCAATCATGTGAGATTCTGAGACTTCACTACATGGCTTTTCACATATTCACAAGTGGTTCCTATGATTCCCACGATTCTGGGACTCATAAGCACAGTTATGATGTCATGAATTAATTGTCCGTTCTATTCAGTTATACATTCACTGCTCGTGTCTTATGTTTTTAGACATTGCTGCATGACTAATCATTATGATAACAAGATATTTATAGAGAACAAAATACTTCCCAATGTCAGTGCTGCTAAAAATCTTGAGTAATGAATGATGGGGTTATCTTATGTTCACTCTCTCAGCTAGTTAAAAGAGTCATATAAGAGAATTATGGAGATAGATATAAGTGATTTTGTTCCAAATGGAATATCTGGGGAGTACAAATATACAGGACCATGACTATTCAACAAAGATCACAAAGATGAGTTCACTGGAGGCAACCAGGAGCAGGAGTATCTTGTCTGTGTTGCTATGCTTTTCTCATCAAGTCAGAATTCTCTGTCCCAACCCGTGGTAGTCTCAAAAATATGTCATTAGTATTCAGGTTTGGATAAATACATGTTCAGCCCCAATATCATTTTTGAATTTTATCTGTTTTGTTTTTTTTTGCTATTGTTGCAACTTCTAACAGAATGTTTGAAAAGGATAGGGTTGGGGGTTAAATAAACATAAAACTATAGTAAAAACTTATCATGGAAGATGCTTATTGGTTTTCCAATACCAAGTGGTCAGCCTTGAAATCATGTACAGACACATAATATTATATAGAAAAGTGCAAGTTGCATTTATATATTAAGGAATACATATAAATATGTATATAACAATAATTAAGTAAATAGGGGAGGAAGATGATGTAATCATATCCAATTTTAGAGAATAAAAACAGACAGTAGCATAAATTCAATTTTCCATTACTGTAAATCAAATTATGTGATTCTCCTTTATATAAAGAGAAGTGGACATATAATGTATGAATCTTAGAATCCTATTCAGTCTGTGCTAGTTGAAAGGGGAGGGTGCAGTTCACTTACAGTAAGAATGAGAAGCACAGAAGCTTGTCTACGCGAAAGACCAGCATGTTAAAAACAGAAGCCAGTATGCTGATATGTCTTCCATGTTCACTGCAATAATGCTGAATTAAATATTAATTAATAAACTTCATTGTGGGTTACTACCTGCCTCGATGGTTCATATTCCTGAAGGAAGACACATACACAGGCTTTATATTTTAATATGCCTTAAGCAGCACTATAGCTGTGCCACTGCCTAGCCTCCATGCTGTTAGAATCCACCTTCCACCAATAACTCTGAGTGGCTACTTACTAAATTCGATGTTTTATCTTGGTTGCTCTTGGCACAGCTGGGCAGCCCTCTGGGCTGAGCTTTCCCAGCTCCTTCACATGGCCACTTTGCCTTTCTGGCCTGCACTCTTCTCACGCCCGCCTGGCATCTCTCCTCTGCGCCACACTCTCCCAACATGGTGAATCTCCTTTTTTTCTCCTGATCCTAAGTCCCGGAAATCCTAAAATCCCACCTCTATCTGTCCTCCCCAGCTATTACCAGTCAGGTCTAACTGGACCCAGGTTCCCAGAAGCTGTGTGCAGACACTCTCCTGAAAGCAGTTTTTTGGGGAAACATAATTAAAATTAATAATACGAGCAGCTACACAATAATATTAAAAATAACCCAACATAAAAAACAACTTAAATGTCTGTCAATAAATTAATGTATTAAAAAATGTGGCATACATATGAAGGAGAGTACATGCAGCTTTAAAAACAGCTCAACCATACATGTAACATAGATGGATAGATGGGATTGGAAGACATTTTACTAACTGAAATAAGCCAGGACCATAAAGACAATACTCAATGATCTCGTCTATATTAGAAGTCTAGAAGAGTTAACTAAGGAACAAAGAATAAAACTCATTTGTGGAGGCCAAAGACTGAAGGGGGAGGACATGGAGTAAAATAAGCAAATGATGCACAATTTTATTTAGACTATAGAATTAAGCTTAGTTTCACTGCAGTGCATGGTAATCATAGTTAATAAAACATGTATTTCAATATTGCTAAAAGAGAAACTATGTCCTCATTAAAATATCACAAACTTCCAAACAAATAAGAGCTGACTTACATTGGCTTGACTTCATCTTTTACACTTAAATACACAGTTGACCCCATAAATTATACTCAATTATCTTTCAATTAATATAAATATCAAGAAATACATAAATAAATTAGGAGGAAATTAGACAGCAGTTCTTTGTGGGTTTATTACTTTTAGCTAGAACCTTCAAATTATTACACTTTTGAATTATTGCTGAGTTCCTGCTAATACAGAGAGAATACATTCTCAGATGAATAACTGGTTTCACTATGCAACTTAGGAAATATAAAGCTGAGCTTTGTTTGTGAGGGTATTGATTGCAATTCTTAGCATTTATTTACTTTTAATACATTATGTGATACTGAGATTAATGTTCCAGTGCTGTGGGGTTTAGGTATTAAACTCTCTTCTTGGTTGCCGAAAGCTATCTTCTTACTGTAGCTCCACATCAGAAAGAAAGTGTGGGAGAGAGAAGTTGAAGGGAGAGAGAGTCAGAGAGGAGAGTGGAGCAGCAGGAAGAAGAGAGGGAAAAGTGTTAAATAATTTTTAAAGCATATCTAATACTGAAAAATTATATTCAGAAGCAACATGTCTCAACATGCTGTAGGCTTTAAGAATATTTTAAAGAAAGTAGTAACATTAAAAATATTACTGGGACAAATGCAAGTTTCCCCAGGCAAATACTCTTTATATGGTATTATTTTTCACTCAGTAAATATTTAATAACTACTTGGGTCAATAAAGATCTGTCTAAATGGATTGACACCTATCAATGAAAAGTATAATACAAATGACATATAAAAATAAATATTTACAGTATTGAGTTATGTATTGATTTTATGTTAACTTTCAAGTGTTTAGAAATAAAAGTATATTCATGTACATATACACACATGCACATATGTATAAGTAATGTTAATAATTGTCTATTAAAGATGGGGAGATACCTCAGTTTGTAAAGCACTTACACAAGAACTTGACTCAGGTCTCTAGAAGACACATAAAAGAATATCTGGGCATGGTGAAACATTCTTCTAATTCAAGAGCCAGGCCGATCCCTAGGACTCACTGGCCAGCTAGCCTAGTCTATTTGGAAAATTCTATGTCAATGATAGACACTATCTTAAGAAAAACGGTGTATAGCATTTGAGAAATAATACCTAAGGTTGACCTATTGTCTCCACATGCATAGACACACACACACACACACACACTCATTAACATGCACACACAAATACACACATAAATATTTGGAAAATAATTCACTATTTTCTCATTTTCTTGCTCTTTAAATTTTTCCTGATTTTCTTATCTAATCTTTATATGTCTGTCCTTTGTAAATGTGCTTTACTTAACGCAACATGTGTATAGAGGTTTATGAGTTAGTCATATTTGCTACATGCTTTGAAATATAGAATTACAGAAAATAGAAAAAATACAGATGTTCTCAAAATGTCTGTATTAACCAGTTTTACCCTAAATCAAAAACAAAGCACGGTATCTCTTAAACTGGATTTTTAAGCAAATTAATTGAAAACAATGAACTATTGCTTCTTCCTAAATATGACCTAGGTTTAAGTAGGGCTCATCACTTTCATGCAATTTTGTTTAAGAGAGCAAATTCATGTGAACGTTGTGGTCCTTTTTTATATTCTGGATTTTTTGCTCCTTTGTGCTCAAAGATATTTATCTCAAATCCCTAGAGTGTCATTGGAGCATGGAAACCTGCAAGTTATCATATTATACATTCAGTATTAAAAGAGGCATTTTCTATAAATGACAATAAGAATGGGGAAGCTGGAAAAGCAATCTAAACTATGAGCTTGAATACAGTTATGGCATTATGTAAAATGGCATGAGCACGCTATCACAAACGGGACCCATAAAGCATAGATACAACTGTGACGGGAGTTTTAGTTTTTACCACAGTTACCCAATCCCAAATAGTAACTAGAGCTTTGTATATCTTCAAAGCCAGTTTTCATATTGTGTGTGTGTGTTTGGGTCCTTCAATTCATGTGGAACCATGACATTTTAACTGAAAGTGTGCTAGAGATTTGACTTAGGCTTCAATTAGATAGAGGCTCTGGAGAAAATATCATTTTGATTTACTTTGAGTGCATAGAAACTTCCTAGAAAGCATACTAAAGCATATGCTTCATTTCAAGCAAAGTTTTAAAAATATAATACAAATATATCCTTTTATCATTTAAATGATGAGACCTTTAATTGCTTATCTAACACCAAGTGAATATACACATACATACAAGCCCCGAAATCATATACATACAAGCAACACTAGATAGACTCAGGAAGATGTATGTATGTATGTATGTATGTATGTATGTATGTATGTATGTATGTATGCATGCATGCACAATGATAACCAAAGAAGAAGATGCCATGACATAGGAAGGAAATAAGGGACATAGAAGAGATTAGAGAGGACCCAAGGGTAAGTGGAGAATTGGAATAATGAAATGGAAGGGACAAAGTTATGTAATTGTATTTTACAAATAAAAACATTATTAAGGAAATAAATGTAATGAAAATGATAAAAATCCATTTGTAGATTTTCCAGTTTTTTAAATACTTTTTGTTTTTTTAAATATTGACTATCATAAACAAGCCTGACAACTCAACCAACAGCGTTTTGCTCTGCTCATATAATGTGGGGAAAGAATACAACCTTCGCTGACTGAGACATAGCTGTAAACTGCTCACTGTGGAGGTTGTCTCCTTTTAGGATATGGGCTATCACCATGGAACATTCATTTCTTTGTTTCATTTTTATCCTTGTAAAGCATCACGTTAGGATCTTTCCCATTATTAGGAACAGGACATACTGAAGTCAGTTGATAAGAATTTATTACTGGCATTCCTGAAATCAAAGACACTGAGGAAGCCTTCTGGGGCTCAGTCAAATGGAAGACTACATGAAATTGCTGGTTACTAAAAAATTAAATGAAATAAAAGTAGTGGTGGAGGCAAGGGTTCTCTCTCACTTCCCATGCTGGTGATTGCATCCGACTTACAAAGAGCGCTTTGTCAGGTTCTTCATAAATTCTTCCAGACTATACTTAAATCACATTTTTCCAGTTGTCTTACTGAGGAACAAATTGTTCCAAGAAAGAGAAGACATTTTTATGGAAAATATTTTCTCATACAATATATTTTGACCATGTTTCCCCCCCCTCCTCAAATCCTCCCAGAACCCACCCTTTGTCTGTCTGTCTCTGTGTCTCTGTGTCTGTGTCTATCTCTCTGTCTCTGTCTCTGTCTCTCTGTCTCTGTCTCTCTGTCTCTGTCTCTCTCTGTCTCTGTCTCTCTCTCTCTCTCTCTCTCTCTCTCTCTCTCTCTCTCTCTCTCTCTCTCTTTCCCCTCTCTCTCAAAAAGGAATAACAAAGCAAGTGACCAAGAATTAAATAGACTATACATGGTGGGACTGATTGTTCGGACAGCATGTGTATAGTAGAGGATTGCAAAGTCGATCACTTGGCCCTGTGAAGATTCTGTGCCCCAGTGTAGGGGAATGCCAGGGCCAATAAGTGGGAGAGGGTGGGTTGGCAAGCATGGGGACGGGGGAGGCAACAGGAGTTTGTTCTTGTTGTTTTTGTTTGTTTGTTTGTTTGTTTTTTGGAGGGGAAACTGGGAAAGGAGAAATCATATGGCATGTAAATAAAGAAAATATCTAATAAAAAAAGAAAAAAAAAGAATTAAATAGAACTATTACACAGAGCACTGTCAGTGAGCAGGAAGCCAGCAACCAGCCAGTTCCTTTTGAACAGCCCTGGATTGCAGACATATATTGGCTGAAAGTCTGGTAAAGTGATATTTGCATTATGGTTGGTTCATTGGTTCAAGGATGCTCCTAGAAATATGCTCTGTCTTAAGGAAGGTGTTGCATCTGAGAATGTGTGCTGCTGTAAGGAGCACTCCACTAATGCTGGGATTTTACCCACTGAACTAATTCATTGGCCCATCCCTAGTCATTTTATCTATTCTGATATCATGATACTATTATTGCATGAATTTTAATCAAGGAGTTACTGGGTTTTTCAAAATAAATAAATTATTAATTGAAAGGATTACTTTTTACTTCTATGGGGAAAGTTTACTTTAAAATAATCACCATTGTAGGCCTCATTAAAAACTCAATACACCTAGTGGGCAATATTGTGGATTTCTACTTCTTTCTGAATAAACAAACACACTTGAATAATAATTACATGTTTATTGTTTTATAATAACACTAGGAAGCATGCACTCCTTTATTTTACCTGAAGTTTGATTACTGGCTGATATTCAATAATAAACATATCATTTGAGGAAATGTGCTACTAAGTTTAAATTGGAAAGTCATAGTTACTGATAGTATTACAATCCTTTTCATTTGTGATGCTGGCATATTGATAATGGCAAATTAATGTCAGAATATTCTGTGAAGGCTCATAAGAAATTGGATTTAATAGGATATTCTTGGAAAATGTTAATATATAATCTTAAATAAATTTAAAAATTGATTTTGTAATAGACAGAGTAACTACCACTACTAGAAAACATACTTCAACCAACTGTCAGAAACAGAAAAAACTCTACTAACCTTTATATTTTCTTCCAAGTAGCTTTGAGATCTTGTTACTCAAAATAAAATAAATACTTCATCAAACTGAAAAATTAAGATAATTTCTACTAACATTGATGGAAATTGATCAGAGTAGTATATGTATGTAATAAAACCACAATATATTTATTTACTTTCTTTCCTCAAAACATCAATTTCTAACTAATTAATATTTCTAAAAGGAAAGTATGGCAATCTCCATGTTAAAATAGTAATTACTAAAATATTCACATACCAGAGGCATAAATCACATTAAGTTATTCTATGGTCCTCCTACTCATTATTTTCCTATGGTATTGACCCATTTGCACAAAAATAATAAATGACCCTCTCTTATAGAAAGCCAACAAGAAGAAATTAAGTAATGCAAGTGAACTATCTTAGAAAGAAGTAATTGTGGTGTAAAGAGCAAAGTGCATCTTAAATAAATGGATCCTTGAATGCAAGGTGAATGATGTTAAGTGCCATTATCCATGACAAGTTCATTTTGTGAAGGTATAACTCTCACAATTTTTATTCTTGCTAAAAGTCAGAAGAAAAATACCCAAATGGTTATTTCTCCATTGCTATAAAAAGATTTGACAATACAGAACTTAACAATTCCTACACTCTTTTCCATTTTTATGTCAAGGTCATAATGTGGTATAAAGTTCCTTATGAAATGGCTCTGCCTAGAGATCTTTACAGTGCCATGACCCTAGCATAAAGAGACAATGCAGAAGAGACATCACTTACAATGGAGATGGAAAGATGGAAAGACCAAAAGACGGGCTTAGCAATGAATAATTTTTACCTAGCAATACAAATTGCACTTGGGTTATGGAATCTATGAATACTTTGAAACAGTTTATTTCAAACATTTGAGTGATGTTAGTAGATAAAAGAATGAGTCATATGTACAGAGGCATGACTAGGGTTATAGATACATGTGTATGTGCATGTTTGTATGTGTGTGTACACATACCTAAACAGATGGATATAGAACCAGATGACTTACACATATAGGAATATATCTGTAAGTGTAGAATTGTATAATATGCACATATTTTAGAATATGCATCAAACTAAGTAGGTGAGGATATAGATACAGATGTTTCCTGACTTAAAATTGTTCCAACTTAATAATTTTTCCGCTTTATGACAATTCAAAAGCAATAAACATTCATCAGAAATCATCTTCTGAATTTTTAACTCTTCACAGGCAACTGGTTTGCCACTTTTGTTGCACTATCTTCTCTCCATGAAGTCTCTCTTAGGTTGAACGAGCGTAAGTCTCCATATAGGTTGTTCTTTAATCTTTCACATTGGGTAAGCCTTCCACCAAACCTCACTTCCCTATTCTTCAGCATCCTCCAAGTTTGAGCTTTACTGCCCTAGTCTTTCTTCTGTTTTATTGTACTTGTATTTCGCTGACTTTCTTCCCTTGAGGTGTCTACTCATAAGTTTCCTGGTTTCCATATTTGTTTGTTTGTTGTCATTTTCCCCCGGTTTTGATATTAGTGTTATACTGGCTTTATAGGAGTTTGTGAGTATTCATTCACTTTCTGTGTTTTTAATAGTTAATGAACTATTGGCTATGCACCTTCAGTTACTCCAGTTGACAAGAATGGTCTCCTTGTTGATGGGGTTGTAGAAAGCAGCAGATGTACAGCAACAAGAGTAAAAATAGTTTTATCCAAGTACTTGAACTATTTAAATATACAAGTGCTTTGATTTATACTGTTCACTTTAACAAAATAGACCACTTTAGATAGGAGATTCAAGAGCTTTTACACAGCCTTGAGTCTTAATCTTTTCTCAACAGGAATCTTATGTTCGGTCACTCTAATAAGAAATGTTCACCCTCCTAGGGAGATGATGAGAGCCAGTAAGGACAAGCATAGTAGCCACTTCACTCTAGGTTGAGTCATGTCTTACTTTAATGTGTTCATTTGGGTAGGCATTACCTGCTAAATAATATTTTTACCAGAACCTTATCATTGTAAAGCATGGTATTTTCTTAAAATCACAAGTTGTTCTCTCTAAACAAATAGTTGCATTTGATTGGAGAGGAGAAAAAAGTGCTGAAAAGCTTGGGAAAATGTTCACCTTTCAGGAAATCAGCCTATTTCAATGACGAAATGCTACTGAAAGTTATGTTCCTGTTGGAGAGCACTTTTGAACTTTCAAAATGGAATTTATTTTGAGCCTTTACTCATGACCTTGACCTTTATTGAGTTTAAGACCGTTATAAGAAAGTATGAATTCCAAATATGATAAGATAGAGAAAATATATTAAAAATGATAACATTGACACATATAGAATGTTGTTATATTGTTAATAATAAAGCATTACATTATATATAAACATATACCCCTATTCATGATATATATTTACATTTTAGATTAGTTTATGAATTATGATACATTATATATACACATATATATAATTTATGTTTTAGACTTCATCATGAATTTTGTTCACTGTGACTTTGTCAAGAAAATTAGAAAAGTGTGTGCTGTTGAGTAAGCTAACATACAGAATGGGTTGTGAAATCAGTCTCTTAACAGGGCCAGACAATAACTGAAGGACAGAAATAAAAAACAATGAGACAGATAGACATTGTTGATCTCAGGACAAAATGTTTCTCTTAGAAGGTTGTAGTATTTTTTGTTTGTTTGTTTGTTTGTTTGTTTCCAATTCTGCTGATTGTTTCTTCACCAGAACTTAGAACTATTTAGTTTACTGTGTTGAAAATTTGTTAAAAGTCTAGGTTTATATGTATTATCTTTAGGCATTTGCATTTATTCAATTGATGGATGCCTGCCTATTATACATTATTTGTGTTTTCCTTCTTAGTAGTGCCTTATATTTCATTCAGACATCTTTCTAGTCACTAACCAATGCAGTTATATTCCAAGTAGCTGAGGAGAAACTGATTTCTCTGCTTCTACTCTGAATGATAATAAAACAAAATAAAACAAAACAGAGTACCTGGAAGCAATTATTGATGGAGTCATCCACACATGTGAACTCAGTTATCTAAGTTCAAACAGAAAGACCTCTGTGCGATCTTTGGACCATTGTTCAGCTATATCGAGGATATGTCTTAACATTATGTTCTGTGAAATAAAATTTTCATCTGTGATTCAGATCAGTTTAAAGGAGTTCTGCTACCTCTATCTAAAGCAATTTAAAATTATTTTTTAATATTCAAAAATAATAGAAAGCACACATAAATGTCAAACCAAGTTCCTAGACTCTCAAACAATCCTTTCAGCTATCAACCTCTGGAGATACATCAGGCAGACCACCATCTTTTCACTTAACACTAAATAACAGCAAGGAGAAGAAACGGCTTATTGCTTGTATTCTCTTCCTAAGAACACAAGAGCCAGAGCAGAACCAGTGCAAGTGAACTGAAATTGTCATTTACAGTAAGAAACTCATTCTCCAGCGCTGGTCATGCTGATGCTTACTTCAATCCATGAGACTGAGAGATTGGTAAGAACACTACTGCCATCCTGGGAGAATAAATTATGCTCATTTGAAAGCCTTGAATTGAGTATCCTTTAAGTTAAGTTCAGTGGATAGGATATATATTTGTTAGAGCTTCCTACATTTTTCATATTCATTTTATCTCTATATTTGTGTTTGTGTGTGTTTTCGTGTGGGTATACATGTCTGTGATGATGATGATGATGTGTGTGTTTATGTGTGTGTGTGTTTGTGTGTGTGTGTGTGCACATGTGAAAGCACGTGTGTACGTATGGAGGTCTGAAAACATCTTTGCTGTACGTAGTTTCTTGAGAACTGCCCACTTTTGTTTTGGTTTTAAATTGTTAATACTTTGAAACTTTCTTAAAGATACACAATGAATCTTGATCATATCCATTCCTCATCTTCCCAATATAACCCCCCAACTTCATGCATAAATTGGCTTCAGTTGAACAGTGTGAGAATATCTACTCTTTTCTAGATTTCTCAATTTCTTTTAATAAATTCTCTGATTACAACATGAACTCTAATAATATAATTTCCATGTATCTAGAAATGATAGTCATAGATCTATGGAAACCAAATGAAATTATAAATTTATTTAAATTATTTATTAACCAAAATACTTTCTCTCATCCCCTGTCATATTCAACCTCTCTAAAATCTCCACAGAAGCACTGTAGTATATTTAGTATCATCACTCCACTGTAGAGAAGGAACATAAAAAAATAATTTACTTGACTGAGCTATTTATTGAATGAGAGTTTAATCACAGCTTTCTGAGCTTTTAACCACCGCACAGTGTAACACCAGTAAGTAGGAAACTACTTCTTTCAGTGAAGAGACCAGCTACCATCAGTGGGGCACCATTGACTGTCAATCATTAGTAACTAAGTGCCATTGTAAATCTTCTTGCATATATTGAAAGAGAAAATTACAAAGACAATAATAAGAAACTTTAACAATGGAAGTTAGCAATCAGATAATAAATATATAAAGTACCTGGCTAATCCCAAGTACTTATTTTAGAACCTGAGATCATATGGTTTATATAAAATATATATTAGAGAGAAACAAAACTCTTCTTATAACTTAATTAACACTAAAAAAGACACATAACAAACACACACACACACAAACACACACACGCACACATTAAAAGCAAATTCCTTATACTGAGAAATCTGTTCATAAGGAAATTTTGAAATTTTGTTTAAAATAAAATAATTTTGTATATGTTATACTTAGGTAATTTTCACAAAAAAATTTTTTCTTCAGGGAAAAAGAGAAAAATGGCAATAGTACTGATAATTATAGGACCCCAACTATAAGAATGAACAGGTATAATTATAAGACTACAAGACTGAAGATTAATGCACAAATTTCTAGGTCTTGGGAAAACCCAATAGAAATAAGAAAATGTGTTCTAAATTAGAAAGAACATAGAAATTCACCATTTTTAAATTAAAACTTATATACAAGTTTAAGAACCTTTAATAACAATATGTATAGTGAAATTTTAGCACTTACTTGTTTTCATCTGCACAAGATCAAGCCAATTAATTTTTTCTAGTGTAAGATGGAATCTCATAGTTGTTTTCATTTGCATTTTCCTGATGACTTTGAACATTTCTTTAGGTGCTTCTCAGCCATATGAGATTCTTCTGTTGAGAGTCTTCTGTTTAATTCTGTACTCCAGTTTTTAAATTGGTTTGTTTGAGTTATTGGAGTCTAACTTCCTGAGTTCTTCATAAATTTTGGATATTATCCCTCTGTCAGATGTAGGGTAGGTGAGGATCCTTTCCCAGTCTATAGGCTGCTATTTTGGCCTGTTGGCAGTGTCTTTTGTCTTACAGAAGCTTTGCAGCTCCATGAGGTCTCCCTTATCAATTGTTGATCTTAGAGCCTGTGCCATGGGTGTTCTCTTCAGGAAACCATCTCCTGTACCAAGGAGTTCAAGGCTATTGCCCACTTTCTATTCTACTAGATTTAATGTATCTGTTTTTGTTGGTGGTGGTAGGATTTTTTTTTTTTGAGGTCTTTGATCAACTTGGACTTGAGGCTTCTGCAGGGTGAAAGTTATGGATCTATTTTCATTTTTGTACATGCAGACATCCAGTGAGAATAATTTCATTTCTTAAACATGCTTTCTATTTCCTATTGTATGATTTTCCTTCTTTATCAAAAATCAAGTGTCCATAGGTGTGTAAGTTTATTTCAGGGTCTTATTTAATTCCATTGATCAAAGTGTCTGTTCCTATACCAGTACCAAGCAGTGTTATTACTATTGCTCTGTAGTATAGCTTGAGATCATGAAGATGGCCATTTTAACAAATAACAAATGACACTTTGTTAATCTTACAAATCTATGAACATGGGAGATCTTTCCATCTTCTGATATTTTCTTCAATTTTTTTTCCTTCAGCAAATTGAAGTTCTTGTCATATAGGTCTTTCTCTGCCTTGGTTAGAGTTACACCAAGATATTGATTATTACTTTTGGACATTATAAAGGGTGTTGTTTCCCTAATTTCTATCTCAGCCTATTTGTCATTTGAATAAAGGATGGCTACTGATTCTGTTGAGTTATTTTTGGCCCCAGCCACTTGACTGACGGTATTTATCAGCTGAAGGGGCTCTCTGTAGGGGTTAGAATTTTGAGTATTGCTTAAGAATATTATCATATCATCCATAAATAGCTATACTTTGATTTCTTTCATATTTGTGTCCCTTTGATCTCTTTTAGTTGTCATATTGGTCTAGATAGAACTTCAAGTATTATATTGAATAGATAGGCAGAAATTGGGTAGCCTTGTCTCTGATTTTAGTGGAATTCTTTTACGTATCTCTCCATTTAGTTTGATGTTGTCTCTTGGCTCGCTATGTGTTAGGCTTGCGTCTTGTATCTCTGATCTCTCTCATACTTTAAACATGATGGAATGTTGGATTTTGTCAAAGTCTTTTTCAGAATCTAAAGAGATATCAGGTATCAGGGTGACTGTTACTTTATAGAATGAGTTTGGTAGTGTTCCTTCAGAATCTGTTTTTGTGGAATAGTTTGAGGAGTATTGATATTAGCTTTTCTTTGAAGGTCTGGTAGAATTCTGCACTAAAACCATCTGTCCCTGAGCTTTTTTTGATAACTGCTTCTGTTTCCTTGGGGGTTATTGGGCTGTTTAAGTAGTTTATGTGATCATAATTTAACTTTGGTAAGTGGTGTCTGTCGAGAAAATTGTCCATTTCAGTAATATTTTTATGTTGTACAGGCTTTTGAGGTAAGACCTAATGATTCTTTGAATTTCCCCAGGGTCTGTTGTTATATTTCTATTTTCATTTCTGATTTGGTTTATTTGGATACTCTCTCTCTCTCTCTCTCTCTCTTACTTTTGGTTAAGGGTTTGGCTAAGGGTTGTTCTACCTTGTTGATTTTCTCAAAAAAAAAGTTCTTGGTTTCATTGATTCTTTGTTTTCTTTGTCTCTCACTGATTGATTTTAGCCCTGATTTTAATTATTTCCTGCCTTCTATTCCTCTTTGGTATGTTTGCTTCTTTTTTTCTAGAGCTTTCAGGTATACTTTTTAAATTGTTGGTAAGAGAACTTTCTAATTTCTTTATGGAGTTACATATGAACACTATGAACAGACCTCATATCCCTGCGTTCATTGTGTGCCATAAATTTGGGTATGTTGTGCCTTCATTTTCATTGAATTCTAGAAAGTCTTTAACTTCCTTCTTTACTTCTTCCCTGACCGAAAGATCATTGAGTAGAGAGTTGTTCAATTTCCATGAGCATGCAGATTTTCTTGTGTTTTTGTTGTTAATGAAGTCCAGCTTTAAGTCATGGTAGTCTGATAAGATACAAGGTGTTATTTTAATTTTCTTCTATCTGTTGAGTCTTGCTTTGTGACCAACTATATTGTCACTTTTGCAAAAGGGTCCATGCGGTCCTCAGAAAAAAAGGTATATTCTTTTGTGTTTGGGTGAATTATTCTATAGATGTCTGTTAGCTCCAGCTGATGCATAATGTCTGCTAGTTTCATTATTTCTCAGTTTAGTTTTTGTTTGGATGACTCACCAATTGGTAAAAGTGGAGTGTTGAAGTCTTCTACTATTAATTTGTGGGGTTCAATGTGCAATTTAAGCTTTGCAATGTTTCTTTTACAAATATGGGTGCCCTTGTATTTGGGGCATAGATGTTCAAAATTGAGATATCATCTTGGTAGATGTTTCCTTTGATGATGTTATAAAGTGTCTTTCCTTGTGTCTTTTGATTAATTTTGGCTGAAAGTCTATTTTATCACATATTAGAATGGCTACTTCAGCTTGCTTCTTGGGTCCATTTGCTTGGAAAACATTTTTTCAGCCCTTTACTCTGAGGTAATGTTTATCTTTATTGCTGAGCTGTGTGTTTCTTGTATGCAGCATAATGATGGATCTTGTTTTCACATCCATTCTGTTAGCCTGTGTTTTTTAATTGGGGAATTGAGCCCATTCATACTGAGAGATGTTAAAGACCAGTGATAGTTATTTCCTGCAAATTTGATGTTGGTGCTATTAGTGAGTGAGTGTGTGTGTGTGTGTGTGTGTGTGTGTGTGCTTCCCTTTTTTTGTTGGTATGGAATAACTTATTTCCTGTATTTTCTTGGATGCAGTTATTCTCCTTAGGTTGGAGTTTTCCTTCTAGTATTTTCTGAAGGGCTGAATCTATGGATAGAAATTGTTTGAATTTGGATTTGTCTTTGAAATATCTTGTTTTCTCCATCTATGATGACTGAGAGTTTTGCTGGGTATAGTACTCTTGAAGAGTAGAATAAAAGATCATTTAGTAGAAATACATAAAGTATAAGCTTTTACTTTAAGAGCATGGAAAAATTTCTCTGAAACGAGCCAGGCCTGAGCCAGGAATGTAGGCCAGTTAGTTCCAGAAACTGACATCTAGGTGGTTCCAGGGAGCGGTTGACCACTAAGTGAAATGACAATGACAATGATAAAGCCACATTCTTGAGACTAATGAGTATGCAGGATGTTTTCCTTATGAACCTGACTCCTGACTCATGACCGTGACTCCTCTGAAATTTTCCACTGTTTTCATGTTTCCTTGGTTACCCCCTGACTCCCCCTGGTTTGTGGTTTTTCCTTTAAATACCCTACACTTCTTGTGCTCTGTGTCGAACTCCTCTGCCCTTACATGGGTTACGAGCTTGGCCCAGTATACTGGTTTCCCCCCAAATAAACCTCATGCTGTTTGCATCAAGATCAGTCTCTTGTGAGTCTTTGGGTGGCCGTGTTCTCCCAGGACTTGAGAGAGGGTCTCCCCTCGCGGGGGTCTTTCAGTCTAGGTTGACATTTGTGATTTTTTTTAGAAGTCACAAGATATCTATCCAGGCCCTTCTAGCTTTTTGAGTCTCTGTTGAGAAATCAGGTATAATTTTGATAGGTCTACCTTTGTATGTTATCTGGTCTTTTCCCTTCAATATTCCTTTTTGGAATATTTGGTTGTTGTTCTATATATTTTGTGATTTAATTATTGTGTAGTAAGAGGATTTTCTTTTCTGCTCCAATCTGATTTGTGTTCTATAAGCTTATATGTTCATAGGCATCTCTTTCTTTAGGTTGGGAAAGTTTTCTTCTATGACTGTTGAAACTATTTTCTAGGTCTTAGAGCTGTGACTCTTTACCTTCTTCTATTTCTATTATAAATATGTTGGGTTTTTTTCATAATATGGTAGATTTCCTGGATGTTTCAAGTCAGGAATTTTTTAGATTCAACATTTTTCTTAACTGATGTATCAGTTTATTCTGTCGTATCTTCTATGCCTGAGATTCTCTTTTCCATCTCCTGTAATCTGTTGGTGATGCTTGCATCTGTTGTTCCTGTTCTCTTCCCTAGGTTTTCCATCTCTAGGATTCCCTCAATTGTTGACTTTTGTATTGCTTGTATTGCTATGTTCATGTCTTCTATACTTTTATCTCTTTTTGCCTGCTTTTGACTGTATTTCCTGTCATTAATGGATTTCTTTGTTTCATCTTTAAAGACCTCAACATATTTGATTTTATTTTCTTGTACTTTTTTAAGGGATTCATTCATTTTCTATATAGATGCCTCTATCATCTTTATACGTTTGGATTTAAGGTCATTTTCTTGTGCTTGCATTGTGTTAGGATACCTATTGCTTGCTTGCTAGCAGGTGGGTTGTGCTCCAAAAGCGTCATATTGCCCTGGCTTTTGTTGTGTTCTCTCAAGGGCCTTTAGCCACCTGGAACACTTATGACTCTAAGTGTTCGAGTTGTAGTAGGTATTGGGAGGTGAGTTTTGACCTCGATGGTCCTGGTGTGACAGGCCTCTGATGAGTAGCCTTGGGTTCTATTGTACCAGAACAGCATATCTGTATGCTTTAGGATCTGCAGGTCGGCATGGCTCAGTATGCACAAGTCTTATGAAGGTGAGCAGAGAGTTGACAGGAGAAGCTTTACTTAGGATTATTAAATTGACATTTTTATTTCCAAAATTACATAATTTAAAAGCTTAAGACTTTCAAATTGATGAAACAGGAAGAATTAAAAAGGATCCAGTATTGGAAAGTATCACAAAATAATTGCACTGCAGCAGTATGAGTAGAGAGAGAATCTACATCTTTAAGGATAAATTAAGACAAGGGTCAGGATTATGAGTTTCAGCAGATAGAGGATGGAAAGGCCTTAGGTAGGTTGTTCTGAGTTTATTTGCCTAGCAGTCTTAACGAAAGAAAGCAAGAAAGAGAGAAAGAAGTAAGGAAAGAAAGAAAAATATCACAAGAAAAGAAAATGTCTTGACCTTCAACCTGAAATCTACATAATCCTCATGACACTGCCAGTAGTTTGAATACACATGAGAATATACAGTGCTGAGTGTCATTAAGTGATTCACATTTAGCATAAAAATCCTCATGTTTCCTTGGTTCTTTGGTTCTTCAGTTTTCTTGTTTCTGGTACTAAATGAGACTTATATTAAGTATATTTATGTCTTTTTTTCTTTTTGGTTTTTTGAGACAGGGTTTCTCTGCTTAGCCATGGTTGTCCTGGAACTCACCTTTGTAGGCCTCGAACTCAGAAATTCACCTGCCTCTGCCTCCCAAGTGCTGGGATTAAAGGCGTGTGCCACCACTGCCTGGCTGGTGGTTTTTTTTTGTTTTGTTTTGTTTTGTTTTGTTTTTTACCAACTTTCCTTGCACTACGTATGCTTCATCCATCCACAAACCTTGTGATGGATCAGAAAAATAAGATTTCCACTAAGAAAAAAAAGGAAAATAACATGTATGCCAAGAACTATCATTAATATGATAAAGTTTAATATTAAAAATGTGATGTGAATTTAAAAGTGTTGATAATTCTATGCCTTTTTAAAACTGTCTTTATGGTTAGATACATTTAAATGGATTTTTGTTTCTCTCTTTAGGAAGCAGTTAGATGTTAGATTTATAGAATTTCTAAGTAGAAACAGAGTGTATCATAATATAAAAAACTAAGTTGAAATTTTTTTTGTTTGTTTTTTTGTTTTTTTGAGACAAGGTTTCTCTGCATAGCCCTGGCTGTCCTGGAACTCACTCTGTAGACCAGGCTGGCCTTGAACTCAGAAATCCTTCTGCCTCTGCCTCCCAAGTGCTTGCACTAAAGGTGTGTGCTGTCACTGCCCGGCAAGTTGAATCTTAATACAGCTATATACCACTACTAAACATTATTCCAGTTAGAAAATAATCAAAGATCACACAATAAAATGTACAAAATTTAGAAATAACAATTCAAAATTATTATCAATGCTCTTAACTGTTGGAGAAAATAAGTATGGATTTTTGTGAGAAGGCACATTCAAGAATTGTTTTCTGTTATTTTCTACAAATTGTAAAAACACCATGGCTGTCAGGGATACAACAGACAATTTTATATAAGTTATGGTACCCAAGACAGAAATGCAATGAATGGAACTTCTACAAAGCAAAGCTCAGTTTTTTGTAACAGTTAACACTTGTTAGAGGAGGAAGGGTAGGATTGCCCATCACTAGGATTCCCACAGCATTGTTTTTTATTTGCCATAAACATTCAACTTTCAGTGCCTCTGCGTTGCCAGAATACCCAGAGTGTGTCACACAAACATAATTCATTTGCTTTAATATCCTAAAATTAATTCTTCAATGAATGTGTTATCATATGTTTGTTGCAAAATAATAACCAAACAAAAGTTCAGTTTTTACACTGTGGTTAAGAGAAATTTCCCTGAGCTCGAACATTTAATTTAGTTCCTCCTTGGTAATATCATAACGATAATGCATTGATCTCAGCAGAAACACTTCAAGGTTGTCAAGTTTGAATTGTGTTAAGGATAAGCTTAAAAGAGAAAGACTGCAAGTGTGGAAGAGTAAGCTTCCTGCTCAATAAACACCAGCAAGGACGCTTTGCTACTTTGTATCTATGTCCTAGTTTTCTTGTTTATAGTCCTTTGAACCGTTCATCTTTCTGAGAGCTCAAGAAGTCTGGGGCATATGAATGGTCCTTTGTTGCATAAAATATTTGTTATTCCTTACAAATGATAAGAATATTTTTACCGAGCTCCAAGTTTTGACCACGGGGCTAAAAGCTTCTGATTCATATCCACTGATATTGAATAACAAAGCAGTTACACAGAATAATCTCTGGATGGACTTGTCAAACATGCCTTACCCTTAGCATATGCTAAACACAGCATCCAGGGCTTTTTAAAAACTCGAAACAACTAGGAACTGTCTTGGAGGTTCTGGAGGAGGTGAGAAAGGCAAAGAAGCCACATCAATTCCCGGGCTCCTCAGAATCAACACACATGGACACTTGTCTGGCATGGGCACTCCTGAAATGAGCCCGATGACAGATAGCTGTGTGATTTCACCCTTTTGAATTATAAGATGGATATTTTAGAGTACCATGTTCAGGTTGGAGTACAATCTGAATCGGGAGGATTTGCACACAACATTCCATTCTCCTTCTTCACACTGCTCTTTCACATGGACCTGATGTCTTCTTGTTTACCTGGCAGACCTTCTGAAGGCTCAGATTCTTCCAGACTGCTGCAAAATAAGGGTGGATCTTCCTTTCAAAACTCCTGACATCTTAAGAAAAAAGACAGGGGGGTAGGAGAATAACTCAGCCACTTAACGTCATCTGGAAAAGTCACAAGCCTGACCTCTGCATTTAAAACAAAATATTCAATACTGACTTGGGCATGCCCTATACCCACCTCCCGCTGCTGCCTCCATGCCTGCACCCCACTAGTATAGGCCATACCAGTCGGTCGGAACAAGTAAGAGACCCACCTGTTGTCAGAACTCACACCCTGGGGTTTGCCTTCTCCTTTTACAGTAGCATACAATCATCAAGACATGCTGCTGAGAACTCTTTATACTTTGAGACTGGTGGCATCATTTTCTTTTCCTCATCTTACACAGTGTAGGGGAATGCGAGGGCAGAGAGGCAGGAGTGGGTGGGTCGTTTCCACCATAATCAAGTAGGCTTCACTCAAGAGATGCAGGGACCATTCAACATATGAAAATCTATCAATGTAATACACCATACAATCAAACTGAAAGAAAAAATAAGCCCCATGATCATCTCATTAGATGCTGAAAAAGCCTTTGACAAAATCCAACACCCCATTAAGGTAACAGTCATGATGAGATCAGGATTACAAGGGGCATACTTAAATACAATAGAGGAAATGTACAGCAAGCTTATAGCCAACATCAAATTAAACATAGAGAAACTCAAAGCAACTCCACTATATCCAGGAATAAGACAGGTTTGCCTACACTCTGGATATTTAGGCAATATAGTACTTGAAGTTCTAGCTAGAGGAACTATTGAACCTCGCTAATAAGTCTGTAGTCTATCATGTTAGGACAGCTTTCCTGAGCTTGGTACAAAATGGAGGACTCCTTTTTCTTAGGGAAGCTTCCTCTTCTAAGCCTGATCTAGGGTGTAGTAATATGTATAGTAAAGCTTTTAGGTGTAGCTCCAAGTGAAATGTATAGTAAAGCCTTTACATCTGGCTTTAAGTGAAATATTTCAGCAAGGCATTTGCCATGTTTGGGCCAATCAATATATGCTAAGAAATTGTTTTGAGATTGATTGAACCTTGAAGAAATGTTTTTTCTCTAGAGAATCTATACTTGGTGTCACATGAGAGTGTGCAACTACACCAACTTTGGTCCTACAACACTACTGGCAAACCTGGAGTTCTTACTTTTGATCATGGCTCGCTACAGTCAAAAGAGATTGAGATTTGTAAGGGTTGTCCCCTCTCATGGGTAGCAAGGCCAAAATAACTTTGGTAGCTGGAACCTTTTTCAGCTCCAGTTAACCTTATATAATGTTTGAATAACATAACTGGAGTGAGCTAGCTGGGTGTCAGTCTTTTCCAAGAAGGCTGAAACCCTCTTCTCCTTCAGAAAATGAAGCATTAGCATCTCGGTGAGCTTCTCTCTTTACTGGAACACCTACAACCAACATCAATCAGTACTGGAGAGTTCATCCCATACTACCTGGGGAATGTCATGAAATTACAGGTTCAAATTCTATAATGCCTCTCCTTGCAAATGAGGTATCCCCATTACCTTAAGCCTCAGCCAATGAAATTTCACTGAAAGAAAAACCCCTCACCACTCTCCTAGATTTATATATATATTTATCTCCCTGGTCACCCTGAGTAAAGTATGTGTCTACAAGCGTACTGAGAATGAAAGTATGTGCACAAGCTAAGATTGTCTCTTTATGAGTCATTTCGTAAAGATCCTAGGAGAAGCCTCCCACCCCCTTGCCCTTAGCATTCACTCCCAGATCAAGCAGACCTCACCTGTTCTGGGCTCTGCTTCATCCTTTTAGCCTGATGTGCAGCAGCATCTAGACACCCTGAGAGAGATGAAACAGTGAACATAGAACCACAGCTGGACCCCCAACTTGCATACCACAAACAACAAGACAATTAAGGAATTGAGATAGGTGGGGTTTGGAGTTTCCAAGCTTGGGGTCTGGGGAGAGACCACAAGTGGAGAGGGGGTAGGTAAATTATGAAAAAGTAACCACGAGGGCTAGCCAATTAGAGTTAAATGCTACCCAGATGTAGGTGGCAAATTATAACTTGGGATTGTTGATGGGGAAGTGGATTTTAATAGCATAGATATCTGCCCAGCTCTAGTGCTGATTAAGGTTTATTATAATATCTTTATATTAAGATATCCCAGATAAAAGGTATCTTTTATCTGGGAACTGAATGATCTATGGCAGGACAGACACCCCTGATTTAGAGCAAATATTTACTACAATATGATTCACAAACGATATGAAAGTATACATAAATGACCTCAAAAATTCTACCAGGGAACTTCTACAGCTGATAAAAACATTCAGAAAAGTGGCTGGATACAAATTAACTAAATAAAAAAAATGAGTAACCCTCCTATATATAAATGACAAATGCATTGGGAAAGAGATCAGGGAAAAAGCACCCTTTACAATAGACACAAATAATATAAATTATTGTGGAGTAATTCTAACCAAGTAAGTGAGAGATCTGAATGACAAAGATTTGAAGTACTGTCAAAAAAACTTAAAAGAAACTAAAGAAGATATCAGATGATGGAAAGATCTCCTATGCTCATGGATCAGTAGGATTAACATAGTAAAACTAGTAGTCTTACCAAAAGCAATCTATAATTTCAAAATAATCCCCATCAAGATTCAAATGAAATTCTTTACAAACTTTGAAAAGCAATTCTCAAGTTCATATAGAAAAATAACCAGGAGGTTCCTCAGAAAATTGGAAATAGATCTATATGAAGACCAAGAAATACCACTCTTGGGGATATACCCAAAAGATGCCCCACCATGCCACAGGAGCACGTGCTCCACTATGTTTATAGCAGCCTTGTTTGTGATAGCCAGAACCTGGAACAACCCAGATGTCCCACAATGGAAGAATGGATATAGAAAATGAGGTTCATTTACACAATGGACTACTACTCAGCTATTAGGAATGAGGACATCCTGAATTTTTTCAGGTGAATGGGTGGAACTAGAAAATATCATCCTGAGTGAGGTAACTCAGACCCAATAGGACATACATGGTATGTACTCACTAATAAGTGGCTATTAGACAGAAAAATACAGAATATCCATGATACAGTCTACAGAACTCAAAAAGGTCAACGAGCTGAAGGGCCCAAGTGAGGATGCCTCAGTCCCACTTGAGAGGGAGAAGAAAGCAATCACAAGGGGATGGGGGGTGATATGGGAACATGATCTGATATTGGGTGGGGGAAAAGGACTGAAGCCCTGAGGTCCAGCAGAAAAAATGGAAACAGGAAACCTCATAGAGTGCAAAAGGTAGGAGGTTGGGGGGACCTCCAGAATGTATCAGAGACCTGGGAGGTAAGAGACTTTCAGGACTTGAAGGGAGGAACTTTAGATGAAATGCCCTACATTGGGGAAAGGGAACTTGCAGAGCCCACCTCCATCAGAAAGACAGGGCATCGAGTGAGGGATGGGGTTGCCATCCCACAGTGAAAACTCTGACCCATAATTATTCCTGTCTGAAAGAACTGTAGGGATGGAAATGGAGAGGAGCCTGAGGAAAAGAAGGTCCAGTGACAGGCCAAAAGTGGGATCCAGCCCAAGGGGAGGCCCCAAGGCCTGACACTATTACTGAAGCTATGGAGCACTCACAAAAAGTGACCTATCATGACTGCCCTCTGCAAGACCCAAGAAGCAGCTGAAAGAGTCAGATGCAGACATTTGCACCCAACCAATGGACAAGAGTTGCTAACCCCTGTGGCTGAATTAGGGGAAAGCTGGAAGAAGCTGAGGAGGAGGGTGGCCCTGTAGGAGGACCAGCAGTCTCAATTAACCTGGACCCTTGAGTTCTGTCAGTCACTGGACCACCAATCAGGCAGCATACACCAGCTGATATGAGGCCCCCAACACATACAGCAGAGGACTGCTGGGTCTGGGTTTAGTTAGAGAAGATACACCTAACTCTCAAGAGACTGGAGGCCCCAGGGAGTTTAGAGGTCCGATTGGGTTGGGGGATGGGAATGGGACATCCTTGTGGAGACAGGGTGTGGGGAGGAGGTGTGGGATATGGAACAGTCAGAGGGTGGGCCTGGAGAGGAATAAAATCTGGAATTTTAAATACATACATACATACATATATACATAAAAGATAAAAATAAGAAATAAAAAACCCAGGATAGCTAAAACAATCCTGTACAATAAAAGAACTTCTAGAGGCATCATCATCTCTAATTTCAAAACTATTACAGAGCTATAGTAATAAAAACAATATAACATTGGCATAAAAACAGATAGATTGGCCATTGGAATTGAATTAAAGACTCTGACATAAATTCACATACTCCTGGACACTTGATTTTTGAACTCAGAACTCAGAAATATAGAATTGGAAAAATAAAGCATCTTCAACAAATGGTGCTAGTCTAACATGTAAGAGAATGCAAGTAAATCCATATTTATAACCCTGCCCAAAGCCCAAGTTCAAGTGAATCAAAAACCTTAACATAAAACCAGATACACTCAATCTGATATAAGAGAAAGTGAGAATATATCCTTGAACTCATTGGCACAGGAGATAACTTTTTTAAAAGAACACCAATAGCAGCTCAGGAGGTAGGATAGGATGGGGAGGGGGTTAAAAGGGGAAACCAGGAAAAGGAATAACATTTGAAATATAAATAAAGAAAATATCTAAAAAAAAAAAAAAGGAAAGGAAGGAAGAAAGAAAGAAGGAAAGAAAGGAAGAAAGAAGGAAGGAAGGAAGGAAGGAAGGGAGGAAGGAAGGAAGGAAGGAAGGAAGGAAGGAAGGAAATGGAACCACATGAAACTGAAACTCTTCTCTAAGGCAAAGGACAAAATGGCAGCATGCCAAATGGGAAAAGATCTTCACCAACTCCACATCTGACAGAGGGCTAATATCCAAAACAGAACTGTAAAATCAGCCCATTCACAAATCCTTTGACATACAATCTCTCCTGTGGGGAAGATGCGCTGGTGTAACAGTGACACAGAACTTGTAGAATTAGCCAACCAATGACTGGTCCAACTTGAGGTCCATACCATTAGAGGGAGCCCACTCCTAACCTTGCCTGAATGGTCAGGAATCAGAGGCTGGGCTGCCCAGAAATGTATGATAAAACCTAGCAAGATTAGAAAAAACAATTAATGAAATGATTCCTAATGATAATCTGCTATACTCATAGATTATTAGTGCCTAGTCCAACTATCATCAGAGAGTTATTATCCAGCATCATCCAGCAACTGACAGGAGCAAATGCAGAAACCTGGAGCCCAACACTAATCAGAAACAAGGGAACCCCACGGAAGATGAGGAGAAAGGATTGCAGGAGCCGGAGGGGTCCAAGACACCCTGGGAACAGGACTCACATAATAAACTAAGCATCTTTGGTAGCTAGTGAATGCACTCAGTTGAGAGGCACTGAGAAAGCAGATGCAGAGCTTAGAAAGACATCTCTCACAGTGGATTTCCAGAGAACTCTGTGCTTTGGTTTATGTTTTAACACACAAATAAACTTTCCAAAACTTTGGGAAAAAAATAAAAAGAAGAAAAATCTCCTAAATTGAAAAATGAATGGTGTCTTTTATGCAATTTCAACTCTTAGAGAATAGTTACCTTACCATTACCTTAATGCTAAAGAAATATGTATTTTTTTAAATCAAGGGAATAATTTGTTTCTGTTAAATGAAATCCTTCATTTACATAAGTTTCTCAGAGAGGAGTTATTATTTCCTTGTTTGCCCTGGAAAAAACTAATCACCTGGATCTTACTGTGTAATTACACCTTAGAATTTCAACCCACTTATAAATAATGCATTACAACATTTGAAAAGGCAAATATCACCGTGTGATTAGCGTAAGATAGCACTCTCGGTCTTTTATAAATGAAGTGGTCCTGAAGTATTTGTAATCCATGCAACATCCTTTCTCAGTGTCCTTGGAGGGGCTCACTTTCTGGACCAGCAATCCACGGCTTTTAACCTAGTTTCCTTTTTTAAAAAAAAATTATTTTAAATTATGTATATCTGTACGTATCATTATGGCATATTATTCCATTCGGCAACATTACCTCCAAATTGAAACATTTGCTCAAGGGGAGAAGCCGAACAACTAAGTATGGCAGATTCTTTAGCACCATCCCCCAACTGTATAAGAAGTAAATAGCTGTTGTATTAGTTGCTACAGTAGAGACACTAATTGACCAAATAACAGAGATATTCTCTGGTATTTTAACTTAACTTTAAGCTGTACCTCCAGGCTTGGAAGTAGACTCCAGTATTGTAGTTTTCAGAGATTTTTAGCCTAAAATTGGGTTGGGCTTTCTGGTGATGCAGCTGCTTTTGAGTTATCCATGTTCTTTGTAAGACATAAGTAATCCCTTAACCAAACTCCTATTAGCAACCTCAATTAAAAAATATACCTATTGGTTCATTAAGTTGGGTATTGGTCCCTTTTTTACTTTGGTCTTTCCAGGGTTCTCTTTATGTGATTAATAAATGTGTGTGTGTGGGGGGGTGTCCCCAGAAACAGTCTATCACACAACAATGTCTGTGTGTGGGTTTGTGCACATTAGTGAAAGTGCCTAGGGAAGCCAAAAGGGAACCAATTTCTTGGGGCTGGAATTGCAGGTGGTTGTGAGTTGACCCACATGGATGCCAGAAGGCACAACTCCTACACAAGAACAGCATGTCCTCTTAATCTAGGCTCTAGCTCATGTTTTTGAATGTGCAACGACAAAAACACAATTAAATACCAAATGCATGATAAAATGGGTTATTTCTGGTTGACTTGACCGCATTGTATCATGTAACTTCAAAGAAGCCTTGGATCTGAACACACAACATACACTTTGTAGTATGCGTTCTGACACCACCAATAACCTTCCTGAAATATTTCAGGTCAGATCTGAAACTGTTATAAGTTATTAATTTGCTGTATAAGTATGAGCCCATGAGGTGACTCAGTAATCAAACACACTTTCTCTCAAGCCTAATAACCTGAGCTCAACTTGAGTTCAATTGCCTGAACCCACATGGTAGAAGGATTTCCACACATGGATGTATTCACATAAATGAGCATGAATTAATAAATTCAACTAAGTCTTCTGTTCTTACAGAAACATCACAGTTAAATACAGAAAATAAGAACTTTTAATAATACTTGGTGTGTATCAAATCAGTTTATCTTTTTGGTTGAATAACTGGTTTTAAAATTTGCACTTTAAATTGATGACCTGAGTTTTAGATAAAATATTAAATTAATTCTGGCTTGTGATTAGGAAACTATTCCAGCAGTTTCTGAAATGACCCTAAACATAGTACTGACATTCTGTACTGTGCCTTTACATGGTAAAATGTTCTCAGCATTGATAGTTCTAAAATCAACATTGAACTCTGAAAAATATGCAAGATGGTCCATATCCTGGAGTATGCGCTGATTTAACTCTTCATCTAAAAATGAATGAGCATATATACCTAATTAGTATGCAAAATTACTCATTTTAATGAATGGTAAAATTATGTATATACTAACAATGTTTTAAAATAAAAAACTGATGATCAGTAAATACTTGATGTTTTGTGTAACAAACTTTTTTTCTGGGGAGATGCAATACAAACTTCTACTCAACACAGATAGGAAGCCCACAAGATATAGAAGTACAGATACCACCAAGGGTCAAATTTAGTGAACCAATGAGTTTTATTGGGAATACTTCCAGGGTATGGGTGAAGGATTATTTACAGAAGCATAAATGACTCAAAGCATCGTGTGAATGTTCATAAAAACTGGAAAACCTGGAACACACTGCACAGCCTCCATGTGGTTCAACAGATTGGACTGTGACTTTTCCAAATGTCTCTGGCCTAAACCTCTCCCAGCAGCTCAGTGGTTTCTGTTTCTCACAGGCATTGGTCTGGTTTTAGAGTATTCTTTTCAGCTTTGCTTGTCTGAAATTCTTTTTTGCATCTTGGCTCTTTTTATTCTGGTAAGGAGTGGCATACCAAATTTGTTCAGTTTCAGGGATTTCCTGAAGCTGAATAAGCTCTTTTTATTCTGGTAGGGAGTGGCATAGCAAATTTGTTCAGTTTCAGGGATTTCCTGAACACCAATATGCTCGGGGTCACACACCTTTTTCTTATGTGGAAAGAGTTTTAAATGGTGGAAAACGCTAAGACTCCCCTGCCCTATGTGAATCTGTTAGTAGCTTTGTGATTATGAGGAGCTGAACAATTGTTTTCTCTTAAGTTAGTTTTCCTTAAAAACAATCATGCTAGAGCGTTAACTAGGCATCTTTACCTTTCCCGAATGCTAATAAACCAATTCAAATAAACTTAATTTTGAGTTCCTGGGGGCATTTGCATTTATCATACTATCTTACGCCCAGGACCAATCTGGGCTTAGAGAGGCCTCTGAGAGAAGGGGTGTCTAGGAGTCATGCAAATGAAGGACTCAAAGTCAAATTGTGGGTCCAAGCTGGCAGACTATGTTCTGCTCGAGACAGCTTTCCAGATTTCTTTTGAGAGGTCTGAGTTAGCTAGAGTCAGGCTGACTCTATGATAAGCTGCAAACTGGATGTTTGGGAGATTGTGTCAAAGTTTCTGTCTACCAGAAATGAGAAGCCAGATCCATGAACATGTGGTCAGTCAACCTTGTTATTGGGCCTGAATTAAGAATAGATAGCTAGAATGAGTAGGTGCCCCGCTCCCCTGGGAGATTTCTAGAGCCCTAACCAGTTATAGAATGAATCAGACTCCTAGCAATAGAGCTGACCAATCAAGGTAAAAGGGCACAGACTCCCTTCCTGGAATTCCTTGAGCTAACAATAAAGCTGGGTATTTGAGTCCAGGAGAAGTCTCCTTTCCTGAATGCATTCTCTGCATGTATGAAATTCAGCTGAATAAGCACTTTGCTTTTACATACTATTTGAGTCTGGGATATCATTCTTTAGTGCGTTAGCTCACAGTGCAGCTGCTTTTGTTCCTTTAGCTTCTTGAAGACCCTCATATAATTCACATTGAATCCTTATTTTTTGCACAGTTGAGAAATTATATATTTTTGAACTCATGTTTTTAGAATTCTTTTCCACAGCCTTAAGGGTTGCTCTGAAGGTCCTGGCATTTACCATTTTGCTAAGACATCAGCCATACCTTCACCTCCTGGACTTGTGCTATCTCTGATTATTATTATTAATGTTAACAGGGAGGACATATACAGTATTATACAAACAAACCTTATGCCCATAGCAGCCATCGACACTTGTGGAGGCCCCTGCCTGCTGGCCCTGTCCGGGGGCAGGAACCATTTCATTCTGTCCCCACCAAGGCTCTGACGGACCTAGCCAGCTTTTGTCTGTTAATAGCTTCAGTACCCCATTTTCAGCTTGGAGGCACAGGGCTAGGCATTTTTTTACTCATGTCAGTTCTTATAATTGCATAAGTAATTATTTTGCTTTGCCTTGTTCATTTTTGAGACTGGAATCTACAACACTCTCCCTCCTCTTTCTTCCCTCCTAACTAGTCCAATATACTCCTCCCAGTATCCTTCAAAAATTCTTGGCATTTTCTCATATATGTGTGTGTGTGTGTGTGTGTGTGTGTGTAGGCATACATATCCTAACTACACCCTGTAATTATTAATGTCAAATTAATCAGTTATTAAAAAATCATTGCAGAAATATTGATATGGTTCTTTGTAACCTCCAGTTTACCATTATTTAATACTTTACATTTAAATTCACCTTAGAAAGAGTAAGAAATAATTTGTTCATTAAAATATATCAAATTACTGAAACAGAAATTAATATAATGTTGATAGATTGTGGAAACTGTAAAGAACCAAGCTTTGAAAATAATTAACAATAACTGAGATTTGTAATAAATCTATAAAGATTTAGATAAGTAGAAAAATGACACACATTTTTGTGGCTTTATATGTTATTTTAAAGAGAACAAAATTTTAGTGTATTGAAAGATAGGTCATTGATAAAACTCCATACTTCAGTAAATGGAAGAAATCGCACACCTATAAATGTGTCAGGAAATCTGTAAGTTTTTCAATATATAAGAGAATTCATATGCTAAAATAAAAAATCGATTTTAAAAATTTTGGTATCAACTTAGTTTCAAACAAACTATTAGTAATACTTAACTGTTACAACTGACAGTCATGACTGACCAGGGACTTTTAACCAGATTTTGTCTCCTAGTTACAAAAGAAACTACATCCCTGTTTTTTTTTTTTTTTTTAAGATATTTTCTTTAGGGCTGGAGAGATGGCTCATCGAGTAAGAGCACTGACTGTTCTTCCAAAGGTCCTAAGTTCAAATCCCAGCAACCACATGGTGGCTCACAACCATTGGTAATGAGATCTGATGCCCTCTTCTGGTGTGTCTGAAGACAGCTACAGTGTACATATAATAATAAAGATATTTTCTTTATTTACATTTCAAATGTTCTCCCCTTGCCTAGTTTCCGCTCTGAAAACCCCCCTATTGTCTCCCCCCTCCCCTTGCTCACCAACCCACCCTCTCCAGCTTACTGGCCCTAGCATTCCCCTACACTGAGGAATAGAGCCTTCACAGGACCAAGGGCCTCTCCTTCCATTGATGACCAACTAGGCCATCTTCTGTTACATAAGCAGCTGGAGCCATGAGTCCCACCATGTCTACTGTTTGGTTGGTGGTTTAGTCCCATGGAACTCTGGGAGGTAGGAGTAGTTCATATTTTTGTTTCTCCTGTGGGGCTGCAAACCCCTTTAGCTCCTTGGGTCCTTTCTCTAGCTCCTTCACTGGGGACCCTGCGCTCAGTTCAATGGATGGCTGTGTAGATACACTCAGGAGATCAGCGAGGTTCCAAACCTTATATGAACTTCTGCTCTGAAAGCATCCACTGTATAATGGAAAGGCAAAAATAAAAACAGTTGCCAAACAATGGAGCAGAAACAGCAAAGAAAGCAAAATAGCAAAGCATCTATGTACGTCTCAGAGTTAGGGTCACAAATAAGAACGCTACCTCTTGTGAGAAGAGAAGACTTCCACGATCGACAAACTGAAGCCGAGCTCAGAGTGTTGCTGCAGAGGGAGGATCCTGGCCCATGGAGAGTGAAGCAGTCACACTCAGAGTCTACAGGTAGGGTCATTGTTTACAGAACAACCTAGTTACAGCAGCTTTGATGCCCTCCATCACCTATTCATCTTAGAGTCAGCAGCTCTGTTAACTTCTGAATTGTTCTCAACGAATGAGCAGTAGAAATTAGAAGGGTTTGTAAAGACCCAGAGATGTGGAAGAACCCCAAGGATCAAGAAAAAATTTTTAAGCCTTAATCTTATAAGTTGAAACACTCATAAACAAAAATCTGTATTCAAAAAGAAGTTAGGCCTCAAATTGTGTGGTCCAAAATCACCAACATAGGAACACTTCTTCAGCACTGTGATACTTCTAACATCTCTGTGGAATTCGGAGTCTCTCTCTCTCTCTGTGTGTGTGTGTGTGTGTGTGTGTGTGTGTGTGTGTGTGTGTTGGTAGTAAACTTCATAAGTTATAATAATTCTTGAGTTTGCTAGGCTACATTTTTGGTCTCTAGTTTTAGGGTTTTTTTTTTCCTTTTTTTTTAATTAGATGTTTTCTTTATTTACAATATCTCCTTTCCCAGGTTCTCCTCAAAAAAAGAGAAAGAAAGAAAGAAAGAAAGAAAAAAGAAAAGAAACAAAAACTTAATTCTCTGTTCCCTCCCCCCTCCCCCCTGCTCACCACTCCACCCCCTCCTGCTTCCTGGCCCTGGCATTCCCCTACACTGGGGCATAAAACCTTCACAGGGCCAAGGTCCTCTCCTCTCATTGGCGACCAACTTAGCCATCCTCTGCTATACACATGCTGCTGGAGCCATGAGTCCCAACCACGTGTACTCTTTGGTTGGAGTTTTAGTCCCTGGGAGCTCTGAGGGTACTAGTTAGTTCATATTGTTGTTCCTCCTAAGGGACTGCAAACCCTTCAGCTCCTCAAGTCCTTTCTTTAGCTCCTTCATTGGGGACCCTATACTCAATCCAATTTTATTTAATTTTTAAAATTATTTTTTTTATTTTTGAGATTATGATATAATTTCCACCTTTCCCACCTTTAAACTTCCCTATATACTTTTCATTGATTTATTTGAAATCTGTGGGCTTTTTGCATTATAATTATATATATATATCTATATATATCAATCCATCTATGTATGTATGTATGTATGTATGTGTCTATCTATCTATCTATCTATCTATCTATCTATCTATCTATCTATCTATCCTTAATGCATAAGTACACCATTCTTAGACTACATACTGTTCTTGGGATTGCCCATACTGTTGCTTGCACATACTGTTCTTGGGATTGCCCATTTGGCATTGGAGAGTCAGTTGTTGTACTCTTTCACTTTTAATTATAAGGTCACCCACTAAATTGTTCACTTTTAGGACTAAAGAACTTAAAATACAATTGTTCTTACTACAGATTTACATTATTGTAATTAAAATATGTTCTGAGAACAAATCTACTTGGAAAATTAATTTGATTATCTTGCAACTAACTAGAAATGGTTATTCAAAACTAATTTTGGAAAAGAATCATCAACAGAATTAAGAAATTTCCAAATGAGTCATTCAAACAGCAGAATACCCTTCTTTTGAATTCTACTAAGTGTATTATTTGTCAAATTCAAAGATTGTACACTGAGAATTAGCTTTAGATGTTTTCTTAGAAAAAAACAAAGTTAGTTAAGCAAACTGGCCAGGGAAAAAAACAACTCTGAGAAATAAAAATGCATAGACCAATTTAGACCCATAAGAGTTCATTTGAAAATCACTTATAATTCAAACTAATCCCAAATTTTAGTCAAACAGTTATTATGAGTAACAAAGAATGAGGACATAATTATTTTACTATGTTTTAATTTAAACCAGTATATGCCAACACATTATTTACAGACCTGTATATCCATCAGCTATCCGCACAATAGTATCAAACAGCACTACAGCTAGCTCAAGGGTTATAAAGCCTTTCTAGTCTACCTAACTTAAGCTCTTCCAGGAATCTGCTGATATTTGCTATCTCAGTCTTCTGAGATCCCTGGCATACCTAGAGTTGTTTCCTCTCAGCATTGATGGAAATGCAAAAAAAAAAAAAAAAAAAAAAAAAAAAAAAAAAAAAAAAAAAAAAAAAAAAAAAAAAAAAAAACCAACCATGCCACATAAGCACTCTTTAGTGCTCAAATCAGAGCTACTACCATCCCATCCACCAAATCCAAATCACAAAAAAACCAACTCTACAATAAGAGATGGGAAGAAAACTTTATCAATAGGAGGCCGTAGCAAAACTTGCAAAATCTATTGAAGAATAAATAAAGATTGATATTTATATCTGCTATCAACAACATCATTTTTATCTCTAAAAGGAGATGATTGTGTATTTTTCCAACCAACCTACAGACTCAAAATGAATCTATTTCTTTAAAAAAAAAAACATAACCATCTAATTATGCAGTAATGTAGTCGTCTTTCATAGATAGTGACATTTTAACACTCCAAGTCATAGTAGCTAAAACAGATATTCATAGTAACTTTTATGCTTTTGTTATGTCTACAAACAGAAGAAATGAGATTTAAAGTAGAATATGCATATATACATACAGATCTCATTTTGCTAGCCTGTCTAGTCACTGGGAAACAAATGGCAGATGCTATGACTGCCTACAATTTAATGACGGAGCAGTGTGCCATTCCAACCATCATTTCCTTCAGATAAAAGGTTTTTCTAAATGCTGTTTTCTGAAGAAAGAGAGATTTGTAAACACAGAAAGCCCGGCTCGGTATATGATAATGTGATAACAGCCTTTTGTCTACAGTGATCAATGGTGATCATCCATTCTGTCACACAGACCAATAAAGAGCTTACAACTCTATAGTCTAAGCATAAATCTCACCTTTACAGAATGCCTGCCTTATACTCTACAGTATTTGCTTCAGATTTACCAGGGAAGAAAAGTGAAAAATCAACAAACAAACACAAACATCCACAGAGGAAAATAAACTCTCAAATGCATTGACTGAGCATTTGCATAGTGCTGAGAATGTCTGGATCCAGCAAAGCTAATGAATGCACTATTTTAAAAAATCGATTGCAAAGTGTTATGCTTAAGAGGATGGCTCTATAGCTAAATACCTATCATTAATCTACCACTACCTCTGTAAAATAGATAAAGGACAACCATATGCAAACCATATCTTTCATAGATTTAGTGATAGCAGTTTAAGGAGAAAAATTAGCACATGGGTAGAGCCAAAGTTGAAGTAAAGAATTAGATCACAATGGGCTATGGTAACACATGAAATGTTTTATTTTATATTTTTGTATTTTCAAATCCTGTTATGATGCATGACAGGACTTCAGAAACTTCAAAGAACCATGATGTGTATAGATTACATTTAAAGACAAAGAATTCCAGTACAAATTAGAAGAAACGTCAATCATCATTTCAAAAATGTAAAGAACATTTTTACAATTGTACAATATTTATCACTTATTACCTTAGCTTTTCATCCGGGGTTGGCTTCTGAAAATGAAAAATTCACAAATAGGATCCATGTCAGCCCTTTTGGTCCTCTAACTTCTGTTTATTCAGTAATAAATTTTAAAAAAAATAAAGCAGGTAGGATTTGTATTACTATTTTTCCATTTTCCAACTTTGTGAGAACAATTTAGTAACATTTACTTCTGCCAAAGTTGTGTGTGAAGGGAGAAAGGGAGAGATGAGCACAGCAAGTAGCTGGTGACTCGATCAGACCTAGCAATAGAGGGTTTCTATACTTTTATTCTCTGTGGATTCTTAGTAACCATAGCAATGATGCTACCTGCCAGCTCATAGCACTTTGAAACCATCTCAATTGAAACTTTATGTACAGATATGATTGAATAGGGAGAACTGAAAGGGAGGACAAAACCGGTTCATAAAAGGAGAGGTGAGTCACTGTTGGTGGACAGCCATCTCCTCTAACTTAGTGATAACCTTTCCACTTGACTGGTCTTCCCATGCCTACTTTCTTCTTTGAGGAATTCTCTCATTTGCTGGTTTTACCCAATATGAAACTCCAGGTCTTTCTGCTACATTTCTTTATATTATGATTTTTAAGTAATAGTTCACTGCAGTCCTCACCATTTACAATGATTATAAAACTTGGGTGGCACTATAGCACCACCCAGCAACCATTACACATAGTATTATTCTTGTTGCTCTGACAAGATATCTGACAGAAGTAAGTTAAAGGAGGGAAGGTTCATTTGGGCTCACAGTTTGAAAGGCATACCCATCAGAACAGGAAAGGCTAGGCAAAGCTCATGGCAGCTGGAGAATGTGGCAGAGACTCTTCACATGGTACGGGCCCAGAAAGTTAAAGTCTGAGTCAAATTATATGTGGCTAACATTTTCAAAAGCCCTCTTTAGTAACCCACCTCCTCCAGCCAAGCCCACATCCTACAACTTCTACACAGTTCCACCAGTTGATGAACAATCATACATAGCAGAAGACCATGGGGCATTTTAGATGAAAATCATAACACATGTCCTGACAAATGCTTTCACAACAGGCACCATCACAGTCTTCATATGGATAACACAGCACAGATGGTACGGCTTCCAGCCTCGGGTTCCAGAGTCCTGGAGGGTACTGGTGTGGTCATGCATCACTTGGTGACGGGCTATCGATGTCTTGGAAGCAAACCTTCTGCTTCAATATTCTTACTTTGCTTTTAGCTTTCCCTGAGCTCAGTCTGTTCCCTTGCTGTTGATGCCTTAAGTTTCTGGGATTCAGTGGTACAGTAACTTGCCTGGCATGTGCAAAGACATGGAAAAAGTCAAGATTAATGCTCACACAGTTTTAATCAAGACCTCTCCTCTTTCCCATCCCAAGATAGATATTAAACAAATATCTGGTGTGTATTAAATAAACACTTGGGGCATTAATTTCTCCCTTCTTCCCTCCATTTATTTAATTTTTTTACAATGAGTAATGGTGAGGAAGGTGTAAGGTATATGCCCCCCAGCATGTCTGTGGAGGCCAGAAGACAAATTAAAGGGTCAGTTAGTTCTTTGTTCTCACCATGTCAGTTCCAAAGACCAAAATCCAGTTGTAAGAGTTTGCAGCTGAGCCATCTCACAGATGTCCTTCCTTCATCTCCTTTCCTGTTTTGGTCTGTCTTAATTTTCAAACTTAAAGGATTTTATGCTTGCAATTTTGGTGCAAATATGCATTTAAATTATTTGAAAACATTTCACCAAAACAAACAAACAAACAAAAAACAAAACAAAACCAACACCCCCCAAAAAACAAAAACAAAACCAAAAAATACAAAACAAGCAAACAAAGCAAAACAACACAACAGCAAAAAACAAGAGCCAGATCTTAGCTTTCAACAAATACCCTTGGCCTTTCTATCTTCATAAGACAGTATGCTTACAAAACTAGGATTCAGTAAAGAGATAGATTGGGCTGGGCATGTGATTCAGTCACAAAGTGCTTGTTTACATGTGCAAAGCCTTAGATTTCACCCCTAATATAAATAAATAAAGTTTGATCTACTAACAAGCAGATTACTCTTGACTTCTTTTTTAAAAATTATTTATTTAAAATTCCCAGGCATCATCCTCAGCACTGAACATACACAGATAGTTAAGTTTACAGAGCACCATTGGAAGTAAATGACAAATGTGAAAACAGAAGACCAGAAATGTTACAGAAATTAGACAAGGTCAAGCAACTGGTGAATTTGTAGGGTATAATTCACTCTCAAGAGACATGGTTCCAGAGACTGTTCTCTTCCTCATATTGTATGCAAAATTACTACATGTGTTCATTTTCAAATTTCAATAAAATCTATCATAGTATAGTAAAAACAAGAATAGACAAGGATCAGTTGACTTATTAAGTATTCCCATCAATTGACATTGATTATGGACATTGTGTGCCAGGTTTTGCTTAGCACATAGCAGATACAATCACAAAGAAGACTGACTTGGGAAAGGTCATCCATAGAGATGGTGTTTTTACAGAAGAATGAGAAATCAGTATGATCCCTCCCCCTGCTTCACCTTACCCATTCATTAGCACATAGTTCATGAATCAATGAATGTCTACAATACTTCAAACTCAGTCTGTACAAATTAGTTATGTTTAATTTTAGTTACCTTTATAGTAGAAACAACTATACTTTATTCATTTGCATATACATGTATTGATAAACAACTTCAGCAAATTGGCCTGATGTAAAATTAACTCAAATAAACCAGAAGCCAAATAATTCCTAAGTAATTTTATTGCCATTTTTTTATGGAAACTAAAGATTAAAAACTGTACAGTATTATTCTTGACTTCTTATCTTAGAATTTCTCTACAAGAATGCAAAGACACAGTCAAACCAAAAGAATTTCTCACATGGATGGATAAAAATAAATAGTTCATAAAATTATCTTATAAAATGACAGCATTCTGCTGTCAAGAGCCTGCATGCAGTGGACCTTTAAAAACATCCCACACAATGTATGCTAGGAATTGTTTGAAACACTAAGCACCATTTGACTCTCTTATACATTGCACTGTTTATTATTATGGCCACAACCTTGGTGTGATAGTTTATATATGCTCAGCCCCGGAGTGGTACTATCAGAAGGTATGGCCCTGTTGGAGTAGGTGTATCACTGTGGGTGTGGGCTTAAGACCCTAACCCTAGCTGCCTGAAAGTCAGTCTTCTACTAGTAGCCTTCAGTTGAACATGTAGAATTCTCAGCTCTGCATGCACCATGCCTGCCTGGATGCTGCCCTGCTCCCACCTTGATGATGATGGACTGAGCCTCTGAACCTGTAAGCCATCCCAATTAAATGTTGTCTTTTCTTTTTTTTTTTTTTTTCATCTCCTATATTTTCTTTTTTTTATTTTTTTTTATTTTTTATTTTTTTATTTTAGATATTTTCTTTATTTACATGCGAATTTCTCCTTTCCCAGTTTCCCCTCCAAAAAACAAAAAAACAAACAAAAACAAACCCCTGTTGCCTCCCCCCTCCCCATGCCTGCCACCCCGCCCTCTCCCATTTTCTGGCCCCGGCATTCCCCTACACTGGGGCATAGAACCTTCACTGGACCGAGGTCCTCTCCTCCCACTGATGATCGATTTTGCAATCCTCTACCATACACATGCTGCTTGAACAATCAGACCCCTCTATGTGCAGTCCTTGGTTGGTGGTTGAGACCCTGGGAACTCCGAGGGTACTAGTTAGTTCATATTGTTGTTCATCCTAAGGGACTACAAACCCCTAAGCTCCATTGGTCTTTTCTCTAATTCCTTCACTGGGGTCTTTTTTAATATTTGCCTTGGTCATGGTGTCTGTTCACAACAGTAAACCCCTAACTAAAACACCTGGGAACTACTTCCCTAATTTCCTTACCATCTACATTGTTGAACTCCTGTACAAATAAGATATTGATAGAGAACCCTGGGATTGGGAATTGAGATTCAACAGGTATGAGATGTGCAGCAAACACCTTGAATTCTCACTCAGCATTACTGTCACAATGGCATTGAATCCCAAGGCAAATCACAGCCTCAATTCTACAGAGCAGCTATGACACTGGCAGTTGTTTTTTGTCTCTAAAAAGTGTCCATCATTGTCTGTCTCTGATCCACCACACAGGGCAACAAACATGAGACCTGTTCCCTCCGAGTCTCTGCACACACACCTGCCTTCTCTAACACAATTTTCCTTTATTTAACCTCCCCAAATACTGTGGAAAACACAATTCTAGAACAAATCACTATCTGTCTGAAACGGATAATTCCTATTTTTATGATTGAACCCTGCTTAATCCTGTATTTCTCTCCCGATTGACCCAAACTGGCCTTTAACCGATATAGCTACTCTTAATGATTATTTAGGCAGGTACTGATGACATGGAGCATTTATGGGTTAATAGAACTACTGTATGTAGTTAGAAAGATATGTTTTCCCTATAAGTCTATTATATAACTAAATCAATCGTACCTCTATCACACTTAAAAGCTTATGGTAAGTTAGAGTGGCAGTTCTCATTGTAGACTAATATATGCTCCACAAATCTTAGTCTGATTATCTGGCACTTAATGAAAATTTTCAACTTTTAATTTAAATAGTAATTTTACCACTAATTGTTTTTTATAAGTCTCATGTGTGTGTGTGTTTACTTTAATAGTTTTTGAAATAATAGTTACAATGCATGATTACTCCATAATAACAGGCTGTGAGAAATGGTGAATAGGAACTTATCATACAGTGACATAGCACCATCTCATGGACTATCAGAGGAACTGTCAGGAAAGTGTAGCATGGTAACTAAACATCTGAAAAGTTTTAGTATAATATCTAAATTCTACTTCTCAGACGTTCAAAACGTGCTGCTTTTAAAATTTAAACAAAAACAAATTTTTATGGAGACCATTGAATCCAAACCTATCCTCATCTGACAAGGAAACAGGCCTTCTGAAAGTAAGCGGCTATACAGGAGCATATATAGTTTACTATACCAAGGAACTTCAGATTTTAATGAAAAGTTATGGATGTTGAAGTTGTTAAGATAAGTATTTCAACACGAAGATATTTGGTTAAGAAGCATTTATAAGCTGGGCGGTGGTGGCGCATGCCTTTAATCCCAGCACTTGGGAGGCAGAGGCAGGCGGATTTCTG
>NW_022196896.1:92285142-92323733 GCF_008632895.1 Mastomys coucha
TCTACAGAGTGAGTTCCAGGACAGCCAGGGCTATACAGAGAAACCCTGTCTTGAAAAACAAAAATAAAAAATAAAAAAAACCCATTTATGATCCTGGTGAAGTAATACATACCTTGAATCCTATTACTCAAGAGGATACAGAAGAGCTAAGCTTCCATGCTAACCAAGTGCTGGGATTAAAAGCATGCGCCACCACTGCCTGGCTGCATTTGAATTTTTAAATGAGATGTATGTGTAAGTACATAAAATGTAGAGGTTCTCAAACTCAAAAGCATCCCAGGGTGCTCGTTCAAGAGTGGGTTAAAAGTGATATAAGAAGTCCTCTCAAGTCTACTATGTCTGAGGGGCAATGATACTTCAATTACCAGGAAAGAAAAATTGGAAGAAATCCCTGTAACCCCATAATTTTTATATCTGATAAGACTGAGCCAAACCACAATGATAGAAAACTCTGGCCCATGTTTCTCTCTACATAAAAGGGGCTAGGGTGGCTATCCCAGGAGCATTCTTTCCTTGTTTCCTTACAGGCTTATCCTGTTGTGACAGTTAAAAATACATAACTTTATCTGAAGTGATTGTTAACATACCAAATGGCACAAGTTCATATCATGACCACAGAGAACCAATGTCTCATCTTAGGAAACAAATTTGAGTTTTATGACCATTTATATTTTTAACTTCAAATGAACCAGGATCAACTTTGCCATTCGACACCTGTCACTCAGCTTTCTCAACCACAAAGTGCAGTTCTCCAGCTCTGACTTTAAACACCAGGCCATCACCTCAAACCCAACCCCTCCTGTTCCTGATCCATGCTCTGCACTCCCCCCTGCCTGGACTCTGAAGCTCCAGATACCCAAGCAGGGGCAACCCATTCACCATCAAACTTCACACTTGGCACAGATAAGGCCATGAATGCAATATGCTATAAAGCTATGGGCTGTCCCTCCTCTACACCCTGCGATCACCGCTCCATTGATTATTTCTTTACCCTGATTGACCTTGGACTCCCTACATCCATGGGTTCTATAGTGATGCCTACTTTCCCATCATTGGACCTCACTGGCTCAGGATTTCCCTTATCTCCACTTGGTTCAGTGCTTGACACTAGCATCAAGCCTGTTATAGGATGATGTCCTCTGGGTTCTCATATGTCACCTTTCCTCTCTTCTCTTAGCTTCCTCTCTTCTCTGAGCTTCCTCTCCAATAACTGCTGTATTCTTTATGTAGCTTTAGAGATGAATTGTTCTGAAATGGCCTTTGGGAGTCCAAGGAGAGGGCAGGGAAGGGAAGAAAAAGAAAGAGAAAGAGGAAGCAGAAATTGAAAATGGTTGGCTATGGTTCTAAAAGGGAACACTCTGGATAGAAAATATTAAAATGAATGGTTATTCTCAGAACACATCTGAAATATGTTACACTTGGCCTTCACATCTTGACATTTACAATCTGAAAAATGAAGTGGAATTTATCATTGACTAAGTCAGTGTACTGTGTGGTTACTACAACCCTCAACTTCTGCCATGCAGTGCAATAGTTTCAGAAGTCCATTTGTGCCTTTTTGGAAAGTGGATCTCCTCTGCTCTTGTACCTTTTCTGTAAGTTAATGTGACCCAACATAGAGAAATTTTAGAAACAGTCAGGTTTAATGTTGCTTGGCACTGTTCTAGCCAAGGAAATGCAGAAAGAGTACTAGCTCATAATAGAGAATTTAAAAAAGCACAAACTAGTCTAGAGATAAGGAAAGTAGTCCTCCTCGGGACCAGCAAGGGTTTGTTTTATAGGCTTGTTTATACTTCTTCGAAAGTAACATACAGTGATAATTAAGGTTATTGAACTATGTAATGCTACTGAGATCACTTGTAGATCACTGTCTGTCAGGTGCCAATAGATTAATATTGGAGATATGGAAAATATATGTATATGTCCAGGAGGTAGGTATGGCTAAACAGGTAGCTACTTATTGTTGACTCCAATTCATTTGAACACCATCTGTCCCTTTTGTAAATGTTTATCACTTTCCATCCACTACAGACTGCTTTGGTAGACTACATGATGACACAGTATAATTTTGCATGAATGCATGAACGTGATTATGTCCCAGTAGATTATTTTTTACTTTGTCCCTTTTTGATCCTTTGTCACTTTGTTCCTACGGATCATAGGAAAAACTCAATTTTTTTCTAAGTTCAGAAATGGAGAATGGAAAGATGACTCAACAATGCAGAAACAACTGGCGGGGGGCTTACTGTGGGTTAGATTCTTGTACTACAGACTCAAGATTGTTCAAATTCTGATGTCTCAAGCCATATCAAGATGAACAGATTTAAATGGTGAGAAAAATGCCCAGAGCCCACAACAATAGCAGCAGACTCACCTGGTGCAGTGGTGCAGTCAAGACGCATGGTTACAGATTAATGTTAGTCATACACAAGCTCTGCATTTTTCTAAGGGTTTTGCTTTGCTTTGTTGTTCTGCTAAAAAAAAAGGGGAGGCTAGTTTGCCAAATATTACTTAAATTTTAGGTAATTTATAAATTTCTTAATTTCAAGTTGCATTTAAATAAACTTATAAAGCCGCAATTATTAAAATAAAATATTAGCTATTGGGAAAACTTTAAATGGCATGGGCATACGTGAAACTGTCCTGCAGTTTCATGAACCAGGTTCTGTCTCGACCGAAGGGAGAAAGGAGACCTGAAACATAGAGTTCGAGAACAAAAGGACACAAAGCCAAGTTGAGGGTTTCTAATCAAGGCTCGCCTTTACTTTTGGGGTTCAGCATTTATATATAAGGAAGCAAAACTGAATCTCTAGGTTATAATGACATTTGAATAACATAAGCAATTCCAGAGGAGTCAGGAAGAGTCTGAACAAAGTCAAATGGGAAGTCAAAGGGAAGCCGGGCTGCTGGGCGTGCCCGTTCCCAAAGGTGGCATCTCAGGGTGTCCCGCAGGTCTCGACTCCAGGGAGTGGCTGGAGGCGCAGTCCATGGTGGGGGAGGAGGTCAACAACAGATGTCCTCAGCTGCAAACGTGCCAGCCAGCAGGTGTACTTTCCTCTGGAATCCTCGAAGGCAGAACTCAGAGTAGTGAGCCTTTGTTTTAGGCACAGCAGGCGTGAGTTGAGTCTCTGGTTGCAAGCTCCAGTGTCTTGCAGCTGAGGCAGAAGGGAGTGACCCAACATCTCACCCTTGTTTATTATATGAAAGCAGGGTTAAGGCCGTATCAATGGGTACAGCTTTGCACGTGGATTTTTACAGTGCTTAGTCAGAAATAACCTGCGTATTTGTTATCTCTGGTAGATATCTTTACCTGTCTTCAAGGTCACGTGCAACTAGTTTGATTCTACAAACCAGGCTCCATTTGTGTTTTTTCAAAAACACAGCCACTCGACTTGTGCCTCTGTCTTAGGTGGACATCTGCCAGAGCCCTAGCTCGTGGACCACAGGTTTCCAAAATGTACCATTTACCCATGCAGCTAGTGCCGAGATATGCCTCAAATACCTGCAAAGTCCGAGACCTGCCACAGTCTTTCTGGAGTCCATTCTTTCTGAAGTCCACATGAAGCAGCGCCTGCAACCATTGTGCTGGGTATGGGTGTAGCCTCCTGACTTCAGTTGTAAATTATCAGTTCTGACTCAGGGAACCTAGAGATCAGGGCTTGATTCAAATGGAAATTAGTAGGGTTTGGCTACCAGCCTTTGGAATGTAATTACTGAAGTATCTAGGCTTTAGCTCCGGGCATGAACGAATGAGTTTGAATTGTTCTTTTAATTTTATGAGAGTAAGCTTTTGAATTAAGCGGGCATTTTCAGAATGACAGAAAAAAAGGCTGTCAGCTTGAAAACAAAAAAGGAAACAGAAAAAAAAAGAAAAAACAAAAACAAAAACAAAAAAATTTGCAGTGCGTTTAAGCATGTTTACTAAGAGGGTTGTGGCTCTGAGTCCACTTGACGAATTAATCTTTTTGGGAGCCAGCATGCTCCCTCCTCTTTCTGGGAAAATATACACACAGACCCTCTGCCCCAGAATAAAATGGGGTTAAGATAATGTGTTAGTAAGTGGAGTGACACGTCATTCTATCATGGCATAAAAATTGAAAATATGTGAATGCCAAAGACGATCTGTAGCAAACTGACATTTAACATCAGACTGCGAAAAATTATATATATTTTAAAACAGGCAAAAAGCGAGGCATGCCTTAAAAACAGGCAAAAAAATGAAATATGTTTTTCAAAACAAGCAAAAAACAAAAATGCTTTTGGAGTGGGGTATTCATTTATCTGTAGTTCAGTTCTATTTCGCTGACAAAGAGTAAATAAGAATCATAAGAAAATTCCACGATTCCACTTAGCAAGATCATCTCAAGAAGCTTGAATTACTAGTTTTCTTATTGATATGACCCTTCTACTAGTTTACAGTGTGATAAAAATAAGCCATATTGTAATAAATATTAGCAAGAGTTGTGCAAATGATCCTGCTTTGGGCACACTGGCCACCTGCTACCTATTAGCTTCAAATCCACTCTTCATGGAGCTGTGTACCACATTGGAACTTAATCTGGTAAATCCCCTTCCAGCAAGCTTCAGCAGCAGAGGGAGCCTGCTCCTGAAGAAAGACCTCCCAGCCCCCCTACACCTGGTGTGCTTTTCCTCTTCTGGCTCCCACAGTGTTTACCCAGCAGGTGGGGCATCAGGAGTGTTCACCCCAGAGAGGTTTCACAACACAATGTGGAAACTTTCCCAGAAAGTTCTGCAGGTGGCATGGCAGCTTGGCAGCAAGGTCAATTGCACCTTCATAAATAATTTCCAACAAGAACAAAAAAAATGTTCTGCACACACACACACACACACACACACACACACACACACACACACACATACCACACCTCCACACACACACATTGGGTTGAGGTGGAGAATCTTCCCATAACAGGCTGTATTCTGTGCCAAGAAACCTCAAAATACTATTATATAAGTAACTTAAATTGGAAATGATGACAACAAGAAGATTTCTTTAAAAATGAGAACTGTTAAAATGTCTCTAATACTCAGATCTTAAGAGAATCTTCAAGAGAAAGTTTTAAGTATTTGAAACAAATGGAAATGAAATTACAAAACAATTTTCTTCCTAGTTACCTGCAAGTCTGCCAGGAATGAGTGGTAGCCTACTTGAGGAATCTATTTAAATTTTCATGCACCCATATACCTGATTATGAAGGTAGATGGTTGAGAAAGAGTCTGCCAGTTTTCAGTTTTTGTGAACATATGTAGAGCCAGCATTCATTCTGAAAATGTAATTTCAGCAAGCTTTTGTAATATTATTGGAAGAGAATTCTAATGAGAATGGAATCTTAAGTTATGAAGTATCATGTGGAAAGCTGTGCTGGTGTGGATTTGTAATTCCTACCCTTCCATCAAAATTTTAAACCACATGGTACTGACAGTCTACTGACATAGTGTCCCATGAGCTGAATGACTGTCAGTAAAAAAAAAAAAAAAGACATCCAACATAAAGTCTGTGACACTTCTCCATTTAGAAGTAAGTCTCCAGGCTGAGGATGGAGCTCAGTGGTAGAGCACTTGCCTCAAATGTGTGAGGTTCTAGATTTAATCCCCAGGCTTACAAATGAATAAATAATAAGTAAATAAGTAAATGTTCAAACACGGAAATAGTTTATTTTATTCTACTTAGTGAATTTGTTCAAACATACACTTTCTTATCAAAAGGAAAAATGATAATGTAGATTTGTCATTAGCCTATGGTTAAATTGTAATTGCAGCACAAATAAGTAAATTTACGTAAAATATATTATTTGCTAAATAAGGCTGATAATTTGTACTTGGTCAGACTTCTTTCTACCATGGAAGCTGTGGATCCTTTGATGGTTGACATTATGTTTCATTTCATCATTTCTCCTCTTGTCATTACTACTCAAGCATTATGGAACTTATACTACTATTTAATAATCATTTAATTTGCTCTGATTCCTATCTGACATATCATGAAAATAATGGTGGAAACATTTTAAAGATAAAAATTACCACTGAGTGAAAAAGGGGGGCAAACTCCAACAAAATACCCATTAAGCATTGCAACATTTTGAAGATAAAAAATTATTTCATCACAAAATAAATCAATCTTCTTGTTCTTCACCCTAAGAGCATTTATCTTTGAATAGTGCAGATCCGTGGCACTGCTATGAAAGAAAAAGTAATTTAATTATGGCTCATTGCCTGAGTGTGAAATGCACAGTACCACTGAAGCTCAAGTAATGCAACTTCAGGCTTGTATACTGTTAGTTATATAAATTACTATTAAACTGTTGGGTCTTGACATAGAATGTGAAACTTGTCAACTAACGAGGGATGGTGGCAAGAAGGATGGTAAAGGAGAATCAGATAATTAAGATAGGTTTTATCAATATACGAATTAGAAGGTTTGGGGTTTGAAATTGCAGAATTGATCAGCTCAAGATTTGAGTAGCAAAGATTGGCAAGCTGAAGTAACAACAAACAGGATTAGCATATCAAAATAATGTGAGATGTATATCTTTGAGAGCTGTCAGATCAACAACAGCAAGAAACCTACAATGTGTTTTGGCTTAGTTTGATAAGTTATTATTATTATTATTATTATTATTATTATTATCATTAATTCCAGTACAGAAAATTTTCAGGCAGGGCATGGCTTCATAACCTGGTAGTCACTTTTCTATTTTTTATACATGATACATTCAGTGAGATTAATTTTAAAAGAAGACTAAGTAAAGCCTTCCTTCATACTACCAACATTTTCACCCACCAATCCTTTCCTTGTTATCACATAAAACATTGAATTGATCAAGCACTACTATTGAATTAGGGGAATTATATTCCATGTATTTTCTATAAACCAAAATGACAACACTGCATTCCTTGTTCAGTTTTCAACATCAATGCTCAGAGATGTCCAATCACATGCTCAAAGTCAGGAGCCCCTGAATGAGGAAGGCAGGGCTGCATTCTGTTCCCTCTCTTATGGGATGCTCTCCAGTAGGCCTCATGGCCTCTCCTAAACATCATAAGGAAACTAATACTTCTGACATTTCAACCTGTTTCTACAATCCCTTTTCAAAAGATAAAACCATTTTGACTGAACCATTTTATTATACGGACATATGCCTATAAGATGAAATTTTCTGTAAGAAGAAGAATAACAACAAAACCAAAAAAAAAAAAAAAACAGAATAGCAGTCATGGAGCATAAGGAAACTGAACAGCAAACCGAAGCCTGGGAGATTTGTAGCCCTCATTGCTCTACCCCCATCTATCTATCTATCCAGTGCAAACATATAAAGATGGCTATAACGATATCTGACCCACTATCTGACACTTCCACTATCACTCCAAAGGGGATGACAATGCCGTGTGTGTGAAGAGGCTGACTTGCAAAAGACCACAGTCATTTTGGTAGGTAAAGGGCATTTTGACGCCAGAAGCGGAAGACAGCAGTGCTCCCAAAAGACCAGTAGAGGGCAATAGTGTCCCAGCAGAATGCCGTTTTTAATCAAGTACTGCCTTGGAAAGGCATGGAAAGCCAAGAAAATCCAACACTACCCACTCCCTCAGGTGAAGGTCCATTGTCTAACTCATGATTAGCAGAGATTCAGCCCAGCCATCAAACACACACACACACACACACACACACACACACACATACACACACATACACACACATACACACATACATACATGTGTATATGTATGCATGTGTGTGTATTTATGTGTATATATGTATGTGCGTGTATGTTTGTATGTATGTATATGTACGTAGATATGCATGCATGTGTGTGTGTGTACTTACATCTAATAAAATTCTTGCAGATAGCATTTTGTTTAGTCACAATAAATAAAATATTTTATAAAATAGTCATTGGAGGGAGGGAAGAAAATGGTTGTAAGAGGGGATGGGGAGGGAAACAGGTTGGAGTGGAGATGAGGTGTGGGGAAAGCCAGAGGGAGAGGCCAGGAGAGTGAATGGAAATCGGTGGCTGAAGGGGGTGCATCTCCATGACCTGACAGAGACCAAGAATGTAGGAGGCTACAGGGAGTCTGTGGGGATGACTCTAGCTGAGGCTTCTAGCAGTGGGGGATATGGAGCCTGAAGTGACCACCTCCTGTAGCCAGGCAAGACTCCCAAAGGAGGGATAAGGATACCAACCCACTCACAAAACCTTTGATCCAAACCTACAAGAAGTTCAGAGATAAAGATGGAGCAGAGATGAGGGAATGGGCAACCAATGATGGATCCAACTTGGCATGGGACACATCCCATGGAGTAAGAACCAACTGGAGCAGGGACTGTCCCTTACCCTGTTGCCTGCCTATCCCTGTAACTGGGCTGCCTTGTCTGGCCTCAATGGGGGAGGATGCAACTTGTCCTGCAGAGACTTAAAGTACTAGGGTGGGTTGGTAGCCAGGGAGGCCTCCCCCTACTCAGAGAAGGAAGGGGTGGGGCAGGGACTGTGATGGGACAGGGAAGAGAGGGGGTGGCTGAGATCAGATGTAAAGTGAAAAAGAAAGGAAGAAAGAAAGAAAGAAAGAAAGAGAAAGGAAAAATAAATGAGATAAAAACAGAAAAATAGGCTGCAATCCAAATTCTAAAAATTATTATATCACAAGTAATTATATAAAATATTCATAGCATGAAAACCTCATTAGCTGTAGCAGCAAGACCTATCTTACCCAAATTACCAAAACATTTAAGTTATGCCCTATATTCTGTACCCTATTTCTTCCTAATTAAACTAACACCTATTATTTATTCAATTTGCTTGCTTCCTAGAAATTGAATAGCTGATAAAATGTATGATTTCTGCATCAAACTGACCTGGTCTGCATCCTGCATCTGTCCCTCATTAATACGGTGACTTTGAGGACTCCTTAGGCTTCATAGCTTCAGTTCCCTGAAAATAAAACTAGTTACTTCATGCTGTCATGTGAAAGTAAAAATGAAAAATTGTGAAAATGCTTAGTTCAATTTAAGTGCAGAGATAACAAGTTCAAAACACAAATGCTATGTGGTCAGTTACTTTTCTGTTGCTGTGCTAAAATACCATGACCAAGGCAATACTATAGAAGCGAGGTTATTTTGAACTTGTTGCAGAGACTTAGTTAGGGTCCCTAGTGATGGGACAGCATGGCAGTAGGTGGCTGAAATAGCCACTGGAGGGTGATGCCAAGAGTTCATATCTTAAGCCACAACTAGGAAACAACACACACACACACACACACACACACACACACACTGCATTAGACACAACATATGGCTTTTGAAACCTCAAGCTCATAACAAGAGGCACACTTCCTCCAACAAGGCCACATATCTCCTAACCATCCCCAAATAGGCCTGCCTACCAACTGGATATTGAATATTTATATTCCCAAGGTTTGAGGGGGGGGTAGGCATTTCAATCAAACCACCACAGTTTGTATTACAGAACAGACACTATTGATTTCTAATTAGCTTACTAACAGTGTTTGGGCAGTTTCTTGCTAGGACAAAAATGTCCATAAAATGTTAATGCTCTGATATTTATACAGTTTCTAAAGAAATCTTTGCCTACACTTAGTTTTTTTCTTAAGGAATAAACCCAATCGATGAAAACGTATTTTTAGGTCATGTAAGACTACAGCTACTGTAATGTCCACTTACAAACAAAAACTATAGCCTTACAAAGTTTATCCTCTTAAAACTTTGGAAGGTTAATCACTATAATTTAATAAATATTATAATCTAGAATAAGTGATTTATTACTTGAAGCAAAGCTTTACCTGAACTATAAAATAAAATTAATTATCAGACATTGACTAAGTTAAAAAAAAATCTTTTGTTAAATAGTAAAAGAGGTAAACAATTCTGAGTTCAAAACATACTCACAAAATAAGAAAAAGAAAATATTTTATACCCATAACAAAAAATATACTGTCTATCATAACTTTAATGTGTCAAAGTGAATCAAGTTTCAGATTAGAAAAATAATAGGAAACTGAGAAATTGGAATGGAAATAGAGACAAAATGTGACAAGGAAATATATAGCTAGGCTCTTTGCTACTTACTACTCCCCACACAGAAGGGTCTTCTCATGCAGGATAGGCCACATCCCTGAGACATGATCCAGAAGTTTGGAAGGAATAGATTTGCTATATTGGATACCTTATTGACAAAGATGTCTGCCATTCCGTGGACTCCTTTATTGCTCTGAACTCTGCAGCATACAACTCCTGTTCCAGTGTGATTTCCCATCACATCAAATTCCTTGAAGACGAGAAGAAAGGTGCTGGAGCCAACTTGGGGAATTTAATACACTCCATATCATGCAAAGGAATACCTGGCAAACATGCTTACAGGGCCAGGGCTGGCTTTTCGATGATAGAAACAAAGTTATGGCTTCTCCACTGTCACTATACATTTTCAAGTTCAACGAAGGAAAGGTAAATACTTTGACTTTTACTGTTAGAAGGAATCACAGAATATTAATACTTTGTCCAAAGCCTCTCCTTAGTTTTTTTCTGACTTTATCCAACATGTTTGGTATACGAGGTTGGTGGTCAGCTGGTGACAGAAACCGATGTTATACTACAAGTCCTTGCAAGTCTTACTTCTCACTGTGAACTCCGTCTCCATTACTGGACTGAGACCCCAGCCGAAATTGAGTCCCAAATAATTCCATGATAAAGTAAAGGCTTGTATCATAAGTTTGGAGGACTCCTGCGGGCCATGGCTTTTTCAGATTCATTTGAGATGCAGAAATTTAAAATAGAAATAAGAAACAATGTGTTATGTCTTCTTGCTGGTTTTAGATGACTATTGCTTCCTTATGTACCTCTATTCAAGCTCCCAGAAACCTCTACAATACAGAGCCTACAATTCTACTTTGGCTTTCTTTTTTTATTAGGTATTTTCTTTATTTACATTTCAAATGCTATCTCCTATCTCTTTTCCAAATTTCCCCTCTGAAAAAAACAAAAAACAAAACAAAACAAAACAAAAAAACCCTGTTCCCTTCCCTCTCCCCCTACTCACTAATCCACCCTCTCCTGCTTCTTGGCCTTGGCATTCCCCTACCCTGGGGCAGAGAACATTCACAGGACCAAGGGCCTCACTTCCCACTGATGACCAACTAGGCCATCCTCTGCTACATATGCAGCTGGAGCCATGAGTCCCACCATATGTGCCCTTTTGTTGATGGTTTAGTTCCTGGGAGCTCTAAGGGTACTAGTTAGTTGTTCATCCTAAGGGGCTGCAAGCCCTTCAGATCCTTGGGTCCTTTCTCTAGCTCCTTAATTGGGGACCCTGTGCTCAGTCCAATGGATGGCTGAGAGCCTCTACTTCTGTATTAGTCAGGTACTGTGAGAGCCTCTCAGGAGACAGCTATATCAGGATCCTGTCAGCCAGCACTTGCTGGCATCCACAATAGTGCCTGGGTTTGGTGATTGAATATGGGAAGGATTCCCAGGTGGAGCAGTCTCTGGATTGTCCTTCCTTCAGTCTCTGCTCCATAGTTTGTCTCTGCAACTCCTTCCATGGGTGTTTTGTTCCCCACTTCTAAGAAGGATAGAAATATTCACACTTTGATCTTTCTTCTTCTTGAGATTCTTGTGGTTTGTGAATTGTATTTTGGGTATTCCGATATTCTGGGCTAATATCCATTTATCACTGCGTGCATATCATGTGTGTTCTATTGTGATTGGGTTACTTTACTCAGGATGATATTCTCCAGATCCATCCATTTGTGTAAGAATTTCATAAATTCATTGTTTTTAATAGCTGAGTAGTACTCCATTGTGTAAATATACCACATTTTCTATATCTATTATTCTGTTGAGGGACATCTGGGCTGTTTCCAGTTTCTGGCTATTATAAATAAGGCTGCTATGAACATGGGCACAGGGGAAATTATCCTGAACAGAACTTCAATAGCTTATGCCCTAAGATCAAGAATTGACAAATGGGGTCTCATAAAATTACAAAGCTTTTGTAAGCCAAAGGACACTGTCAATAGGACAAAACAGCAACCAACAGATTGGGAAAAGATCTTTACCAATCCTATATCTAATAGAGGGCTAATATCCAATATATACAAAGAACTCAAGAAGTTAGACTCTAGAGAAACAAATAACCCTATTAAAAATGGGGTACAGAGCTAAACAAAGAATTCTCAACTGAGGAATACCGAAAGGTTGAGAAGCAACTAAAGAAATGTTCAACATTCTTAGTCATCAGGGAAATACAAATCAAAACAACCCTGAGATTCCACCTTACATCAGTCAGAATGGTTAAGATCAAAAACTCAGGTGACAGCAGATGCTGGAGAGGTTGTGGAGAAAGAGGAACACTCCTCCATTGCTGGTGGGATTGCAACCACTCTGGAAATCAGTTTGGCAGTTCCTCAGGAAACTGGAAATAGTACTACCAGAGGACCCAGCTATACCACTCCTGGCCATATACCCAGAAGATGCTCCAACATGCAGTAAGGACACATGCTCCACTTTTTACAATTCTACTTTCATTCGTTATATTATTTAACCTCTCAAGAACATTGTTCATAGCAGACATATCTTCTACATTTGGGTTCCAAAAGCAACACAGGTCTGATTCTCCTATGTCAAAAGCTGGTCCTGCTCACCTTTCTTTCTTCAATTTATCTTGTCTTCTTAACATCTTACTTTTTTTTTAAATTGCTATTTTACTATAACTATGTGTGTTCACTGTACACATGGGGATGGCAGAGGATAAAGTGTGACTTGTGGAGTACGTTCTTATGTGGGTTTCGGTGATGGGCTTGCAGGGCAAGTGCCTTTACCTACTGAGCCTTCCTTCTGGTTCCTATAAGTCTCAGTATCTGCTTATCTAATCCAGCCACAATGTTATTTTTGTTTTATGTGTGTGGGTTTCAATACTCTCTATATACTAATGATTCTCAAGTGTAGCTCTTACACCCCATCTTTTCTTCTTGACTGGCATAGTTGGTTGTCTGCTCACCTTCTCTACTTGGTATTTCAATTATTTCAGAAGTAACATATCAGAAACAACTCAGTCTATATCTATTAAAACCACTGAGCCATTTTGTTACATTACTGACACTGGACTTCTACTCACCATGCTAATCCAGTTGCTCAATCTAAAACTTTTCATGCTATTTTAAAGTTTTTTTTTTCATATAACTTTGCAAGTTTTTTGCATAATATATGATGGCTTCCAGTTTGGTATTTTTTTATGAGATTCTGGAGTGTGTAAATGTGTGAGTTTCTGCTTTTATATGTTTCTTGTGCCTTTTCCTTCTGTTTGACTGTTTTGTTCTATTTCAGTTTTAGACTTTGTTTTATCTTATTTTATTATTTTAAAAAAGTTTTCTCCCTCTTTCTGTCTCCCAATTTCCTTAGAAAATTGTAACAAATTTCTTCCTTCAAGCCAATCATATAGAACTACTTCTTAAGGATTTTCCTCCTTCTCTACCCCAGGACACTTTTGTACACACTCAGGGAGCAAGGTCTACCTAAGCCAGGTATAACCCACCCACTATACTTCCATGCCAACACTCTTCTAGTAGTATTCCTTCATACATAGATTTTCTATGAAATACTTTTGGGAGGATTATAAAGAAGAATTGCCGTCTCTAATGGTTCATGTTTACTTCTGCATTGTACATAGACTACAAAGACTTCTATGAAGAGCAGAATAGCTATGCTTTCCCCAATTGGTTATTTCACTCTGTAGATAAGAGACCATCATGAAGAGAAGTTAGAACAGGAACCTGAAGGAGAAGCCACAGAGGAATGCTGCTTACTGGCATGTTTCTCCTGATTTGCTCAACATACTTTTACATACACCTCACAACCACCTGCCCAGGGATGGCATCAACAACATGCTGAGTCCTCTGGCAACTATCATTAATCAAGAAAACGCTCCACAGATTTGCCTAGAGGTCAGTCCAATAGAGGCATTGCCTCAGTTAAGGTTCCCTCTCCTCAGATGACAAATTACCAATCAATACATACATATATGCACATAGAATAATGAGTTTTGTGACATACTTAGATGTTATAGCACGCTAAGTGCATGCATCCATTGTCTTACCCCCCTTTATTCCTGCCAAACAACTGCAGATTGCCTCCTTTTCCAATGTTAGTCTCCCCCTTTCTTTTTCCTTCCATTCTCCCTCCTTTCCTCCCTTCCTTCCTCTCTCCTTCTTCTCTCTCTCTCTCTCTCTCTCTCTCTCTCTCTCTCTCTTTCTCTCTCTCTCCTTTCTTCCTTCCTACTTTGTTGATTCCACATGTAAGAGAAAGCAGTCTATTTTGTCTTTTGAAGTATGGCCTATTCAACATAATGATCTCTACTTGTGTTAATTTTCTTGAAAATTACATTAGTATTGTTATTCTTTATGGGTTAATGATACTCTGTTGCGTGTATCCAGTGCATCTTTATCTGTTTGTCAATTGATGAACAGACAGGCTATTGTGAATAATGATGTGGTAAGGAATCATTGAGTATACATGTATCTCGAGAATAATAGGCTGACTTCTAGTACATATACTCAAAAATGACTGGATATTATGAGTTGCATTTAATTTTTTTGAGGACCCCTACAAAACTGCTTTCTATAATAATAAGATTTTGAGTGAATGGATTTTTTCATTTTTATTGAATCTTTGTTTTTTGTTTTCTTCATGATGAATGGAGTAAAATGGAATCTCATTGTAGGTTTTTATTTTCATTCCCCTGATAGATAAAGATGTCATACTTTTTGTTTCATATAGATATTGGCCAATCATCAGAGAGAGATGGGAGAGAGGCAGAGAGAGAGAGAGAGAGACAGAGAGACAGAGACAGAGATAGACAGACAGAGAGGCAGAGACACAAAGACAGACAGACAGAGATATAGAGTCAGAGACAGAGAGAGACCATAAGGAGGACTCTTTGAAGGGAAGAAAAGAACCAGCAGGAGAGACAAGGGAAAGTACTAAGATTATCAAATAGGAGCAAAGAAAGTACTATATTTCATGCATGAAAATGCCATAATGAAAACCATTACTGTGTAGGCTAACATGTCAGCAGGTCTGTTGACATCACCACTGTTCAAATCGTGATTATGTAGATATTTCTACGAGATTTCACAGCAACTTCCTTGTATTCAGGTTCTTAAAATTTTCCCACTTTGTTGTTTTGCAATGTTCCCTGAGCCCTGAGGTAAAAGCATTGTGATGTAAATGTACCCATTCTAGCTAGGATCACCATCATCCATTGATTTCTGTGTTGTGTCCAGTCATGGCTTTCTGTGTTGGTCTCCATTTTCTGTAAAGAGAAGCTTGTTTGATGAGGGGTGGTAGCTATACTTACCTGTGGAGGAATTATGATGATAAAACAGAGTAGGGGTGGTTGATTCTTTTCTAAGCTCTATGACCCCACTAGTCCCAGAAGCTGGCCAGTTTCTAATTACAACCATAATTTCCCTCCTGTTTAGTAGGCTATAAATCCAATTACATTGCTGTTGGTTACCACCATTATGTGAGTGCCACTTGCTGCACCTTTATGGAAATTTTGTCTTGTTCATTGTCATGGTTCATAGGTGTCACAGTCAGGTAGGACTTCCATTTGCTTCCCTCCCTTGGCAGCATGTATAGAATTTTCTGGCACCAGGAACTCTAGACTACAGGAAGAAAGCTTTCAGGCTAGTTCCAGTTCAAATCATTCAAGACCTGAGTTCTAAGTGTGCAGTGTCTGTAGCAATAAGGGCTTACCTCCAACTTCTGAGAGGCAACAAAGTAATAAATCAGTAGTCTATACTGCTTCAGGAGTCATTTTCAATACCTTGGCTAACCATTCAAAAGGAAGTTTCTCTTTCCTAGTACTGGAGTTTTGTTAGCCTATGGTTCTTGTAGGGAATATTATCATACCAAGAGATATAAACTTCTCTCTGTGTGTGTGTGTGTGTGTGTGTGTGTGTGTGTGTGTGTGTGTGTGTGTGCGTGCGTGTAAGTATATATAAAACAATATGATTCCATAAAGCTGTATCAAATAACCTCAGTACTTAACTTTTCTTCTTCCTCCCTAGTTGGAACTCCCTCCTGCTTTTCCAGTGTCCATTCATAACTGAAAGACATTTTACTTGTTTCCATTTCCTACCTATTGTGAAAAGGATCGGAAACATTGCTGACCAAGTATCTGTGGAGCAGGATGTCAAGTTAGAAGAAATATAGGCAGTACCCTAAAAGATATAAGTATGGGGAAAATTCCTGAATCGCATTCCCTTTGCCCAGGAATCAGTGTCAATACTTGATAAGTAGGATGTCATGAAGTCATAAAAGCTTCTGTATAGGCAAGGAAACAGTCGAGTGAAGAAGAAAGCCAGAGAGTGGGAAGGAACCTTGGCCAGCTATGTACCCAACAGAGGACTAGAACAGACTATACAGATAATTCAAAAGGCAGAGTCAATAAAACAAATGACCTCATTAAATTGGGCTATGGATCTGAACAGAGAGTTCTCAAATGCATAAATAAAAATAGCTGAGAAGTACATCAAAAAGAGTTCAGAATCATTAGCACTTAGGGAAATGCAAATTAAAACAATTTTGAGTCTCATCCTATCCCAGTCAGTATGGCTAATATCAACAAAACGACAGACAACAAACACTGCTAAGAATGAAGAGAAAGGAAATCTTCAGTCACTGTTAATGGGAAAGCAAACTTGTGCAGCCATTCTGGAAATCAGTATAGAGAATCCTTAGTGCAGACACCAGGATTGGTGCAAGGACTGAGGGAATGGCCTACCAATAACCCATCCAACTTGAGACCTATCCCATCAGCAAGCACCTGATACTATTAATGATACTATTATGCTTGTAGACAGGAGCCTAGCATGGCTGTCCTCTGATAGATTCCACCCAGCAGCTGACTCAGACAAATGCAGACACCCACAGCCAACAGTGGAGGAAGCTTGGGGACTCTTAACAAAGAATAGGAGGAAAGATTGCAGCCACCCAAAGGAGATGGGATATCCATAGGAAGACCAATAGATTCAACTAACCTGGACCCTAGGGGCTCTCAGAATCTAAAACACCAACCAAAGAACATACAGGGGTTGGACCTAGGCCTCCCTATTCATTTGGTCATAGGTAGCAGATGTGCAGCTTGGCCTTTCCAGTCCCGAACACCTGGAGCAGGGACTATCCCCAAAATTGTTTCCTGTACCATAGGATATGTTCTTCTATCTGGCCTGACTTGTTTGGCTTCAGTGGGAGAGGAAGTCCTCAGCCTCACAGAAACTTGAAGTGACAGGGTCGGGGAGGGACAATTAGGGGCTTCCCACTGGCTCAGAGGAGAAAGGGCTGGGGGTATGGGGGGAGAACTGTGTGATGGGGTGATCTGGGGGGTGGGGGTAGTGAGCACAATATAAAGTCAATAAGTAAAAAAATTCAATTAACTTAAATTTAAAATTGTTTGAATATATATTTTGTTCTTTGATGAAGCACCAAAATAAAATTTATTACAAATAAAAAAGCTAAAAGTAAATCTATCATATGATATAACTATACCACTTCTTAGCATATGCCCAAATGCCTAGGTATTTTTAAAAATAACTTCAAAATATTTTAAATTTATTGTCTGAGAAGTTTGTACACACACACACACACACACACACACACACACACACATACACACAAAGCATTTTGATAATAACTATCCTCAACTTGCTCCCTCCAATGCCTCTTCACACCCTTCACACATTTAGCCCTCCTAACTCTATGCTGCCTACAATTAACTCAATGAGTACATTTAGGTCCACTGCCTGTGTGCTCCTACTGGAGCATGGGAAACTTACTCTTGGCTATATCTCACAGTTAGGTAATTATCCCTCCCCCAGGAGCCATTAACTGCCAATAGCCCCTCAGTAGAAGTGAGGACTTGCAAGCCCTTCCCCAGATCCATGCTAGCATGACAACTTCTTTGATTTTACATGGGTGTAGTGCAAGTAAGCATAGCTGTGTTTGTTCTATGTGCAATAGTCATGCCATTTCCCAAAGAGAATATTTTCATTTTTTTAAGTCTCCCTCTCTACAGAATTGTTGGCATATCCACTTCTCTTATGGATATGATTTTCCCTGAATGGATTTGAAAGAAAGTGATCTCACCTGAAGGTTTTCAAATTATATATTAGATTGATTTCTTCACATTTAATCCTAAACTGTAATTTTTTTTATTTAAAATTGATGGTCAGTATTATTCTTTTTTTCTTCAGAACTCCTTTTTTAATTTTATTTATTCTTCTCTCATATATTATATCCTAACTGAGGTTTCCCTTCACTCCACTTCTCCCAGTCCCTCTCCTGGTCCCCTCTTGCTCAGATCCATTCCTTCTCCATTTTCCTTTAGAAAAGAGCAGGACTCCCAGGGATATCAATGAGACACTGCATAACCAGGCAAAAACCTCATATTAAGTCTAGACAAAATAACTCTGTAAGAGGAAAAGGGTCCCAAGAGCAGGCAAGAGAATCAGAGACAGTCCTGCTCCCACCATTAGGAATCCCACAAGAATGCAACCATAATGTGTATGAGAGGACCTAGTTCAGAACGATATCAGCTCCCTGATTGTCCCTTCAGTCTCTGTATGCCCTATGAGGCTGATTCTCTAGGCCATGTTATTGTCATGTCCTTGACTCCTCTGTCTCCTACAATCTTTCCTCTCCCTATTTCATAGGATTCTCTGAGCTTTGCCTAATGTTTGGCTGTGGGTTACTGCATCTGTTCCTATCAAGTGCTGGATCAAGCATTGGGCTATGCTGAAGTCTATGAGTATAGCAGAATTCATTAGATACTACTTCATTTACTTATTTTCCCCAGTCATTTTTAATTCTATCCCAGGTCTCTGGGCTGTCATCCATCCAGGCAGTGCCAGGCATCCTTTAATACAGAAAAACAAGTGAAACCTAAGCACAACAACTTCCTTGTTCTGTTTCACTAGATAGGCCAAGGTTTCCCAGTCTCGTTTGAAACAGATTGACTGTTATGTAAGGCTAGGTCCTTCAGAGGCAGAGCCTGAGAAGAAAATCTGTGTGCGAGTCAGTTTTTGAAGATTGGAGGTGTGTAAGTCACCAGAAAAAGGCTTTATCTTCAGAAAGATTTCTTCTAGGTAGCTCCAGCCAGAACCTGCAGGGAAACTCTGAGACATGCGGTACACCACAGAATTGTCTGCATCTGCGAGGAGGGAACTGTGGTCAGCATTTCCACATGAGGGTGGTGGCCACAGAAATGAGGCCCAGAGCAGACTGCTGAGGAAAAACTAATATAGACATATTATAGGTTTTTATCTTCATATATAGAAGTACATTGTAGTATATAGACATATACAGTTGTTTTATATCTCCATACATACATATACACTGTAATATCTTCATATTTGTCTCTCTAATAGATAGATAAGATAGATAGATAAAGAGGTGGAGTTTCATTATGTCTCCAAGTGATTTTGTCTATTTTCTCACATGACATGATATCTGTTTATTCAATTTTTTCTTTTGGGTTGAGAAATTCATCTAACTTATTTATTTATTATTATTATTATTATTATTATTATTATTAATTTTATGTATATAAGTACATTGTAACTATATTCAGACACACCAGAAGTGGGCATCTGATCACTTTACAGATGGTTGTGAGCTACCATGTGGTTGCTGGGAATTGAACTCAGGACCTCTGGAAGAATAGTCAGTGTTCCTAACCACTGAGCCATCTCTGTAGCCTTCATCCAACTTTTTAATTCAGTGATAGAAGGTAATCCAAAATTTGGAGATATTTTTTTTTCTTTTCACAAGAGTTTTAGTGTAACTTCAATTTTCTTTCAAGACATGCTATCAATATCATTTAGGAAGTGTATAAAATTGAAAATGTTTAATAAATAATATAAATTATTTAACTGATTATTTTAAGGATTTTGCATTTACATTTTTCCTTGCTGATATTGGAATTTTCATTGCTGGTATTAGATATCATTTCTGAACCATGTGTATAGCTTTCAAAATATTTCTAAGAAACCCCAAAACATCATAATTTAAAAAAAACGGTATAAGACAGCCTCTGAGCAAATGTGTTACTGAGAGCTGCAGAGCTCACCAATGACTGGGCCCTGTAAAGGAAAACTCCGAATGAGAAAGCTCCGCAGCTGGAGACAATCAAGGTTTTCAGCCTTTTCTATAGAGTACATCTCAGACTTGTAGCAAGTGACATTTTACATATGCCCTGGGGATATTTTTACTGAAAGCTAATTTCCTGTGAACCCAGAGGCTCTCCAGTCTTAACTCAGCTTGGCAGATCCCCAGGAGAAGGCTGAGTCAGCAAACAGCTTGAGCTTCTGTTGGTTCTTTCAGAAATCTTTACCGGCACAGGGAGCTGGCTGCTCCTCATGCTACTATGCTTCTTAGAAGCATATGACAAGGCAAAAATCAATGGCGGTAAAAACAAAAATCGCCTTGCAGGGCCATACTATAAATTGTAAATTTATTACTGACCAATCAACTTGGTCTTGACTTTTGTGGATTTATATTTATATTTCATTAACTGAACACTCATATATTTAATTATTGAAGCAACCATATTGACCTGCATTTTCTTTTAGTTTACATTAAAGCAGAGGTCCTCAATCTATGGGTTGGGGAGTTACATAATTCAATAGCCTACACCTCAGATATTTACATTGCAAATCATAAAAGTAGCAAAATTGCAGCCATTGTATAGAAATGAAATAAATCTATGGTTATGGGTCGCCATGACATGAGGCACTTTATTAAGGGTCTCAGCATTAGGAAGGTTGAGAACCACTGCATTAAAGGATAATTGAAGTTCTAGGCTACTAATAGCTTTTAAAGTGAGGCTATTTGTGAAGATAAAAAGAATGTGTATAGACCTGATATTTAGTTTAGAAACCCCGTAACCTCAAGAAAGAAAGAAATTACATGTTTCCTATAATGGTCCACAGTTGTTTCAATTACTGCAGAGATCAATGTATCAACTATATATCCACTGGGGTTCAATTCTCCAAATTCTATAATGGGAGAAAAGGCGTCATGACCGCAGAGAAAACCTTGACTGTTCTAAAGACAAAAATCCTAGGGACATCATCAGTTTTCTAAAAGGAAGAATTTACTCAGGATGGTTTGAGTACCATTTAACATGTTGTACTAGACCACTCTCTGCAGTGTAGCCAGAGAAGCTTGTGTAATACTGCATTTAAACCAGACAGCAAGGTCTGGACACTGAGCCTTTTCATCTGGGTCCCCACATGCCACAAATTTATGAAATAAGTGTGAGAATTGACATAGATAACCTGTAACTGATACACCTTTTGTTTGTATATCATTAAAACACATTAAGGGATTTTAGTGGGATTAAGGTCTCTCAAAGCCGTTTGCTTTCTGTTCTCAGAAGAAGAGTTAGTAGAACTGTCATGAACGTTTGCATGTTTCACTATGGTGTTAATTCTGGGGAAAGACAGTACATGCTTATAGTGTGCAAGAATTTGATTCAATGAAGCTTCAATTTGTAAGCAAGTAAGTAAGCTATAAAAATATTCTTCTCAGATATTAATATTTGTATTACTCATTTTTTCCGGGAATGATAGGTGTTGTTTGTGTTTGTATCTCAATTTGTAGAAATTCATTAAGCTATGAATATTTTCAACAGCTGGAACTAGGAAAAAAAACATATTTTGTGGCATTTGGTAGTAATTTATCGGTACCTAGGAAGACACTGGTTATAGAATTGCAGATGTTTACATACTTGTTAAAGTGATTTGCAAATTTAATTGTTTTCATGTAGAAAATTACAGTGCAGGGGAGATAGTTCATTCAATAGAGTACTCACTTCATAGGCATGCACGAGTAACCTAAAATTCAAATGAAAAAGAAAAATGAAGTATAGGGCACACATTTGTAATCTCAGTCATGTGCAGGAGAAAAGTGGATTCCTTGGGTTCACAGCCAGTTGGCATGGCCTACTTTGTGAGTGTTAGTCCAAGGAGAGACTTTCTTTCAAAAGCAAAAGGTAGGCAGCCACAAGAGGAACAATGCTTTATAGTGTCCTCTGTCTTCCATATACATTTAAACACAAATATATCATATATACATACATATAGGCAGACAGGCAGACAGACACAGGCAAACACATGATAGAAGATAGATGGATGGATAGATAGATAGATAGATAGATAGATAGATAGATAGATAGATGATTGATAAAAATTTCAGATTGTCTGGCAAGGTAGGTTACAGTACGTTTAAAACACTTGTTGCCTGATGATGTAAATTTCACCTTTAGGACCTACATGGTAGAAGGAGAGAACTGCCTTTCACACTTTCACAAGTTGTTACCTAACATCCATCAGACATTTACATATTCACCACAATGTGAGTACCTACACACATACACAAACACAGACATACACATACAAAATTTTTAATTTACAGATTATGCTAATTTTTAACTTCTAGCAATTTAGATAAATGATACATCTGTACTGTCTTAAGGTTTCTTGGTTGTGATAAAACACCATGACCAAAAGCAACTTGGGAATGCAAGGATTTATTTCATCTTACAGTTTGTACTCTATCATAAGTCAGACCAGGAATTCAGGCAAGAATCTAGAGGTAAGAACTGATACAGGGGCCATGGAGAAATGCTACTTATTGGTTTTTGCTTTTCATAGTTTGCTCAGCCTCCTTTCATATAGCATCCAGGACCACCAACCAAGGGTAGTACCACCCAAAGTGGGATGGGTCCTCCCTTATCAGTGATCAATCAAGATGCCTCACAGGCTAGGTCAAGGGCAAATATGCTGAGGCATTTTCTCAATTGAGATTCCCTCTTCTAAAATGACTCTAGCTGTATTCAGTTGGCATAAAGCTAAGCCAGCAAATTCACCATGTTTTTTTTTTTTTTCTGCTTCGAGATATAGTTGGGATCAAAAGTCTCTAAATAAAGTTTTGTATAGCTGGGCTACTAATGAGATGCCTCTCCTTAAACTTCAGGTAGGCCTGAGCATAATTATCAAGGTAGGAAGAGAAGTCAGACTGGATCAGTTCCTTCCAAAAATGACTACATATGTACCAAGAGCCAATTCTTGAATACATTTTGCAAACCACCCCAAAGGCTCACTTCTTCAGTAGCTGTGCAGAAAATCTGTCTAGGGCATACTCAGAGTCAAAAGTTCCTTCTTAGAAGACATTGCATCACTGATTGCTACAGTTGTACCTTTAGTGTTGTCAAAGCTCTATATGGCATGGTCTTCAGCATGACACATGTAGGAAGTAGTAAAATGTTTAAGCATTAGGACCTTGTAGGTATTTAGATCATTGGAGGCCCTTGAGGAAGACAGTGAGATCCAGGCTCTTCTCTTTCCTTTGATTCCCTGGCTATGAGGTGAGTAACCTCTTCCTATTGCTTACTACCCACCATGGTTATGTGGCTTACCACCAGAAGTGTAAGGGCATCAAAGACACTCTCGACCATGGGCTGAAATTTCTAGACTTTTGAAGCAAACAAACCCTTTTATCTTTGTAAATTGAATATCTCAGGTATTTATTATAGTCAAGAAAAACTAATGGTTATATTACTCTTTCCTTATCTCTAATGTGGATGATCAACCAAAGTCATCACTGGAGACAAATAAGTAACAAGTGTTTGTTATTGGAGATACAAAACCAATGATAAAATATAGAAGGATTACATCCAAGTTCACCTTAGTGAACAAATAATTTTATTGTGGTTACTTATAAAAATGCAGGGTGTATGAACAATTACTTTAGATAGCAACAGGAGCAAATCAAAGGCACTGAAAAATTCTCCTCAATATGAATGGCTACTCATGAAACCTGGAACCCTTGCGCTATCTGTATGACATATAGACAGGTCTTGAAGTTAGAACTTTTTTCCTAGGTATCTGGGATGATCTGAAAATTTCCTCCTCACAGCATTTGTTTACTACTTCAATAACCTCATGGAGTTTCCACTTCTTTTACTAGTTTCAGGAACTTTCTGAGTCTTGTAGGTTGCTTTCTTCCTGAGTCACAAATCCCCTCTGTGTCTTTACAAGAAGGAATGTTTCTGAGCCTTGTAACTTCTGAGCCTTAAGGAGCTATCCTCCATATTTGAGTGTTTAAACCCCTAAATTTGGTACATAATACTGTGAAAGTCATATTTTTTACCTTCTGCCATGAATGATGGTTTTTAAAGTATCTTCTTTTGAAAGAAAACAAAGATGACAAAAAGTCTATCCTTAACTTATTATTGGCCATACTACCCCATTAGCAAACATAAATTAAGCTGGGAAATTAAGGGCTGTAAAAATGATAGAAATAGTAACAATAATTATAAATACAAGTTATTAAGTTCAGCTGTATGCCAAAGGCTGAGTATCATAATTAGATAAGAAATGTGTGAAGAACAATTAATATACATGAGTAAGAAAATGGCTTAAGTAATACAAAGTGAGCCATTTGGCCAGAAGTTACCTTTGAGAACCAGAATTTGAGCCTAACTCAATATTAAAATAAATTCCCATTACTTTATTCTCAAACAGGACATTTACATAAAATAGGGTGGTCCTTAACAAAAAGTGCATCTTTAGGTAAAGATCATCTAGTCAAATAATTTTCAAACTCAAGTCTCTATGTAGAAACCACTGAGATGCTTGTTAAGTACAAGTTCTGCTTTTATAGTGCTGTATGAGACTGAATACTGTGTTTCACTCCTATAGCTTCTTGCTTCTGAAGTATATCAAAACATCTTCTCAGTTAACATTCCTAATTGTGTTCAAGATGGCTGGAAATATTCCTGAAAAATATTTGAAAGTGGGTTCATTTAGATTATGATTTAAATGTTCTAGAAAATTGTGTTTTTTTGTTGTTGTGGTTGGCAGAGTGGAGATATAAAAGGTGATGAGTTTGTTTATTAGTTGTGCAAACATTTTGAGAAAAGCCTATATTTTAGATTGCTGTTCACTATAATTTTAAACGTAAGGATCACTAGATAATTAATGGAGCTTACCAACAAAAAATAATATATCTCAAGAACTATTTGATGACATGCTATGAACCTACAACTATGATTTTTAATGTATAAAGTATTTTATCTCTACTCAGAGATATACTAGCGTGTAAGAAATTACAAGCTTGGACAAGGGAAACGACTCAGAAGTTAATAGCACATATTGCTTCTTGAGTTTGTTTCTCAGCATCCATGTTGAAAACCACACAATTATCTGTCACTCCAACTCCAAATGATCTGAAGCCCTCTGCTGGCTTCCACAGGTACCTGCATACATGTGGCATATACTCATGCAGACATGTACACACACACACACACACACACACACACAGAGAGAGAGAGAGAGAGAGAGAGAGAGACATACACATACACAGTGTAAAGAAAGACAATGAAATAACTAGTTTGATTTGTTTATTCCTCTCTCTCAGAATACTGTCTCATGCCATGGGGCCCTGGCTGGCATCTAGACCCTCAGGACTATTACTTTGGTTGTGGGCCACTGTACCAAGCTCAGATTTATTAGTTTATATTTCCTAAAGCTCACTGTCTCACCCTGAGAACATCTCTTCTGACGAAAGCATTTTAGACAATTTTCTCTAGGATCTACTGCCATGCAGCCTGTTCTTGGCAAAAAACTGAAGGTAATTCACTTTTTGGCCTCGGAAACTCTTTTTTTTTTTTTTTTTTTTTTAAAATTGTATCAAGAATAAGTGGAAGAAATAAAAGCTGTGATGCATCAAAATGGAAGTGCTTATTAGAAATAGGAGTCAGATGGCATAAAGAGATGAGAATGAAGCGAATTCTTTAGGCAAACTGGGCTCCACTATGCTAATGATCCTAGCAAGAAGTGAACTACTGCTTTTAAACATGCTCTTCACATGATCACAAACAAAAATAGGATCTGGAACCAGTATTCCTAGGCAAATCACATCTTACATTTACTTTAATCTGTTAAATAATTTCTCAGGAGATTTTTGAACCAGTGTTGTTTTAAAAGATCAGATCCGCCTCCTCTTTCTTTGTGTGTCTGCCAATTTCTAAGTAGCTTTTTAATGCCAAGCTTAATCGATAGGATCACAGAAAGCCCTGCAGTGGGGCAATGTTCTTTTCCAACACACTGCAGACATCCAGTGCTCTTGCGCCTTTCTGTTTCTCTTTTCCTCTCTTCCGTGGTTTTTTTTTAATATGTATTTATTCTCTTGTCGGTTCATTAGAAGATCAACTTGAGAATAAAATGAGATTAAATTTTGCAGTTTGTTACAGATAGAATTGGGAAAATATTAATTTCATCCTTTTCATCCTTGGTTCTTGACACTGTCCTCTTTCCCCACCCTATATACAAACTAGTCATTTACAAAATTAGGATGCAAACAACTCATTTCAAAAATTATCATATTACTGCATTCTAATTAACCAGGTTTTATGCACATTCCTTGACTACTATTATACCTCTGTTAGCCACTGTCTCCACTAAAAGGATGTATTTCATTTAGGTTGGTTATTATCAAAATTCTATATCTCCTTCAAGGGTCATCTAATGCCACTTTCTTGAATCTATCTATGATTGTATCTAGACCTTCTGCTTAGATGCTCCATCCTTACTCTGATATACTTCACGTGTCTTCAAGTCAATGCCAAGATCTTGTTTTTCTTGTGTCTGCACAGGAGATGTTATCTCTTGTTGATGTAACACATTGCTAGTCTGAGGACAGTGGGTGCCAATGGTTTCATGAAGAAGTAACAAACTAACAGCAACCACAATAATTTCTTTTGAAGGTCACCAGGAATAGTAACCAGCCAATTTCCTAAATATCTACATTATTACTCAATAGTCTTCAGGCCATAAGCGTTACAGGAGTCTATTGCAAATTTCCTCTGCATAAGGCAAAGCTGATAGTCAAAATCTATTTCAGAATACAAGTGATGGCATGTATTTGGTGAGTCTGAGAATCTAAGCAAGCAGAAGGAAACCAATACTTTTCAATTTCTTAGTCTCTTTTACAGAAGACCATGGACTAAGATAATGTATCACCTGATGACACTGCTGATGTAATTTTGTAAGGACTTTTTCTGAGGGTTGAGAAATGGTTCTTGTTGCATAGGGAAACTCCAGAAAATGCAAAAGCTATACTGTGTGAGTCTTGATCTCTCCGTAAGTAAGGTCGCAAGCTCCTGAAGCTTCCCTTTCCAGTCCAATGTATGTAATCTTATTTCTCATGCTGAGGGAGATGAAGGCAGACATAACGGGCAGGGGCTCTCTTCCTTATCTGGGTTTAGAATTGATACTTTCATCTATAACTGTGTTTATTATTCTTTAAAATTCTGTGTGTGTGTGCACATGCTCATATGTGTGTGTGTGGGAGAGTGCATGAGTTTGTTTATGTGTGTGTATGTGGGGGCGTGTTTGTGGAGGGCAGAGGCATTGGATTCTCCTTGGAACTGAAGGTATAGGAAAATTTGAGTGGCCTGATATGGGTGCTCAGGATTGTACTTGGGAGAGCAATACATGTCTACAGGACTGCGTCAGATACGGTATTTTATCCTGTTTTTTTCCTTGTAGAAACATTCTTGATGAACCATAAAATGAATGATTTTTGGCCCCTTGTCTACATAGAAGTAATCACTTCTGGTTCCTATATTTGAGTACTTATCAATTTCTAGAGCTGTCTCCAACTCTGAATTATTGAAATTAGAATTCACTAGGCTTTATTCAATGATAAATGAATGACAGAGGGCTGCACTGACTTATTGGTGTTGGTGCTAGAACTGGAATCAGAGTACCTGCTTTATTTGTTTGTTTCTTATGTTTATTTAATGAATGTTTGTGTAGGTACATGTATTGCACAAGTATGTGTGTACATGTGTACGTGTGCATGCATGTGCCATGACCTACATGTAGAAGTCAGAGAACAACTTGTGAGGGTCTCTTTTCTTCTTCCACCATTTGCACAAAAACTAGAACCAATCTCAGAATATCACTAATGTTAACATAGGCTAAGTGGGTTTAGTTTTAATAAAGAATAAAGTAAATACATGATTATCCACATATTCCAGAAATGAGTTGCTGTGAGCTACACTGAGGTTTCTTGACTCTCCTTCATCTACTGCCTCCCTTAAAAAAAACACTTTGATTTGGGACTATTATCCCTTTGCTTTCCAGCTTTATGATCTATATCTGTGCTTTTATATGTTCTTGAATATGTATATGTATATTTCTAAATATATGTAAATAAAATTAAACTATGAATATTCACTTTAAAATTGTTTTTGCATAGAATATCACAGTCATAAGGTTTATTCAGATCTCTGCACAGTTACCATGTTTTCATTTTCAAATTTTCAACTTAATTATTGTTAATTACTGTTATTGTTTACATTTCCAATATGTAATCCTTACCATCCATCCTTCACCACTATATTTTACAGAAATTCTACTGGCTATTGTTTCAAAATGCACCCCCCTCAGGTACATTCCAGTATTAACTGACATTAGATTTCACCTAGTTGTTTCCAGTTATTTTTAAATATTGCACATAATGTTCATCCTGATAGATCTCTGCATCTACATGCCTGATACTGTAAACATAACCAACAACATGTGGCCAGTGGGGACATGGATCTTAGAAAAGAACTTACCACTCCCACTTTCCTAAACCAGAATAATTCCTGTGTTTTAAATACTTTCAGGTAATTGTAGATATTGCTACTCAATCAAATAGGTTTCATTTTACATCAGTGATACAGAAAGCCACAACTTGTCAAAATGCAAGGAGCAATCAATACAGTTCCTACACCCAAGGATCAGAGAACATCGTGGAAGAGGGCTAAAAAGAATGCAAGAGCCAAAGGACCTGGAACTCTGTATGGGATTGTATACTAGACATGCTAGGGAGACCATACACCATTATATGTCTAAACAGGACTGGACAATTCCAACAACAGTTAACACCCGCAGTGTATATGAGGGAAATCTCATGGGTCATGAAAAGCTACAGAAAAATTAATGACTAATGAAAGACAGGGAATTGGTCATCCCCAGGGTTGAACTCTCTGATTATCTAATATCGAATAATTCTAGAAACATACATATGAAGGCAATACTTCACTGACTCAGCATGCTATGTATATGCATTAATTAATATATACACATAATATATATGCTATCTCACAAAATATACCTATACATACACATACATGTATACATATACATATATACATATGTATATGTGTGCATATATATACACACATATATGTGTATATGTATACACACACACACACACACATATATATATATATGTAAAACAGCAATTGTTAAAGATGAGGAGGCTGTGAGTTTAGGAGGGAGAACTGACAGGTATGGGAGAGAGAAATTATGTGATTATATTTTCATTCATTAAAACGTTTCAGAGATCCCAAGTTCTGCTAAAGTTAGTCTGAAGCTTTTAGGTTTTGTTGCAGTAAGTCACTGCAGATGGAATTTGGTGCAGTATACTCTCCAGACCCACACAGTATCTAAGATCCCCAAGTGTTTCAGTAAATTATCATAGTAAATGGAGGCAGTTTAGGATAAGGGCGAGAAAATGATTCAGCTTGGGAGCGAGGATTGATGCAAGCATGACTCAGCTTCCATATGCATGGCTTAAGAAGAAAAGCCATTTCCTGAACTGACTGGCTAGAGGGGCTAGTACAGCTGATGGAAGTTGGGGATAAAGGTGAGAGACACTCCTTGAGTGAGGTAGAAAGCAGTAGCAAGAAAATTCTAGCACACAAACAAGTCTTAAGCAAAGGATTTAGAACTACAGTTTTTTTTTTTAAGTGATGCAAAGTATAACATTACAGATAATAATTGGCCCCTACAACAATGATGTCATCATTAGGCCTGCCTTTGTTCTGTAAAAACCTTAGAATGTCTATGAATGGACACTGTGAGGAGAAGTTAGTCAAGGAAAATGGATAGGTGAGAGTGAGAATTTGAGAGGCATAAAGACGCTGGAAGCTGTATGGGAGGGAATAGGAGAGTAAATGTTTGAGTAGAAAAGAAAATTGGGAACAGAATTGTTACTAAGATGGTGTAAGTGATGAGGCATCATTTCTCACTTTCCATAGAAACTCTTCATGAAAATGTGGTTTGCCTGTATGACTTTTACATAAACGGATCTGCAGAGGGACTCTAGAAGTTCCCAGGCTCAATCTACCTCATCAAACACAAATCACCCATAAGGAAGTTAAGGTCAGTACCAGAAACCTGGAGAGGGCTTCTGAAACCTGAGACGTGCAGCCCCACATCCTATAGTATTATGGGACACCCACACAGCCAGGCATCCTTCATTTCATTGTGCAAGAAAGCTCCAGCTGGTAGCATGCTACTACTACTTAACAGCCTGCAGTCCTCTCTAGCTACATCAGGGATTCATTCAATACTCATTTTTTTTTCTTGAAAACCAAATCCAAAGATAAATTAAGTGAAGAATGAATGTTCCTCACCAAGCCCATCTATTATTCCATCTCAGAATCATCCCTAAGATCCATGCTGCTGTTTATTTTCCTGCTGAAAACATTTTCTCTCCCTTCTCATTCGTGTAGTGCACACGTTTTTAAAACATGAAGGATGGCATTATTATTATTATTGTTGTTTGCCTGATGCCATCTTTTCATCAGTAGACTACAGATGTGGAATTCTGTACTTAGGTATGGGGAGGTTATCTGAGGGTCAGCAGCCATTCACTTGTGACTGGTGGGCCTAAATGGGACTCCAGAGGTTGAATTTCATTCCATATCCTAACAGAGATCTTTCCATATTCTGAATATGCAATTTAAGTGGAGTAGGGCCAAATATATGCTATTTGGAATATAATTATTGAGAAAGTGGATGAAGTGTACTGGGGTTTTTCCACTTCTTCCTTATGGGTAGGATCATATTTTCAAGCATGATTGGGAAAGATTGTTGTAAAGAATTCCTCAGGGTACTATTTTTTCTTCTAATACATTTTAAATTAAAAAATAATAACATTTCCCTTTGTGCCTCCTAACCCCTCACAGGTAATGAAGAAGTTTGTAGGAGAGAAAAACCAAATAATTTTACCTATAATTTACTTTTTATGGATAAATAGTATTATGTAATAAAATTTTTGTCTAAATAGATCAAAAATCTCCTTTTAAAATTAAAAATAATCTAACTGACAGCATAGTTTCACAGCTTAATGAACAGTATTTTATTTTCGGTGCCTAATGTAACTGTGCATCTATAACTGATAACATCTTAGAGTTAATTAAATGTGATATTTCTAGACACTGTTGCTAGGAGACAAGTATAGGAGTTAGATTTGTACAACAAAGCATACCTGGAGAGTTACCTTTTCTATTATTTCAGCCAAATACCTAATAGGAAGCAGTATGAAGGAAAGGCTTACTGTGGTCCACAGTTGTGGGGGGATATTTTGTTCATGGTGGGAAAAGCATGGGGGAGGAGCAGAGGGTGGCTCTTCACACTGAATCTGCCTTTAAGAAGCAGGAAGTGATCAAGGAATGTAGAGCCAGTCTATCAATCCTCAAGGCCCACCCTCTGTAACTCCCTCCAAAGACTCCTCTCTCAAAGTTTCTACCGCCTTCCAAAATGGAGACATCGATCTAGGATCGAGTGTTCAAACACTTGAGCCTATGGAGAGACAGAAAGATTTCTATAAGTGGAAGAGTCTGGGTCTATGGAATATATATTGGTTGTAAATGTAGTCATTGTTAACAGGATTGTCATAATTAGGTATCTTGTGTGAAAGCTATGGCTAGCATTATTGTGGAACCTGCTCAAAACAGCAAATGTGTTAGGAGATAAAGGCAAACCTTGCTTTAATGATGAAAACTTTTGACAACTTGATTAGAATAAACCAAAGAATCATTGAGGCAACAATATTGAATTGACTAGTTGGTTTCAAGTAATTTAATACCTATCAACAATATTTGGCTTATTCTTAAAAAAGAAATAATCAGTTTAACATCTAAAAATGATGAACTTAGTGAATTGAAGAGACAAGTGTATATGTTCAATTATACACATATTGTTAAAAATGCCTTGCTATTATTCTTTGATGTCCTTTAAATATTTATGAATATTCTTAAATATCTAAGGGTACAAAATGACAGTTAAAGAACATATTGGTAAGTGTGCTAAAGTAGTTCATATCATATTGTGAAAGGAATCTATACTGAGATAGTAAATGAAGTATGTCTTTTGTGGTAGGCCTTTGCTGGCCGGCCGCAATGACGACTGAACACCGAGACTTCTTCTCTCCACGGTTTACTCAGGAAATTTTCTTTTGTGTTAACGGCTCTTTTAGGTGTTATGGCTCTTCATGGTGTCACCGCCTCCTACCGCCTCCCAGGCTCCCCAGTTCCTCTTGCCTCCGTGGAATGGCGCTTCTTGCTTCTAGGTGCTGCGGCTCTTCTTGCTTCTATGGAATGGGCTCTTCCTGCTTCTGTGGAGAATGGCGGAGGCAGCGGCGGCTCTTGCTTCTGCATAGTCGCTGCTGCTCCTGCTTCTGCGGAGTTGCCGCTGCTCTTGCTTCGGCAGAGTGGCGTGGAATGGCTGCTGCTCTTTCTTCTGTGAAGTGGCATGGAATGGCCCTGACTGCCTGGAGAGCGCCCCTTATATACCCGTGCCCAAGCTCTCATGGTTCTCCTGGATTGGTTACCTGGCAATCACCTCATTAGCATACACCTGCTTGGGAGGGGTTTGGTAGCATGCACCTGCTCGGATTTGGTGCATGATTGGTTAGCATACTGCCGCTCGGGAGACACCTGCATGAGCCCACTCGGGAGGGGCACCTGCATGAGCCCGCTCATGCGCAGTGGAATCGTCTATCGCTGCTGCTGCATGCTTCTTGGATTCAATCGTCTGAGCGGCTGCCTACATCTCCCCCTTTTTTATTTTATTTTATTTGAAGGCTGCTCACAATAAATCAGGGGGCGATGCACTCTGCCATGGTCCCTGGCTTGGGTCATTCCACTTTGAGATCACAGCCTTAGACATTGTAGGATTACCCCCCCCACACACTGCTTGAGGGCTCCGTGTCTTAGGAAGGTTGCCTGTCTTTGGGGTGCCATGGAGCTGGTGCGTTTCGCCAACCCTGAGTGTTTGAGGTGGATTATTGTTTTAGTGAGGCCAGCCAAACACTGGGAGATGTGTTATTCTCGATAGCCACCAAGGCTTGGTAAACCACTGCTTTATGTTTAGCATGCTCCCTTTTCATTCAGCAGAGTAGCCAGAAACAGAGGACACAACCCAGGAGGACCAGGGCTCCCCCAGGGTACTATGCCCGCCTACTGTGGTATTGGTCTTGGAAACACCGGCAGAATCCTCCATCTCGGCTCCGCTTGACTCTCACTCAGAGACCCAAATGGGATCTCGGCGGTCCTGTGGAAACACAAAAAGAGCCCCTCGCCCATGTCAATACCAGATCCTGGCATAAATCCCTTCAGGGAAACCTCTGCTGCACTGATGATGATCCACAGCAGAAGGGCCATCTACATCCAAATTTAAAAAAATTTTCTTTTGGGGTACGGCCTTGGCCAATTCCCCCTTTTTGTTTTTGTCAGTAAACATATTTGGAGCCCCAACTATAGGGGTAGCTGACGTAATCTTTGGAAAGATCACAGGATGCTCTCTAAAGAAGGATTGAGCATCTTGAAAAACTGGGCAGGCGAGCTGGAGCTCTGACCTCAACCCTCACCAAACCTCTAGGTAAAAGAAGAGGCCTGGACCCCCACTGTTGATTGGATTATAGGGGGGGAGGTGCTGACAGCACCCAGCCTGGGGAGCCTTTTTCAGTCTCTGGCCCCCTTTTCATCTGCTTCTTCCTAAGGGAGCTTTTCTCTATCCTCTCAATTAGACCTTGTAATTCCTCATCTGTACCAGACAAATCTGTGCCTGAGTTCCCCTTTCCTGATTTCATTGACTGCTCCTCTTTCAGCTGTTTCAGAGCTTACTGCCCTTCTTCAACTGCCTTACAACACTTCTGATCTTCTAGGCAGCTCTCTTTAAATTAGGCTGACCCCTCTATCTCATACACCTTAGAACTAACAGGTCCAACTATAGACTGAGGATTTGTTCTAAACAATCGAATTGAAACATTTCTTCCCTTAAAGATACAATGTTGGTTCTTTTCTCCCTGCACTCTACACTTCTCCTGGTAAAAGGACATCCATTTAAGAAACATGGGTGAGAGGAACACAACCTTGACCATTTCCTTCCAATTTCTGAGGCTGAGAGCCTGGTGGGCAAAGCCCTCAGGGATGGTCTCTACCCAGGGTGAATGAGAGCCATCCTCTGCCACTGCTTTCTTTAGTTCCCTAAGGTCTTGAGCTTCCCAGGGATACCAAGCTGCTGCCAGGGTTAACATTAACCAGAAACAGGTGGCTAGTATCTCCCAAGCTAAATTCTCCCACCCCCGCATAGGGCTGCTTGCTGAAGGCAGCTCTTCTACGGCCTTAAAACAGCGCTGATCTTCCATTTTGTTCCTAATGAGCTTCCACACAGGTCTTAACAGCTCTTAAAGAGTCAGAAAAATTGAGTTTAACATTAACAGCTCCTGGAGAGCCAGAAAAATTGAATACAAAATACCCATGTTTACTTTTGTTACTTTTCCTTCTCCTCCTGCCTGTTTCTCCTACTTCTGTCTTCTTCCTCCTGCTCTAATCTTATGCCTTCTGCCGCTCCTGCCTCTCTGGAGCCAGTTACTTAAGCTCTGCCTCCTGGCCCAGGTGCGGAAGTTACAAGGCCGCTCACTCGGGGCTTGGCTCTCCACAGTTTACTAAAGTCTAGACCCAGCAGACACACTCCTTCCCCGGTCTGCGACAATTCGAAAGAAAGCAGACAAGACAAACCAGAAAGAAAAACAATAACAGGAACAAGGCAAGCCAGACAGGGTCAACAGGAAACATATTATAGATAGTCCCTCACCGGGAGCTTTTTTTTTTTTTTGAAGGCTCAATTCTACCGAGCACTTTTCCTGCCTTAAAGGCAAACTTTATGTCCCTAACCGGGAGCTTTACTTGAAGGCTCAACTACCGAGCACTTTCCCTGCTCTAAAGGCAGACTCATCCCTAACCGGGAGCTTTACTTTGAGGGCTCAACTCACAGAGCACTTTCCGACTGCCCTGTCCGTCGAGAGTTCTGGGGTCTCCTACGGGTCACTTTGACACGAAGCCGCTGTTCTGGTCCACCCAGGAACGCCACTTGTGGTGGAGCCTTGCTTGCCGGACTGCAGCAATAACGACCAAACACCGAGACTTCTTCTCTCAATGGTTTACTCAGGAAATTTTCTTTTGTGTTAACAGCTCTTTTAGGTACCCAAGTGTTATGGCTCTTTTAGGTGTTATGGCTCTTCTTGGTGTCACCGCCTCCTACCGCCTCCCAGGCACCGCAGTTCCTCTTGCCTCCGTGGAATGGCGCTTCTTGCTTCTATGGAATGGGCGGCGGCCGCTGCTCTTGCTAGTCGCCCTGCTCTTCCTGCTTCCATGGAGAATGGTGTAGTCGCCGCTGTTCCTGCTTCTGCGGAGTCACCGCTGCTCTTGCTTTGGTGGAGTGGCGTGGAATGGTGGCTGCTCTTTCTTCTATGGAGCGGCGTGGAATGGCCCTGACTGCCTGGAGAGCGCCCCATATATACCCGTGCCCAAGCTCTCGTGGTTCTCCTGGATTGGTTCCCTGGCAATCGCCTCATTAGCATACACCTGCTTGGGAGGGGTTTGGTAGCATGCACCTGCTCAGGTTTGGTGCACGATTGGTTAGCATACACCTGCTCGGGAGACACCTAATTTGCATGAGCCTGTTCGGGAAGGGCACCTGCATGAGCCCGCTCGGGAGGGGCGCATGCGCAGTGGAATCATCTATCGCTGCCGCTGCGTACTTCTTGGATTCGGATCGTCCAAGAGGCTGCCCACAGTCTTTGATCTAAAATGACATTTCAAATCAATAGTAAGCCCCTTCAGATTCGAACACTAAGCTAGTGCGGTTTTTGTGGTTTGCTTGTTTGGGTTTTTGTTTGCTAATTTCACACAATTCAATAGCTTTCATATTAAAACAGGAGTATTACTCATGTAGTCCCAGAATTTAGGAAGCTATGGCTGGAGATTCATGAGTTATGTACTGCATAGTGAGATCCTTTCTCAAAAACACAATTTGCACATTTTCAAAAAATGTGAAACTGGCCCTTTTCAAGTTCAACCTAGTGTTAGAATTCTGTGCCTGCATAAATAGGATGTTTATTGGGGTTTTTGTATAGATATCTCTCTACTGACTATCCTTGTGGATTGGCTTATGAAAACTGAATTGGCAATCAGTGTTCACTTTCAGTTTAAATATTTTGTCATCTTAAATACAACCCAACCAAGTAGGTTTATTAATCAGTATCTAGCAAAAGAAAGTTCTTGAATCCATGGAAAACTGTTTTTAAATTCTATTTTACTTTTAATTAAAACAGAATTTGATTTTTTCTCCTCCTTTGTCTCCCTCTAGCCCCTCTCAATTTCTCCCTCCTTTCTCCAAGGGCATGGCTTCCTTTTCTTCAAGTATTACTGTAACTCACACCTATCCACATCTGTCAACTCTGTTGTCAATTGTTGAAGTATTATTAGGTAGCCCTATTGTTGAGATTTTATAGGTATACCTTGCCTGTCATATCTAGAAAACACAATCTTGCAATAGATTTCCTGGTTTACTGGCTCCTATAATCTTTCTGTCTACCCATTTTCCACAATGTTCCCTTGGCTTTAGATGCAGATAGATCTATCAGTTGGGACTGGGCATCTGATGATGTATTATTGTTCTCTGCATTTTGACCAGTTGGGGTTTTCTGAAATGGTCTCTGTCTGTACAAAGAGCTTCTTTGATGATAGATGAGAGCTACACTTTCTTGTAGTTATGAGGATAAGTCTTTAGAATGCAAGTAGAAATTATATTGATGTAGGAAAAAAAATGATGCTAAGTTCCATGACCTCATAAGCCCACTAGTCTTACATAAGTTTGCAGAACTTGGCATGGATTCTCTTCAATTGAGTGGGCCTTAAGTCCAATAAGATAGCTGTTGATTACCAGGAAGACAGAAGTGTCACTACCACATCTTTAGAGAAATCTTCCCATGCTGTTCATTGCTGTGGCTCATAAGCCATGTTGATGATGTTGATGACTTCCTTCCCTTGGCAATTTGCATAGCATCTTCTGGGAACTCTGGAAAGTATTCTTCAGGGAGGATGCTCTGGGCCTGATAAATCTCAGATATTCTGAGTCCTGTGTCCAACATATGTGATTCTTTGGCAATAGGGGCTTACCTTCAACTGGGATTTAACTTTAGCCCACAACTGGAAGGCAGTCAAGGGCAATAGTAATAGTCTATATGATGTGGAGAGTCTCTTGGAGTTCCCTGACCAACAACTCAAAGGAAGGATTCTCATTCAGTACTGGAGTTTTTGTTAGTTAGCTTTTGGTCCTTGGGATTGGCATTATCACACCAAGTAGTGTACAAGTAGTTAGTGTATCTTTGTGTGTGAGTATGTGTGTGTGTGTGTGTATGTGTTCATATTATATGTAATTTTAAGTAAATATAAAATAGTATGACCCTAATGCTTTTTCAGACTTCCTTAGTGTGTTATTTTATCCATCCTCCCTTCTCTTTATTTCTCCTGTTAATGCCTATCCCTGTTTTTCCCATTTCCCCTCTCATATCAACTGTATCCAGCGATTCTCTTCTCTAGAGGTCCCCTGAGTACCTAAACATGGTACCTTGTTACTTTCTAGAAACCTAAGTTTTTGGCTACTGTGATATAGCATGAAAATGAACACATTATTATTATTTTTTTTTTATAAAAAGGTAGTGAGGATTTTTTTAATGCAGATACATAACATGTAATATGTGCTTATAGTATGGTATAAACTTAGGACTCAACATTTTTACTAATGATTATGTATTTGGCCCTATGACGCTTTTCTAAAACTGAATGAAAATTGGTGTTATATTATCACATAATCCTGTGTGTCTAGTATCTCTATAATGACTTCCCATGTTAAATACTTGTGGGAACTAAAAACACAATAGAACAAATGTGGCTAAAAGAAGAAAAACATGTTATGAGAGATGATAAATTCCTCTAAAAATAAGCCACAATACAATATTTACCTTATTGTTGCTATACATCATCCTTGTTCTAAGTAGTTGCAAATATAATTGTGCTGTTTTTTTATAGCCATAGTAATATTAAGTAGTAGCATCTGATTATCACTCTTTTTAGCAAGAAAGAAGCTTACCAAAAAACCAAAAATAGCATTTTGAGTTGATACTCAAAGGTCTTACACACACACATACACACACACACACACACACACACACACACACATACACATGCACACACACACACTCACCCACACATACACACAATTAAAATTACAACATTGTGGCAGGGCGGTGGTGGTGCACGCCTTTAATCCCAGCACTTGGGAGGCAGAGACAAGCGGATTTCTGAGTTCGA
>NW_022196896.1:92323892-92329743 GCF_008632895.1 Mastomys coucha
AAAAAAAAAAAAAAAAAGGAAAAAAAAAAATAAAATAAAACAAACCCCTGTTCCCTCCCCCTGCTCACCATCCCACCCCTTCCTGCTTACTGGTCCTGGCATTCCCCTACACTGGGGCAAGGAACATTCACAGGGCCAAGGTCCTCTCCTTCTATTGATGACCAACTTGGCCATCCTCTGCTATACACATGCTGCTGGAGCTATGAGTCCCCCCATGTGTACTCTTTGGTTGGAGTTTTAGCCCCTAGGAGCTCTGAGGGTGCTAGTTAGTTCATATTTTTGTTTGACCTAAGGGGCTGTAAACCTTAGGTCATTTCTCTAACTCCTTCATTGGGGACCATGTACTCAGTCCAATGGATGGCTGTGAGCCTCTACTTCTGTGGGTATTTTGTTCCCCCTTTTAAGAAGGAACAAAGTATTCACACTTTGGTCTTCCTTCTTGAGTTTCTTATGGTTTGTGGTTTGTACTTTGTATATTCCAATCTTCTGGGTTAATATCCACTTATCAGTGAGTGCATATGATGTGTGTTCTTTTGTGATTGGGTTACCTCACTCAGGATGATATTCTCTAGACCCATCCATTTCCCTAAGAATTTCATAAATTCATTGTTTTTAATAGCTGAGTAGTACTCCAGTGTGTAGATGTACCACATTTTCTGTATCCATTCCTCTGTTGAGGGACATCTGGGTTGTTTTCAGTTTCTGGCTATTATAAGTAAGGCTGCTATGAATATAGTGGAGCATGTGTCCTTATTACATGTTGGAGCATCTTCTGGTATATGCTCAGGAGTGGTATAGCTGGGTCCTCTGGTAGTACTATGTCCAATTTCCAGAGGAACCACCAAACTGATTTCCAGAGTGGTTGTACCAGTTTGCAATCCCACCAGCGATGAAGGAGTGTTCCTCTTTCTTCACAACCTCTCCAGCATCTGCTGTCACCTGAGTTTTTTATCCTAGACGATCTGATTGGTGTGAGGTGGAATCTCAGGGTTGTTTTGATTTGCATTTCCCTGATGACTAAGGATGTTGAACATTTCTTTAGGTACTTCACAGTCATTCAGTATTCATCAGTTGAGAATTCTTTGTTTATCTCTGTACCCCATTTTTAATAGTTATTTGTTTCTCTGGAGTCTAACTTCTTGAGTTCTTTGTATATATTGTATATTAGCCCTCTATCAGATATAGGATTGGTAAAGATCTTTTCCCAATTTATTGGTTGCCATTTTGTCCTACTGACAGTGTCTTTTGTCTCACAGAAGCTTTGCAATTTTATGAGGTCCCATTTGTCAATTCTTGATCTTAGAGCATAAGCTATTGGTGTTCTGTTCAGGAAAGTTTCCCCTGTGCCTATGTGCTCAAGGCTCTTCTCCACTTTCTTTTCTATTAGTTTGAGTGTATCTGGTTTTATGTGGATGTCCTTGATCCACTTGGACTTGAGCTTTGTACAAAGAGATAAGAAGGGATCAATTTGCCTTCTTCTACATTCTAACCACCAGTTGAGCCAGCACAATTTGTTGAAAATGCTGTCTATTTTCCACTGGATGGCTTTACCTCCTTTGTCAAAGATCAAGTGGCCATAGGTTTGTGAGTTCATTTCTGGGTCTTCAATTCTATTCCATTGATTTACCTGCCTGTCACTGTACCAATACCATGCAGTTTTTATCACAATTGCTCTGTAGTACAGCTTAAGGTCTGGGATGGTGATTCCACCAGAGGTTCCTTTATTGTTGAGAATAATTTTGGCTATCCTGGGTTTTTTGTTATTTCAGATGAATTTGCAAATTGCTCTTTCTAAGTCTGTGAAGAATTGAGTTGGAATTTTGATGAGGATTGCATTGAATCTGTAGATTGCTTTCAGCAAGATGGCCATTTTTACTATATTAATCCTGCCAATCCACGAGCATGGGAGATCTTTCCATCTTCTGAGATCTTCTTCAATTTCCTTCTTCAGAGACTTGAAGTTTTTGTCAAACAGATCTTTTACTTGCTTAGTTAGAGTCACCTTAATTTGTGTCTTATAGGAACAAATGATAGCAATTTTGAAACATTTTTACATGTTTATGCAGCAAATAAAAATAAGTGCCTTGTAAATTCTAAGTGCAAGGTTCCTCACAGTTACAACTGTGCAAAAAGAAATTGTCAGGATGAAATCACAGTAGGAAATAACTGTATGAATTCAATTAATTTCATATGTAACCATAAATATGCTACTTCATGACTTTTGTCTGTATTTATGTATATTAATATATACATATATATCTATATGTATGTATGTATGCTAATATATATGTATGTATGCATATGTTAATTTATATGTAAATATTGATAGACCCATGTTTTTATATAGGTGAATAGAGATGTACACACTTCTCCACTCTGTCCACTGAGAGGTCCAGAGCTGTATGAAGAGAATGCCTACTACTCGGATCCTCGGATCCTGATTTCTTAGCATTGTCCTCCCATAAAAGGAGCCAAGGCTGGGAAGAAATGCTGAGGTTGGAGCTTGGAAAACAAAATGATGATAATAGAATACCCAAAATGTTTGTGTTTTAAAAATTGGAAGATATGAGTTCAGAAACAGCTTAACCAGCATTAAAGTGCAGGCCCTGCTAACAGAAGAACACTCAACACCTGCAGGAAACACTTGTGTACAACATATGGCTGTAATTCACTGCTGGGGAGGCAGAGACAGGAGGTGCTGTGAGCTCTATGGCTAGCTGGTCTGACCTAATCAGCGAAGTCCAAATCCAATGGAAGTCTCTATCTCAAAAACTAAGGTGAAGAGCAGCTGGGTACCTGACACCAACCTCTGATCTTCACATGAACTTGCAAGCACACACACACACACACACACACACACACACACACACACGCACGCAATGCTCATGCACACACACAAATGGGAGGTGTCACAATTGTATGGAAACAAACAAAACAGTGCTAATACTCTAGTGAGTGGAGTAAACTTAGTTACAGCTAAAAATAAACTGAATATTCGTGTGTATATACTGTTACAAGTCAATGACTGGCTGAATAAATAAATGTAACTGATTTATAGTTGATATATAGTCATAGAAAATATTTGCAACAGAGATCAAAGAAATAGAAAGAAGAATGGAAGGTTCTCTGATGAATGTTAAAATTCATGGAAGAAACTTCAAGGCAACAAAATATTTCCATACCATATTCCTAAAATATGTCTTAATTATTATGATGATTTTAACAGATGATGACAAGACTTTGCCTCTCTTCATTCTAGAAAGTAGAACTTAAGTTTTCACTTCTTTGGAAGGAGGCTGGACTTAGAAGTTCACTGTTAATAACCACAACCTAGAAAGCCAAAAATCAGTGGCTTTACCAGGGTGATACCTGGAAGGCACAACTCTAGCCAAGGTACCATGATTAGTTTTACAAGCTTATACAGACAGACAGAGAGACAGACAGACAGACAGACAGACAGACAGACAGACAGACACACACACACACACACACACACACACACACACACCACCTAATTCTGACAAAATGCACAAAAATTGTCACATTAGACCTGTATGTTCCTGCTGAAAATGCTGTTCCCTCGGTGTAGTAATTTTAAGGCATCTGCTGAAAACAACTGAGAATGGTCTTCAACATACTTTTTCTTTCTTCCTTCATGCATCACGGTCACAAAAGATGAAAATATAAAGAGGTTAGAGTCAGATTGGAGGAGGCAAAGGAGACTAGACAGACAGCTAACACCACGTGGTACACTAGGCGAGGGCTGGAGGACAAAGAAGGAGTGGGGGTGGCATTGATGTGAGGAGAACACTGAATAAAGTGTACACACTAGCAATCCTGAAACGATTTCATCTACAATTCACCTATAATTTTGTTAGTAGAATTACACCCACACTGATGTCTTAGTTTTGATCATTGTTTCTTAGTTATGTAAGAACTGAACTTTATGAGACTTGAGCTGAAGGAAAAATGGAATCTCTGTAGTATTACAACTTCTTCATTATTTCCAAGCAAATATGCTACACTGAAATTGAAAACTGTGAAATATACTTACACAAAGGTTTACAAACAACATCTCCATCAGCATTGCTTTCAAAGCTGTTAGTTTACAAATAGAATAAATTCTAGCATTCATTAACAATTACATGAATTGTATTTATGTAATAGTCCATTGGTTCCTAGCCTCTGCACAAGATCAGGCAAGTATAAATTGAATCCTGTATATCAACCAAAAGTGAAGTATAATATGGATGTGTATCATAAAATTTATGTTAGAGAATGAGACAGTCACCAAATGGAATTATTGCCAATCTTATTGATAGGGAAATTAGAATATGAAAACTAACCTTCAACCTTGGGCTGCATTCATAGGCTGGGAAGACACTCTGTGTGTGTGTGTGTGTGTGTGTGTGTGTGTGTGTGTGTGTGTGTGTTATGATATATATGGGATGTATTCATGGGCTTTGGTATCCATGTTTTCCATTTGGCATGGACCTGGAACGATTTTATGAGTTAAAACCTTCTGCTACGTCAGAACAATTATCTATTCTGACTGACTTCCTCATGCCCCTCTTCAACCTGGACATTATCAGCATCTATAGATCTACCCAAGCTAATGATATAAACTAGTTGCTCTCTGTCCATAGTTAAAAATCTTAAACATCTTGATACCAATTCTCACTTCAAGCTTTAAGTGAGATAAATGATTTTATTTAGATTATTGCCAAGGTAATGAGCCAGAATCTATTCATCTGAAAGTTTTTGATCCTTCTATATTTGTTCTTAAATTTTATTATATTTTATGTATTTATATATTTATTTGTGTATGATTTATTTATTGTGTACATGTGCACATGCACTCATGCTTGTGCATGGGCATGTGTGCTGCATGCTTGCCATGGCATGTATGGAGGTCAGAGTAGCTCTTGGTCTTGTGGGTACAGAGAATTGAATGCAGATGGTCAGGCTCCCCAGAAGGCACTTGACCCACTGAGCCACCTTACCAGTTCTACATTTGCTTTTAGCATATTGTGCATTAGTGATAAAACACTAACTCGGTTCAGAAAAACATTAGAGAAAACACATGAAACTCAATATTTGACTATTCACTCAACGTTGTTGATTTAGTCAAGGACTCAGGATTTAGACAAGGTTGGCTTCAAACTCCCTGGCTAGGTTGAAATGCAAAATAGAGGATCATGTAAGCCTTATTTTGAAGCTGAGGTTGCTAAGCAACAGATCTAACAACTAGCTAGACACAGCACAGGCCTATCACAATGAACAACCTACAAATTCTTATACAGATGCTGCTGGCCATCCAGTCTTCTGTGACATGTTCCATCCATAGGTGCTAGTTGATTAGGATTCTCCTAAAGCTGATGAAGTCACAGCAGAAAGGGTGGAAGAGAAGCCATTTGGGAGCTAGTTACCTATCAATAAGTAATCATTTGTATATTTTACTAACCAAGAGTCGGTGATAATAAATACTGATCTATAATCTTGTTTGATGGAAATAATTTCTTGGCATATCATAAGAATTAAAAGATGTAGTAATGTTTTCCAGAATAGAGAAAAAATTGTTCAAGAAAGTGTATTTGCTTTTTTAAAGGTGTGTCTCACGGTTTTCTGAATCTCAGACTTTCTTTTTTAACTAGAAGAAATTTAGAATGGTATTTCCATCTACCTTGTATGCTTGCATCTGCCTTTGTTGTATTTTTGTCTAATTTCTTTCCATGTTTGGAATAAAGCTACCTATTGTTTTGTATTATTTTATCCTTTTGTATTTATTCAAGCAACCTCAGAAGTTGTAGGTTTTTAAATTGAAAGACCAGTGCCAGGAGTGAGTGAGTGA
>NW_022196896.1:92330180-92363110 GCF_008632895.1 Mastomys coucha
AGGGAGTGAGTGAGGGAGTGAGGGAGGGAGTGAGTGAGGGAGGGAGTGGGTTAGTGGGCTACCCGTTACAAATTTTTAGTCAGGGTAGCTCTTTAAGGATTTAAAAATACAGGCAATGGCCACCAGGGCTTGTTCCCCACCAATACTAAATGATAAAATTCTCACTAAAGACAGGATATGCTCTTAATGCAAGACATAAGACGAGCTGGAATTGAGATTAAACCTTTCTCTGTGTGGGCTAATCTTCAGAGTGTATTATTTTACACTCTGCACAAGCTTGTCCTATGCATAAGCTTGGGGAAGAACTGTCTCCAGCCTTACTCAGTTTCTGACCCTTTGTGCTACACAACCAACCAGCCAGAAAAGAGATGCCCATGGGTATAGTGGTGGCAAGTGTGTTATGGAAGCGATTGTAACCTCAAGGGTAGTGGGGAAGGAACTGTGGTCACAAACCACACTAGCCAACTCTCTGCCACAACCCACACAGTAAATTTTCTAGACATTCCCACTAACATCTGTTGAAATTTATTTCTAGCTCCTAGGGTGACTATAAAATGTGGCCTTTTAGCTTCGTGGCATATGAAGTCATATTATGGAAGAAAATTTGAATAACTAAAAGTTAAGTATTTGAGTTAAGAATTTGACTTTAGGGCCAAGTGTTTATGATACTCAGCAATGTGTATGTGTATGTGTGTGTGTTATATGTGTGTGTGTTTGTGTGCACACGTGTAGTCATGGAGCTTGAATCCATGGTCTTATGCATATAAAGCAAGGACTCTACCACTGATCCAAATCACTCGCAATTACTTTAATAAATGCTTACATTCATTTATTCTAAAGAGAATTGAACTGGTAGACATGAGCTGCAGCCTAAAACTATATCCCAGCACTTTCAGCATGAACTTGGACAAATTGTTATTCTTTGTCAAACCTCAAATCTCCCAGGAAGATGATACTAGCATCTGCATTATGGTGGCTTTAACGATTGAATGAATTAAGAAATAAAATTACTTAAAACTTGGTGTAGGACTCATAAGTATTTGTTATTCTTGTCACATATACACTGTGAGGGTAGATCTAATTATTATTTTGAATGACAAACTCTGAACTAGACTATTTGAACATTAAATCCAATATTCTTTCCACTTGGCTGATGATTTATTGGGCAACAAAACCAAAGTGAAAACTCAATCTAAAGGAAAAGAAGGTTGCAAAATCTAAAATAGACACCATTCTTTGGCAGAGTGAGTCTCCACATACTACAAGTACTCCATGCCTTTAGATATCTGAAAGAACTCCATGCAAACCCTGTAGCTTAAATGTCTTTGAAAAAGAAAGTTTCAGTCTGTCATAGAGAATCATTAGTCAAGATAAGACCAGTTATTTTTTAAAATTGCATTACAAGCATTTACTAATGCATTATTTGGTTCTTTTTGGTATCTAGGATAAATTTCAGAGATTCAAATAATTTTTTACATGCTAATATTAAAATGTGACATTCTGGCATTCCTTGCTCAATTTAAATGTGACCTGGAATCTTGGGCTGGCTGGAATGCTTCTTATCTGATTGGCAGCTGTGAGGAAGTCTTACCTCTCCTAAGCACATATCGCGTGACTCAGCTCAGCTCACTGACTCACAGAATGGGCATGAAACCAACAACTTGGAATGAAGCTGAAAGCATTGGTATCTATATCACCATAGACTGGATTCACGATCCATAGCAATTATAAGAATCCAGGCAGGAGTAAGGATATGAGGAATAAGGAACATAGAGACCTGGAAGTGTCCCTCACTTTGACTATCACACTAATGAAACAACAGAACCTAAGAAATTGACATTTCTCTGGGAATCTTATGGTGAGAGAAAAAAAAGGCTGAGCTTGGTGTCAGATAGAAGACCTTGTTTCCTAGGAAGATATTTCACAGATTTGTGATAACCATTCAGGCCACCATGCAGAAGAGAGTGTAAGCAATGCAATTATAGGTTGTTAATAGATAGGACTACACTTTGACCAAGACTGATTAGTTATATGCACCTATCACCTTCTAATATCCTAACTCAAAGATGGAAAGATGGAGCTATTTATTAATGTAATTGCTGGTGATGTAGCTCAGTGGTAGAGTAGATGCTTTATTCAAGCTCCATTAGTACACGTGTGCACATAAACAAACACACATATAACACTAGGCCTCTTTGTTCCTTTTCTCAATGTGGTCATATTCAATCTTTCTCTCCCTCTTCCTCTCCCTCTTTACCCCCCTTTCTCTCTTTTTCACCATTGATTCTCTATTAATTGGCTTATTGGGGATTGTGGCCAAGCCTATCTTATTAGCGTAGGGTCGATGATGATCCTAACAATTCCAATAGAGACATAGTTTCACAAATCACGGTTAGAGCATCCTTATATATTTGGAAATTGAGACAGGGAAAATCACTATGATTTTTCTTTTACCATTTTCGTGTGTGTGTGTGTATACATGTTTGTCTGTGGGAGCACATGTGCGGTATGCACCTGCATGTGTGTGCATGTGCATGCACACAAGGCTCAAGTTCGATGGTGATACTCATCCGCAAATACTCTTCCTTTTATACACCATGAAGATGTAGATAAAAGCATACTGAGTCCAGGAGTAACATAAAGACCTCGAAGAGCTCTTTGGTTATCGACGGCTGTAAATCTCTCATCCATGATCATGCACACGAGTGCTAGCATCCTTACTTGTTGTATGGATGATGATATAGGGATATTTGGTTGCACTTATCTGGCACCGTATGTCGATTTATCTATTGTCCCCTACCCTGACATATCTTGACACTTTTCAGACTATAACTCATAGCATAAGAGAATTTCTTGGAGTTAGATTGGACCCCAGTGCTGAGCATGATATCAATATTGAACTAATTTGCACAGCAAGTGTTGAGAGAAGGCTATGCCTTGCTCTAAGTTATGATATAGTGTATAAAAAAGTAGCTTTTTAGACTATGCTTTACCTTGACTCAATCTTTCAAGTAGCATTTAACTCCATTTTGAGGACAGAGTAATGAATCTTCCCCTTGGCGGACACACCAACAGATCCATTTGTCTATCCAGTACCACCCACCTACTATAGATTGATAAATGACTTACTTCCAGAGGACAGAAACTATGTTGCCCTATAAATTAATCAAGTAAATCAAGACTTTACAAGTATATGCATACACTAAAATCTTATCAGAAAAATCAGGCCTGAGAACTTAACTAGACTTACCAGCCTGAAGGAATTGTTCAACTTCTTCACTCAGACTACATAAAGAGAACATACTCACCATGGCAACCATAATAGCCCACTGACCGATCATCCAACCAAGGAACCATTAGTCAGAGAAGTCACAGCTCTCTCAGGGACGTCAGCTCTGCTTCATTCACACTATTTAAGCAGTCTATTTGGATTCTCATCTGCCTACTGGTCTATCTAGAGCTGCCACCCATTCATCTGCCAGTTCATTTGCCTTCATCAGACCTTGCCCTTCACTTCTCTACCACAATTGCTTTTGTTGCTTAACCCTGACCCTACTGGCACCCCTAGTAGACCTCTAATAGGATTTGTTATGTGACCACCCACCAAAAAATAAAAAACAAAATAACCAAAATAAACACATGCACATGTAGAGTAATACAAAATATGCTATTTATGAAAGAAGTTAAGACTGTAGTGGTGTAGATGGCTCAGCAATTATGAGCATATATTACTCTTGCTGAGGACCCAAGTTCAGTTCCCAGCACCAATACCAAATTGCTAAACAATCCAGCTCCAGGGAGATACAATGCCTCTGGCCTCTGCAGGTACCTGCAACTCATGTGCTCATACACTCAGAGAAACAGACACAACTAATTAAAAATGTAATAAATCTTTGAAATTCCCGTCTTTGAATGTCATACCTAAGGCCCAGGCAATGTTGAGGAAGAGGGGATGGGAAGATTGTAAGATCAGAAGATCGTGAAATTTGCTGTGAGGTCATGTCTCCTAAGAATGTCAGAAGCTACACTCATAAAATGTCACTGACATGACTACCTAAGCGAAAGATGAACAAGGATAGCAACTATAGATATGCTGACGGGGATGAGGCGGGGAGGAAGCTCACTGGGCCTCTCAGCCTTATATGAAGAACTACAGGTAACTAAGGAATACTGAGCGAGAATGATACTCTTCCCCAGGGGAGAGCACACTGATTGGTCATCCAATAAAAAAATTATCAGCCCCCAAAACAAACATAAAAGTAACATTATACAGACCAAGCAGGTGCCTGTCTATGTTTATGCACGTGGGTGTGTAAGAATCCTAAAGGTTTATGCACATGATTTTGTATATGCATACCAAATATACTTGTGAATGCATAAAAAATCCCGCACATACACAATCACATATCTAGAGAACATTGGACATGCCACTCTCCCATGAAACTTGTGCCTAGAAACTCAAATTACCAATCGATCATGGGAAGCTCAGAAACAAAATGGATTTAGAAATCCTCATCCTGGGCTTGCACCTTCTCATACATAATCCACAACAAGAGTTTCTCAAACTTTCTTCTTGCCTTTTTGAACACCTCCCAGATGATCACAGGTCATAAAACATAGCACCTAAATGTTAACATGCCCTACATTTTCAGAACGTGATGAATCCCCAAATTAATCTGCTCAATATTCTTGGGAAATGAATAATTATAATTTTCACAGCTTTTTTTTTTCAATGAGAGTGCTGAGTCTCAGTTAAAGGATCTGATAACACAGGATATTAATGGAATTTAGTCCAGGGCTATGATTTCCAGAGGGAAGATGGCACAGGAAAGATGAAGTGATAACACAATAAACAGGTTTTGGGGGTGCTGATCATATATACTGCATATAAAGAGAAGTCATTCTGCCATTAATGTTATCACAGGCCAAGGCAATGTGAAGGGAGGCGTTTTATGGGAGCACTGGAGTGGGTACGAGGAGGGAGGGAACATATCACTAAAACAATTGTGAGGAAGCTCCTTGAAAATGGGATTCTAGTTAGTGGAAGGAAAGGTCAAAGATGGTTGTACAGGAAGCACTGTGACACTCATGTATAAAAATATATTGTTTAGTCAAATAAAAGCAGACTTGTTCTGTAAGCCTCAGAAAACCCATGTACTTCCATAGAAAATTGTAGAACATATTTACCCCTTAGTGAATACCTGATATTCTATACCCTGAGCTCTTCCATCTAGTTCAGGCCACTAGGGACCATGGAAGGAGTTACTGTAGAGGAGTTAATGATGGCTTCCCATCTGTGTTGTAGCTTTTCTTTGTAAATAAGCACCAAATAACTTCAATAATTTGAACAACAGGCCAATCAATTAAACAGAAGAAAATTCTATCAAGGTGTAGCAGCAATTTAAACATGGGGCTTTTAAGTAAATTTGCCATTTTGTTTTATCAAAGGCTTTCCAAATGTACCTTGCCTTTATTCCCCAGAACACTCACAGAAGTCACTTGGGACAAAAATAATAAAACAGTAAAAGATTACTGTATTTCTATGACCAAATGGAATAAGCATAGATTTTGAAACCTCACATATCAATTATTTTATCTAAGGATAGTCTCACTTAAAGTATATTCTTAACTCCCAATCTGGATACTGGAGTTAAATAAAGATTGCAAAATTGATATAAGCCTCTCTCCAAAATGAAACACAGACTGAGATGGAGAATTGTTTCTGTGGGGAGAACTGGTTGGATGCAGCGTGAGCATCCTCATCTCTGCCTCAGATTATATATCTTGTGATATTGTAAATAAGTTTACAATTTTCTGTTGGGCCACCTTTTCAGGAACATAGATCTTCTCAATAAAAATCTAACTTTAAAATAAGATTCAATGGGGTTAGAGAGATTGCTCCTGGGTTAAGCACTCTTCAAGTTCTTACAGAATACCAAGTTCAGCTCCCAGCACCCACATAAGGTACACACACACACATACAAATGCGTGCGTACACACAGATACACACACACACACACACACAGAGAGAGAAAATAAATTTTAAATCTAATAAATTAATTTAAATGAGTCTTTGTTAATATAATACCTATCATTAGGAGATACTGCTTAACTGAGTACTATGAAAACTCTTAAATCACTAATGTCAGATAATATTTAAACATGGCACTTTAAACATTAACTGCCCCACAGTTCATTTTGGTGTGAGACCTGATGTAGAAACATTGTGTTGCCACTTAGTTTCCATCACACAGCTTTGTGTGAGGGCAGAAGATGGAAATCATGGACTAGTGTTTACCAACAGGATGAGAGGAGGATGGTAGCCAAGATTAACATGTATGTCCTCGCATTACTTGAGATGTCTTTTCAACAGGACACACTTCTAATTTCTCTTACAGTTCTTCATGGAGGAAATAATGTCAATCTTCCAGTTTCATAGACTTTTCAGAAAATTGCTCCCTTTGACCAGTTTTTAGCCAATGCCCTCAATGCTGGGACCTTTCACTGCTGAGGATACTCTCTACACTGTGATGCTGTGTATTAGCAGATGGACTCTTTGCTCTTGTCAGACAAGATGATCATATCCTCTCTAGGTGCTCCTATCTATGCCTTGCCTCCTGTGCATAAGTTTAGACAGGAAACTTAACCCAGTGCCATCACAAGTTCCTCCTCTAAAGACTGTGAGAATTATAATTACTTACCTCTCAGGGATGTTATAACACTAATTAATGTCTCCAAACTCCGTGAATAAAACTCATCTTGCATGGATGTTAATTACTATTATTCAATTCATAGCCTGGAGGCCATTTTCCGAAGAGGGTGGTGGGCAGGTTTTAAACCTCTGTCACAAAGGCCAAACAGCAATTAGTGAGGTTTGTAGAGTTGAAAGGGGGCAGTTAAACAAGGGCTTATAATAATAAAGGCCCGACATCACATCGGCATCACTATAGCAACAGATGTCAACTGAGAACGATGAGAGGGTGCATATCCCAAGGCTGAAAGTCATCATGAGTCTCATGGTCTGTGGCTGTATTTCATCAACAAGACAATGCCTCTATGCCTACTGGGATCCTAATGACACAAATGCTCAGAGGATACTACTCTATACAATTAGTTGAATTTATCTGACAGTGTCATTGTGTTAATGTAAATACTGAAGCAACTTATGATTCAACTAATACATCATCAGTAGTTGTAAGAAAATGGCCAAATTAGAGAATTACATAACCTTTCTCATCTGTCACTTTTTAGTTGAACATGATAAAACACTACATTACAATGACAATCAAATGATTGATTTAAAAAAATAGTTGTTTCTTGCGATTTCTACCATTGCATTCATCCCTTTTGGCTTCTGCTTTGTATCATCTTTTGACTTAGCTGGAGGGGAGTATGCGGAGGGCAGACCTTCATCTCTTGACAAACTTACATCACATAACCTAGTCAACCCTGTGAGGTGATCGCTTTAAGATTTTTGAATTGAGATTGTTTAGATAAAAACATGAGGGCCAGCAGACTATTGATATTCAAAGATTTCATGATTCCTAATGTGACTTGTTATTTATTTCTCATTGTATGATCTCTTGTAAAACTCCAATCGTATGACTTCAATGTTTTCAGACCGTGGCCCAATCAGATGTATTATACAAGTATAGTTGAGCAGTGGGGATAAGGGGCCCAACCTCAAGACTCTGCTGCCTTATATGTGTGTTTGTGGATGCTGGAATAAGTGTGTCAGGGCACACATGTAGAGGTCAGAGGACAACAACAGAAGGTCTGCTGTCTCTTTCCACCATGAGATGTAGGGAATGAATTCTGGTTCTTAGACTTGCATGTGCAGCATCGTTACCTGGTGAGCCATCCTGCCATTCCAGAATGAGAGAACCTTTTTGTCTTCTCTTCTGTACTGTCTCTGTCACTTATTTTTGTGGAGATCAGGTTCAACACCCACTGACTTTCTACTACAACCAGGCATAGTCATAGCTATTAAGTCCCTGCTTCAGCAAAAGCAAGCAAGCAAGCAAACAAAAACATCTCCAAGCATGTTTGTCTCAGTATTTTTTTATAATTATTAATTACATATTTATTTTGGGGCGGCGGGGAGTAGTGTGAGTACACACATGCTATGTAGTAAATGTGGAGGTCAGAGGACAACTTGCAGATGTTTTCTCCTAATGCCCTGTTGGTCCTGTGGGTGAAACTCAGGTCATCAGGCTTGACACTGAGCTGTTTTACCTGCTCAGCTGTCCTCTTGGCCCTATCTCATTCTTGAATGACAAAACTGAGTTTCAGATAAGTTAAGTGTCATCCTAAGGTATTCTACATGCCTATTGTAAGATGCCTTGGCTGACAGTCTAGTCATCTCTCATCTGGTTCCCCTGGCTTCCTCTGATATTATAATTATTTAAATGTCTAATGAGGTTTTATGGAAGGTGAGTATGCAGTTTCCTCATGAACCCCACCCCAGATCACAGGAGTCATCCAGGCACACCCAAGCCCCAAATCAGTAGAAGCAAAAGTAGTAAGAGAATCGAATAGCACTAAGAAAAAGTAAGAATAAGATGATAAGTTAAGCTGAAAATATTTAGTGGCATCAAATCATCAAGGTCAGGAAGAGCATAGGCCTTGTCCACAGGAAAACTAATATTTATTGAGAATTAGCCAACTATTTTTCCCTACTAAGTCTATAGATAACATGATAATCAATATAGACACAAGGATGCAACCACCTCTCCAAGGAATAGTCATGAAAGAAGTTCCCAGATAATTAATCATTTATAAATGCAGCTGTACTAACTGAATTAAAATGTTTAGTTACCATCACATATACGATATACATTTTTTTTATTTGTTTGGCCTATTTTTTATTTGTTTGATTTTGTTTTTGTTTTCTGCCTCTTTCCAGTGGAATTATGGCTCTCATTTACCCTAGATTTCCAGTTTCAGGGGCATCCAGTGTATTTTAAGGCAGCATTGAAGCCAAATCAATTGGAAGCCACAATTACTAGGAATGAAGAGTAAATATAATGAGAGAGAACCAACCTGAGAGGATGAATCGGGATCATAAAATCCATGAACCTTGCAATGTTCTATGGTTCGGTTACAGCTTGTACCAAAGTCTAGTGTCAGGTCTAACCAAGAACAAATTGCCTGCCTCTGAGCCTAAAGGCAGAATACAATCTGCACTTTGATCTAAATGGCAACTTGAAACTCTTCTGTGCTACTATAAATCCTCTGACCTAAAGTGATCTCAGCATTTTAATTGGACAACTATAATTACACCTCAGTAGCAGCTGAGTCTTCCTTCTATGTATATTTTGCATTTTCTAGGACATTCTTTTAATCGTTTTTTAAAGGTCTCTGGAATTAAACTGTCTCCCTGTACTGCAGAATCACATTATACATAGCACAGTGCCTTGGGCCATTGGATAATGGAGTAGAACAACGACCTAATGAGATGTGATAGTAACCCCTAATCTACACCACACTTGACTGACCCCAGTAATGACTCAATAAAGTCCATCTCTGTCACGGAGGTTGCACAGTAGAATATCAGCACAGGGTGTTGCAAAAGAAAACCTGGGAGTTGTACCAAAACAGGTTCAGTTTTCATAGACTATTTCCATCTGTACCCTGATCCATTTACTACCCTCTCTTTCATCTCCAATTCATGTTTCATGTTTAAAAAAAATAGTACAAAATAAGTATGATCTTATGAACTTATTTAATGAATCATACAAGACTTACAACTTTAACGTTTTAAGAGATTGAAAATGCCTTACCATAGTATCTCTGCTAACTCATTCTATGATTTCTAGAATATGCATCTCTGCACTGAGAGTATTGATGTCCTCCTTTGGTTATCAATTTCTAGTTCTTTCTAATTCTTTATCATTCCTAGTGGTCTTCATATTACTTTAAATCTAGTAGCCATAGAAGAGATCTTGAAGATCAGTACTCTGAGCAGTTGTTCCATGATCTCATTCATATTGAGTAAACAGCAAGTTCTGAATATCCCAGTTCAGAATGTACCTCTCAAGCCATAATGGATCTTGCTACTGGAAGGAGACCAATGTAGTTAATATAATAGTGTGCCCTACAATCATTTAAATGGGTCTGTAGCAGAGAGAATGATGAATTGAGCTACATTTCAGGAGACTGGACACAGAGAGAAGAGCCACAGACCACCCATGCTTTTATTCTGCTTCCAAATAAACCAGTCTCATGAAAGTATAAATGAAATTTAAAATATTTTAAGGATATATTTACTTTAATTTTATGTACATTCATGTTTTGCCAGTCTGTATGTATGTGAGCCATGAGCATTCACTGTTTGCAGAGGCCAGAAGAGGCATGAGAGTCCTTGAGACTAGATGTATGGAAGGATATGAGTTGCCATGTGGATCTTGGGAATCAAACCAGGGTCAGTCTTTTGCTGGTGCAACAAGAGCTCTTCACTGATCAGCTATCTTTCTAGCTCCAAGGAACAGAAAATTTCAAAACCATGGGGAAGACTTTGGAAAGCCTCAATCCATGGGAAGGGAGTACAGGTAAGTTCAGTCAACTCTTATGAGGGCAAAGATTAGGCCAAAGATCAGAGCAGGGGGAGAAAATACACAATAGAAGCTGGTACTAGAATTGGCTCATATTGTTGGGACTTAGACACTTTCCCACCATGATTTGTGTATACAGTTATAGAGACCAAAAATGAAACAAATAAAAAGTAATGTCTTTTCATAGTATTAACATCTGCTTACAACAGGACTTAATGACAAATAGCAGTTTTACTGTTCAGAACCATCGCGCACAATTAGTTTCACTTAATTTGCTAACATTTCATCTGAAGATTTAACTTGTTATTTTTATCATTTTTAAATAACCAAATTAATAATTTGGAAATATAAAATAAAGACAAAGAGTAGTTTATGGGCCTATGAGGATAGCGGTAGTAAAAGAATAGCCAACAAGACTAAGAACACTAGAGGGAAGAATGCAATGAACAGCTTTGCAGAAGGAAAAGTGCCACCACAAGGCATAGGCTGCAGGACTCAACTAACCATTTTCTAGACTCCCTCAAACTCTGGACTCCATGACTACTCTTGGGAATGGAAGCACAGTGCCATTTGTAGGCTGAGGCAATTAAGAAATGTTATTTCCTCCATTATTTAATGTCCATGTCTTCCTAGATCATTGCAGCTCTAGAATACAATGAAAGGTGCATATTTGACAAATTTTCTTACAGTCCAATTAAATAGGTATGATGGTTTGTGTCTGCTTGGCCCAGGGTGAGGCACTAGTAGGAGGTGTGGCCTTGTTGGAGTAGGTATGTCTCTCTGAGCCTGGGATGAACATCTTCATCCTAGATGCCTAGAAGTCAGTATTCTGCTAGCAGCCTTCAGATGAAGATGTAGAACTCTCAGCTCCTATAGCACTATGCCAGCCTGGAGGCTGCCATGCTCTCATGTTGATGTTAATGGACTGAACCTCTGAACCTGTAAGCCAGCCCCAATTAAATGTTGTTCTTTATAAGAGTTGCCTTGATCATCATGTCTATTCACAGCAGTAAAACTCTAAGATGATAGGTAAAACTAATTTTGCAAAGTATTTTTGTTTTCTATACAATTTCAATAGATAAATATAAAAACAATTTTAAGATAGTTTCCAATAATGTGTTTTATGATGTCTACCCGGTCCAGCCTACATTTAAAATTTTAGTGGAACAGAACTCAGACTAAATCCTTCACACATTCTTCCTAAGGAAGTCCTTCATTGCCTTATACAGTTACTGGCTATTCTGTTGAGAAGCAAAGTTGTAGAAAGTCTTGCTTTGGGATTAAAGAGGATTACCTCATGTTCTTGAAACTCTTCACTAAGATAAAATCTCCATGACATTAAGCAAGCCGTAAAGATTTTAAAATTCATTTGTTACTGCAACCTAACCTATAGTTATCTAATTAATTACCAATTCAAGCCCAACTCAGAGATTTGACCTCTCATAAAATTGAAGATCTTGAGTGTGGCTAAACAGAACATTTTCTGTGATGGAAAACTGAGTGAACTAATGTCATTAGTAAGAACAAACCTGCTATACAATTTCAGTGTCTCACCATCAGAAGAAACATATTAACAGAATTGACAATCCAACCAGTACAGCTCAAATGACTATACAAAACTTAACTCTAACACAAATCAAGCAACTTAGGAGTCCACATCCCTGTTTGATTATTCAAAACTTAACTTTTCAGAGAATATAATTCAGCCCAATGCTAAGGTTACTTAGTTATTTTTTCTGAATTTTCATCTTTCTCATTCACTTTGTCTTCATGTTTTCACATGATCAAAATAAAAAATGCCTGGCTCTCTGAGAGGCATCTGATTGATGGAGTGGCAGAGACAGGACAGTTGGAAAGAAGCTGATGGGCTCCATGGGTATGTATTCAGATTCTTAGTCTTACCATCTTCTTAACCAAGTTAGCCATCAAGATGGTTATCTGTTGAGAACTCCGAATACCCATGGGATTCCAATGAAACTCTGGTCCACTCGATCATTTTTGAGTTCTACTCTAGCACCTATGTTCATTTTGTTTACATGGAGAAATACCTGACAGAATCTTCCTAAACACGGGGGAGATTTGTTTTAGGTCATAGTTTCTGATGGTCAGTCATGGCCACATTTTTTGTGCTCCCTTGATCAGAACACAAGACAATGGGAGGACAGGACAGTGGGACTATGGGATAGTAGAACAACAACAATTCTTCACTTCAAAGTAGAGGCAAAGAAAATGAAACTTCAGAAAGAAGAAGCACTAAGATTTGGCTCCTACGCCACATAGTTTGTAGTTACTTTCTTCTCCCTAGGCTTCACCTTCCTCCTTCTCCTAATAATTTTGTAGTATTATTGACCTAACAAGGAATTAATCCCTTGATGAAGCCAGAACCCTTATTTTCCAATTGTCTCTACAAATGTCTTCATAAACACACTGAAGGCCAAACCTCCCTAACTTTATAGCATTTCTTAATTCAATTAAGTTGAAAATGAAAATTAACAATGATGGTACAATCTGTCTGACCAAGTATAGAAAATGTCCTCCTTGTTACAGATAAGTGTTCTAAGGAAAGCTGATGACTGGATCGTGATTCAAATTAACTTCTCTGGCTTGCCCTTGACTAACATAAGAAACTTTAAAAATCCTGCCACCACTAAAAGGAATACAAGAAATGGACTACCTCCTTTCTCACTTAGAATGCCACTACAAACAACTTTAGTCCATGTCCCTAAATAAAACTGTACCACACACTCTCCTCAGAAAATATTTACAAATTCCCTGATTAAAATCTCATGCTGAGAATCTTCTGGGCAGGTCTCTTGGGAACACCTACTTTCATGGAGGATGAGTCAAGTCCCAACTTCTTTGGTAATGAGGAGGGTGGACAGTAGAGCTATAGCTTACTTTGTACACACCTCTCTCCAAATCTTTCTGACTCTTCTCTCACTCATACCATTTTGCTGCACCTCAGCAGAGTGGAGTGGAGCAAAACCAGTTTTTCTAGTTCTTATAATCTCTTTCCAGAAGGTTTTAATATGACACCTAGCCAGGTTTCCATTCACATGGCAATCTTCTGATTTTTTTCTCCACTTCCTACAAGTGTGTGTATGTGTATGTGCGTGTGTGTGTGTGTGTGTGTGTGTGTGTGTGTGGTGTGTGATTTCATGTATGTGCACAAATGCTGCAAGTGGAACAATAATAAACAGGGAAGAATAAAAGGTTATTTACTATTTCTTTGCTCAGTCCATTGCCACTACCCAACTCCTCACTTCTCTGACTGGCTGCCATGAGATTTCTAAAGCCTTCCTGCAGGTAAATCTATTTCTACAGATACACATGGCAGGTGCATGATAGAATTTCTGAAGAAACCTTTTCTGCCAGGTTTTGAAGATAAACTTGACATCAGCTTCCAGGAAATTGTGTTGATGTTTCAAGGCTAGATCTGACTGCAAGGCATGCTGCACCACAGTCCATTGAGTGTGCAGCTGAAAGGGTATTTTTCTAAAATGAACTAGATCTTGAGCTCTTTAGCAAATAATCCCAAGGAGACCTAAAAGCTATGATTACTACGGAGTTAGAGTGCTTGGTTTTTCTTCGAGTTCTTACTGTTATTGCCCTAAGGTCCAAACAGAACACTGAGTCTAATTAGTTAAAAACTAGGAAGAGTTGAAAGTAAAGGTCACATGGCTGGGAGTGAGTTCATTAGCTCAATAGTTGCAGAAGATATACAAGGCCCTGAGTTTGAACTTAATACAGTCAACAAATAAACAAAAGGATGGAAATGAAAAGATGTGGCATAAACAGTTTATTCAATACTTTTCTAGATTTAAAATAAGTACAGAGCTAAGGGCCAAAAAGAGAGGGACTGAGTCCTTAATAACAAAAGGAACGCAGTAGTAGAGTCACATTCTTTAAGACTTTTCCTCTTCTGACGTTTACTAATAATCACAAATCAACTGATTTCCTAGAAATGGTAGCCTATAAGTAAAAATTGAAACAGATTTGAGGCCTGTGAGCTAGAACCCACCAAATTGGAGATGCAGTATGACTTGATAAAGTGCCAGTGATGGAAGAAATGTGATGAGTAAATGTTAGCCACTTCAAAGAATCTGGGCTCTGATGACCCTAACATCCAGGCTCAGCAACCTATCTTCAGTAAGTACTCAGGATTGGGGATGGAGTAGAGACTGAGGGAATCACCAACCAATAGCCAGCCCAACTTGAGACCCACCCTATGTGCAAGCATCAATCGCTAACACTATTAATGATACTCTGCACTATTAATGATATGCTTGTAGACAGCAGCCTAGCATAGCTGCCCTCTGAGAGGCTTCGCCCACCAACTGACTCAGAAGCACACACCCACAGCCAGTGTATACAGCTTGGGAATTCTTGTGGAAAAATAGGAGGAAGGATTGTGGTCCCTAAGGGTCCACAGTAAGACCAACGGAGTCAACTCACCTGAACCCTTGGGGCTCTCTGAGACTGAACCAGCAACCAAAGAACAGATACAGGCTGGACCTAGGCCTCCCTGCACATATGTAGCAGATGTGTAGCTTGGTCTTCATGTGGGTCCTGAACAACTGGATCAGGGGATTACATCTACCCCCTACCAAATAATGAAAAGTAGGAGGAGTGGTTACAGTGAGAGGAGGGACAAATGATCCAGTGACTACTCCCCCATCCACACATGCTCAAGTTTACCTGCTGGGTAAGGTCACCTTAACTTGAAGGTGAACTCTCAATAGATAACAAGGTAGGCATAACTAAGAAGTTCTGGCCAAGGTGTGATTCTTTCAATCATTGTCCTAGCTGTCCTACAAGGGGGTCTGACAAGTTAAACAGCTTTTTTATCTAGGAGACAAGTTGCTCATTGGTTGTTGTCAGTCTCAATTTTATCTTCTTCCAGCAGGAGATTCCATTTTATTGGGGTCTATTGTGTCAGTAGTCAGAAATGAGATGGTCACAGGTGTCTCTTTAAAATATTTTCACTCCTTCCAGGTGGCACAGCTACCTAAAACCAGGGCCCATGGTACAGCACATAATTTTAAGAAGCTCATGAGCAATCAGACTATTGACTCACCAAAGCAGAGATTCAGTTTAATTATTTTCTAGATGTTTCCTTCCTTCCGTGTGTCTCATCTGAGCTTGTGGCCATCAGACATAATCAATTCTACCTTTATGTATTATGAATATTGTGCTGGGCTTGAACAGAAATGAACCCATGAGGTCATATATTTGAGTACTTGTTCTATAGTTTGTTGAATCATTTGGGAAGAATTAAAAGGTGAAGTCTTGTTAGAGAAGGTGCATCTCTAGGTGTAGGCTTTGAGGTTCCAAAAGCCCACATTGTATCCAGTTAGCTCTGTCTTCCATGCTTGTGGATCAAGACAAAATTTCAGCTACTAATCCACTGGTGCCTGCCTGCCTGCTGCCATTCATCCGGCAATGATGGTCATAGATTCTAACCTTCTGGGCACCATAAACCCCAACCTTAAATTCTTTTTTTTTTATAAGTTAGCTTGGTAATGGTGTTGTTTTGTCACAGCAATATCTAAGACAGATATTCTTTACAAATTATAGATTTCTATACATGTGTTATTATTCTATCTGCTGACAATGTTCAATTTCCTACAACATCCTTTGTTGAGAAATAGAAAAATATGAATGATATGGAAGTATAAAATGATTTAAGCTTGTAAATTTCTACCTTTCCAAGAGTTGGATTTGTATGACATTGTAGCAATTTCAAGTGTATATAAGGATATAAACAGTTTAACAGTTTTGAACTACATCAAGAATATTACTTGTATTCATGTCATCCTCTGAAAATAAATATTTCTCTCTTATCATTAGCACACAAGGCATACTTTTAATTACTGATCCCTTATTCTTCATTCGAACTATATCTTTTGTGTATTCTCCTTAAAATACATCCTGCTTAATTTTAACTGTTTGATACTCTTACTGCACTCATTTATTTACTTACTTTTGCATTCACCATTACATAGAGTCAACTGTGTAAACAAATACAGAGTATTCAGTAAGATGTTCAGCATTTATGCTGGAAGTCCCACGTATGTGGATTATACATGTGCACATGTGTAAGGATGTTTTGAGTCTCTGATCCAAGGGTGCAAAAGATGAGTGATAGATTATATGCGTTCTCAATTATTAGGAAAGCATTTTCTCCCAAGTGTCATCCGTAGTGTGTAAGAGTTCAGGCTGCCTCCTTTGCTTGCATTTTTACTGCTCACTTGAATTTTGCAAGTCATTTTGCTCTTATCCCTCTGCTTCTTCCTTCCTTTTTTACCTTACTCCCTTTCCTCTTTGGCTCTCTTCTCTGCACTCAACCATTGACATAGAAACTGAGAAATACCCATAGGGATGTTTTCTTGGGTTGGGGGAAGGAAACTGTTAGAGTCCAAAAAGATTTCTATTTTTTTAGAACAAGCATTCTCACTTCAAACTCCATGCTGCAGCTACTGTTGACCTGGCAACCCTTAACAGCATCTCCCTCCCAGATTGCTTTAACATCATTGGAACATTTAAAAGGTGACCTCCTGAAACAGTCAGTGGTCAATGTCAAGTCCTTTAGAGGCAGAGCTGCTGTGCTGAGAATCTGCACCAACCATGGTTTAGAAGGAGCACAAATAGATGAAATCTTTTGCTAACCATCTGCAACTGCTGACTTCTCTGTTTCCATGGCAACTCATCTCGGGCAAGGTATTCTGAAGACTAATAAATATCAAATTGCCACAGGGAGTCACTAGTCATGTCAGACTGCCATGTCCACAATGGCACAGATTATCCCTTGCCCCCCAGAAGAAAATAATCTTTCCTTGGATTTTGTGAATTTCTGATACATATCGAAAGGAATGAAATCCTCACAAAGGTTTTTTTTTTTTTTTTCATTTGTCTTTCTTGGACTTAATAAAATATGTATTCATAATACCAACCAGGAGCTGGAGGCTGTATTCATTCTGCCTCCAGTGGCTACTTGCTTGAGCTGTCAGCAAATAACAGTAAACTTCAGACAGCTCAAGGTTTAGTGACTCCAGGATACTGCTGGTATTAATATTTTAGCTGTGGGTTCTTGTTCTTTAAGATGACAGAATTAGATTAGTTTAACTTACAGAATCTTTAAGTCACCAACTGAAAAACCTGATGTCATGTTGTAAATGTCGGTGAGTTTCATGTAAATTGACATTCTCTTCCAGGAGATGGTCAAGAGAAAAGGCAAAGTTCAGGTCAAAGAACAGGTCAGTCAGAGCTGTATCAGGGGGATACCATTGTTGGCTTTGCTTTCCACACGGTTTTCATTTTGAAGCAAGATGGTTCCGTCCTTTACAGAGCAGCCCACTACATGTTCAATCTCATCTTCAATGAATATGAGAACGTTAAGAGTTAGCAATCCTTTCTTTATATGGAAGGATGCAATGTTAGATCTGAACTTCTCTATTCCTGATCCCTTCATCAGACCACAGGCTCACATCTGCCTCCCTTTTTGACATGACCTTGCCCAGTGTGTAAGAAGACAGGGCCCTGCCTAGAACCCCACAATCCAATGTCCACTTTGTGCTCTTTGCCTTTGAACTACGGCCTTACACTCTTCAACTCCAATCTCCACATTCGAAAGATAGGAATAAAAATGTACTTACAGAGTAGTAAGGAAGAAAGAAGCAATGATCTCAAAGCATTAATAGTGCTTAGCATATTGGAGCTCAATAAATATTACCAGTTATTACTTTATCATTTCAGAGGCATTCCTTGGGGTACCATTTAATACACTAACATGCTCATTTCCTTAGTAATAGTCTAGTTGCCCAAGGTTTATTTGCTTCAAAGTTAAACAGTTCTTTGCTTGCTTAATTGCATAATGCACCCAAACATATTTTAATATACTTTCAGAAGAATAAAACTCTTATTACAATGTACCATTTTTGTTATTTTTGAACCATTTCAACAAATAAAGCATGCATCTAATGCAGGAAATTCATATCTTTGAAATTATTTGAAAGATTATTGTGTACACATATGTTACTAAGTATAAAAGGAGTAAAAATAAGACTTTCTTATGTTTCTGTCAGAAACATGTTTTTAACCTATTCAAAGACAGTTTTCTCTGTATTCTTTCATTAATTCAGAGGTCTGAATCTCTCTTTCTTCTTTCTTTCTTTCTTTCTTTCTTTCTTTTCCTTTTCTTCTTTTAGGTTTTCTGTGAATTCAATTTTGTAAGATTTTTTAAAATTTTTTCCATTTCCCTATAGCCTTTATTCTTTCCCTGTGCTTTTCTCTTTTTTTCTAAATTCTTGGATGTAATTAAACTTGTTCGAGCAATTTCAGCAATCTAAGATTTGGTAACTAGAAGTATTAGTTACCAAAGAACTGTCTTCCATAGAATCTGACTACAATGTGTGTATATTTATGAGCCATTTAGTTATTCTTGGTCTTTAAATGCATTATTTTATGAATAGATTTAAATAATTACTTTACTTAATATATTTCTTATGTAGATTTAAGCAATGAACCTTTGGGAAGGACAATCATTAGCACCATCAGTTTTTCTACATAGATAATGCATTTATTTTAAGCAAATCTCAGCTGTATTTTTCCATCTTCATTAAGGGCAACCTGGCCAACTGCAGCAAGAATGCAGGGAGCTATTTGGAAGGCTTTCTACATTGCTGTGGCTGGTGAACCCTTACTCATCAGGCAGAAAGCTCTTACTCTGAAGGATTTAGGAATGGGATGAATAACTTGTCTGGGAATAATGCCATCCTGAAATACAAGGACGGATCAGAATTGCCAGATCACTTAATATAGCCCCATCTCATAAGTAGCTTATCAGTCTTTCAACCCCTTCATTGAGAACTTGCCTACAGAAGAGTGAGGCCATCAAAATGGGTCTAATTTGCCTTTTCCAATGCTGTAGAGTTCCCCATAATATTTCCCGACTCCTTTACCAGTCAGCTAAAGCCAGTGAGTCATCATTGTCCATGATTAAAGTTAATTTCTTATGCACAAAATGTAATTATGTTGCACTCACACAGAATAATTCCTTACTGCATTATGTGTTGTTTTAAGGCAAGGTTTCACTGTGTAGCCAGATTAGCCAGTAACTCATTATCTTGCCTTAGGTTTCTGTGTGCTGAAATCCCACAGGACTTTTTCAGAAAAATATCCTTTCCTTATTTTGCAACAGGTGAGGTAGAGATAAGACGTTGAGCCCAAAGGACTCACCAAAGGTGATATCTATCTAATCTATCTATATAGATGATATAGATATATAGAGGTTAGATGTAGATGTTTTATATAATATTATTATATATACTATCTGTTAACATCTAAGTGCCACAGAAACAGCTAAGTAGGACTTCTCAGGACCATGATAAAGCCAGTGAAGAACAGTAGAGATGTTTCCCAGGACTCCTTAAATTATAGTAAGTAACCAAATTTATCCCATGACCATGCCTGAGTCCAAGATTTCCAGTTTCACAAAAATAATGCATTTGTCCCTAAGAGGAAGTTTAGGTGCATGATAATCTCAATCTTATGGAAAAAGAACAACTACATGTACTTCAGTAATTGACTCTGCCCATCATCTCATGCATGACAGAAGTAGATAATCCCTCAAGTCTTAGTACTAACTTACTTCAGATAATTAAAAAACATCAGAAAAGGAAAGGAGATGCTGCTCTTCTTACATGTAATTGTAACTTTCAAGTTGCTCAAATGCTGACTTTGTCAGCATTTATAAAGAACAAAAATACTTTAAACTAAAGTAATAAAAACAAGTTCATAGAATAAAGTGGCATCAGTCATTTTATGTGTGTTTCTTTGTCTGATGGCTCAAAATGTAGTTATTCTGCACTATAAACTCTTCAACATTATGTATCAATTAAGCAAATTTATTAATATAAAAATGAATGTTTTTCAAAGCATGTGCATTTGCTTAAAAATCTGAGCACATATTTAAAAAATGAAAATGATGGACAAATGTATATTAAATAATTTACAATTTATTACCATTATTGAATAATGGAATAATAAGTATCTTACAAAGAATTTAGAAGACTTTACTATGTAGTATGGCAAGATTGCCACACATTATTGTTATTGTAGAATATGATTCTATCTGTGAAAGAAGAGGCTGGAGCCAGGGTGCACAGAGGATACCAGGATTCCAAGGACCTCTGAAGGATCAACTAAGCATGGCACATGTGACCTCACAGAGACTCAGTCAGCAAGCGCTGGGCCTACCTGGATGTACACCAGGTCCTCTGCATCTATCTTATATCTCTTAGATTGGTATTTAATGGGACTCCTGTGAGAAGGAGTGGGTCTCTTACTCTGTTGCCTACTCTACGGACTCTTTTCCTCCTGTCAGGTTGCAGTGTCTGACTTTGATATGAAAGTTTTTGTTTCATCCTGTTCTGTTTTATTTTGTCATGTTTGGCTGTTACATCTCAGAATTCCATTTTTTCCTAATGAGAGACAGAAAGGGAGTGGATCTGGAGGGGAGGGGAAGTGGTAAGGAACTGAGAGGAAATATTACAATCGGTGTATGCTGTCTGAGAAGAGAACGGATTTTCAATAAAAAGAAAAGACCATGATTCTACTTTATGAGTCCCCTTTTATGCTGTTTTTTGACAAATGTGTTCCATTCCTAGCTTTGGCTTAGTAACTCCTATCCTTTGAATCCTCAATGTCTCTTTAAAGGACTCTACTAAAGCTAATCCCCATCAGACAGCTATTGATAGATGGTAGAAATTTTAGAAGGTGGAGATAATCAGAGGCTTTTTCAAGGGGTAGCCTCGCTATTTATCTCTCTCATTTTTTTTTTATGCTCCAGCAATGCATACCATGGTGCTCTGCCTTTCTAAAGCCCAATCATGGGGCTGACTGGCTGTGAATCAAAGCCTCCAAACCATGCATCAAAATCCATCCTGGTCTTTGTTAGATGATTGACTTGGGGATTTTCCACAGAAATGGAAAGCTGACTATCATGGTAAACCAACGGAAAGTTAAAGTACATCTCAAGCTATACTATAGCAACATGGAGACATGCATACTATCCATTTACTTCACTCTCAGATCTCACTAACATCTCCTGCTACTCGTTAATAGAGTCTATACCACAATCTCTTTTCTTTAAACCTTTGTCCTCTTTGAGAACTTCATATGATATGTTTTTAATCATATCCACACCCCAGCCTTTCTCAGATCCATCTCCATAGCCCCACCCACTCTACTTTATGTCCCTATTTGTTTCCTTCTTTTATTTCTTGAGATTATAATATAATCCATCATTTCTCCCTCCCCCCGTCAGCCTCCTCCCATGCACTCCTCTTTGCTCTCCTTCAAATCCTTGGCTTCTCTTTTCAAAAATTATTGTTACATGCATATATGTATATGTACATACATATATTTTCCTAATGACAGAAATACCCAGGTTCAGACTGTATAATGTCATCTGCATATATGTTTTCAGGATTGACCACTTGGTATTGGACAGTCAACCAGAACACAGTTCCCTGGAGAAGCTCATCTTTCCTGTTCCCAGCACTCCATAGTTGCCTTTAATCTTTTGTATAGGGTCCTTTGAAAGCCTTTGGAGGCTTTCCCTCATCGTGTCCTCAGTAAAATATAATAATAATGATATGTATGCACAACCATAACTAAACCTAGCGAGGCCAATTGGTGCTGCCTTAACACTCTTTGTTTTAGGTCCTGCCATATACCATGGTTGATCTACCAAGGGTCACATGGTTAAAGAAAACTGACTCCCTCTCCCAGCAGCTATCAAATGCTGAAAGCTCCACAGGTGGGGGGTGGGGCTTCATGCTGAACACTCCATGCTGGGACTTTCTCAAGCTTAGGCTTGCACACGTCTTGTGTGTACTGTCATAAGCACTGAGTTGATATGTGAAACTGTCCTGTTGTATCTGGGAAGCACTCATTATAGGGCATCCACCACATCTGACTTCAATAATCTTTCTAACCCCTCAACCACAATGATGATTGAGCCTTGAAAGGAGAAGCATGGTGTAGATGTCCTATTTAAAACTGAGCATTCCAGCGTCTCTTATTCGCTGTCTGTTGAACAGCTGAGAGATGCACTAATCCACGAGTATAGCATGAGGTCATCAGAAGTTATTTTAATACTATAGTCATTTTGCAGAGCCACAATAGTTCTCTAATAGGGCCCATGACCAGTCTATTCTTGGGTTTGTGGCCTTGCTAATAGTGCTATACATAGAAGCCAACCTTAAACATAATAATAAAGTATTTGGTTACTATCACGGCAGTCATGGTACTATTGCACAAATGGGCATCTCTTACCAGGACAGCCATTATTGCAGCTCATAGGTTAGGAACCGGGTAACAATGATGATTACCTGTCTTCTCCCACAACACTCATAACATGTTCTGGCACTGTAAAAGCTAGCCAACAGGGATGAAGCTGTTCAATCTGGAGTCTAATCTTTCCACAGGAATGCAAGGCTTAGGATTGAGTGAACCCTTTTGTCTGTGTAGTAGAGGAATAACAATGAAGCAAAAGCACCAAACAACTCTCATCATAATTATGGGGTTATATTAATTTTTATTCTTTGATTATATGCTGCCAAAATCCATGGGTTTGATTTTAGAAAAAAATGTAATTGTTTATTCATTTATTCAAAAATTATTTATTAAAAATATTATGAGCTAAGCCCTCTGGTGTGTGTCTCCATCTTCACCATTATTATGATGTTTTCTACCACCAGTGTCTTTTCTAAACTCTTCAAAGATCTTCCCGACTGTGGTTCCTATTTTCTGCTTTGTTCCTTTTAAATACACTCTCCACAAAAATCAAAGTGATTTCTTTAATTATGTAAGATTCCAATTACCCTGGCATTATTTATTTTTAATCTAAGCACTCTGGTTTATAAATCTGTACATGAGTGTACGGCCTTCTTCTTAAATCACATATAGCAAAATATATTAAAAGAATCTCAGACATTTTACATTTCTTCTTCATTCTTCTTTATCATACAAGTACTTGTGTAAATGTCATTTGGCTTGTTTTTTTTTTTTTTTAATTTATTCTTCTCTCATACTTTACAATCTGACCACCACAGTTTCCTCTCTACCCACTACTTCCAGGCACCCCACCCCACCTAGCTTCTTCCTCAGATTCTCTTCTGCATTTCCTTTCAGAAAGAGCGGGCATCCCAGGGACTTCAACTGAAGAACTCTGAATGGTGAGTTACGGTAAGACTAGGCATGAACTCTCATATCAAGTTTGGACAGGGCAACCCAGTAGGAGGAAAAGCGTCCAAAGAGCAGGCAAAAGAGTCAGAGACAGCCCCTGCTTCCACAGTTAGGAGTCCCACAAGAACACCAAGCTACACAACCATCACACTTATGCAGAGAACCTAGTTCAGACCCATACAGGCTCCATGATTATTGCTTCAGTGTCTTCTAGCCCCTATGATCCCTGCTTAGCTGATTCTGTGGGCCATATTCTACTGGTGTCCTTGACCCCCCCTCTTGCTTCTACAACCCTTTCTACCCCTCTTCCACTGAGCTTTGCCTAATATTTGGCTGTGGGATTCTGCATCTGCTCCCATCAGCTTCTCCATGAAGCTCCCTGGATTACTGGACTAGGAACAAATCTGAATATAGCAGACTGTCATTAGGAATCATTTCAATGACTTCGTCTTTGACCAGTCATTTTGACTCTATCCTAGGGCTCTGGGCTATCCTGCCTCTGGTTCTTGGTCTTCAAGTCAATGTCAGGTATAGGTTACCTCTTATGGAGTGCAGTCTTTCTGGTCACCCCTCTGAAATAGGGACTGAGTTAACTCTTGTCACTTCTGTGCTTTCTATGTTTTGTGGCACTGGGCAGTATCTGGGATACTCCAACTTAAGACTGCGAGCACTAAGGAACATCAATGTGTTTGTAAGGATGGAGTCTTTGTCTTGCTCACTCGTCTATGATTAGTAACTAGAGAACAGCAGGTGTTGAAAGAACCATTTCTGAAAGAATAGAAAGAAAGTGCAAATCACAATATGAATAATAATCACAACTTATACTTCTAGAATTTTAGGGTCAAGAGAAAGAAGAAAACATATAGCCCAGTGGGCGTGGGGAGAGAGAGAGAGAGAAAGAGAGAGAGAGAGAGAGAGAGAGAGAGAGAGAGAGAGAGAGAGAGAGAGAGAGAGAGAGAGAGAGAGAGAGAGAGAGAGAGAGAGAGAGAGAGAGAATTAGGAAAGTATTAGGCTCCAGTCACAGAAAAGGGCAAAGTATTGAAGATTTAATTAGAAAGATTGGGCAGAGGAAGAAATCTAGGATGAGCTGAGTTTCTGACTTGGGGAGACAGATTGGCATGTTGTAGAAATAACATGACACGAAGCTGCCTCAATAGGAGCTAAGTTTTATTTGGAACACATTGAGCTAAATGCTTCTAATTCAAGCTGAGATTCTTGTAGGCAGCTGGGCAGATATATCTGGATCTCAGACAAAAGTTTGCATTGTGTGTGTGTTCTATACAGTATTCTGCCACTTATATTTGCATGAGTTATCTATTAGGAAATCACAGCAACTCTTTTAAAGGACAGTGGATAGCATTTTCAACTCAAGTAGTTCAAAGGCAAAGAAACAATAAAAGAAATGCAATCAAAATCTTTTATTTCTTGTTGTTTATTTTTCACTGTCCTTACTGTACTCAATATTAGAAATACAATTATTGAATGCATAGAAAAACAAGGTTCTTTGTGGAAATAGTTAAATGACCAAAGAAACAAGAGGTTTTTTTTTTTTTTTTTTTGGTTTTTTGAGACAGGGTTTCTCTCTGTAGCCCCGGCTGTCCCGGTACTCACTCTGTAGACCAGGCTGGCCTCGAACTCGGAAATCCGCCTGCCTCTGCCTCCCAAGTGCTAGGATTAAAGGCGTGCGCCACCACCGCCCGGCACAAGAGTTGTTTTTTAAAACATTTTCTAATGTTCTCACATTTCCCACTGAAAACAGAAAGCTTTGAGTTAATTTATGACCTTTGGTAGCAAATATTATACTCTAAGATGCAGATTCGTCCATTTGCTCATATGTATGTGGAGAGATTGAGAGGTTAAATGAAAGGCAAGGCAGATCCTACTAGAGATTAAATTACATATCTGCATTTTTCACAGTTACCTCCACATGAGTTACTTTATTATAAAGTAATTGATTTGTAGTATGAAACACAAACCAAAAATGGTCAAAATAAACAGAACCAGAAATCACATTCATTGCATTTGTGTATTATTATCTCTTCTTACCCATGTCCAGCCCATTCTGGATTTTAAATTCTATGAAGCTATTAGCATGATCAAAGTATTGAACAACACCAAAGAAAGAAATAGAAATTTTAGATAATTTCTATTCACTTCTTCTGGAGAGATCTCAGTGAAACAAATGCATGTGAGAATGTCCAGTAAAACTATGACTAGCACTTTAAAAAATGACTGGATTAAACTTCTAAAATGTCTTTGAAAGATATGGTAGATTTGTTAAGGAAACAATGACTTTGAATCCAATTATTGTTGACAGAAAACAACGTTGGAGAAGGGATTTTACTTTGTTTCTAAGTAGAAACTGTTCTTGATGTACATCCAAAGAGGCGTCTAATTGGCTGGCATAAGATGGGGACATAGTCAATAAGAATGATAAATATTTATAGTATCGGACAGAAATGAAGTGGAAAAATACATTCATGGCATGAAGCCCTCTGACCGTATTATAATGCTTATCTGATTGCAACAGTATTTTGCATCATTGTGACTATAAAGAATACACTTAGAGAAAATGTGCATATGATTTTAGATTCATATTTTGTATATTTATTTTAAATGTTTATTTCAGTAGATGTTTTGGTATGTAGTGCATGTGAGTATACACAATTAATACAAAATAAATTATTATACAGTTTTGCTTTAGTGAGCTTATTTTCTCTTCTCAGTCTCTTCATACACATTGTAAATTATAAGTTCTATTAAAAACTTGAGGGTAACATAAAGGTCATGATACTTTGAAATAAGAACATCTGCTGATCAAGTTTTGCTATCAAAAGTAATACTGCTTGTATCACTTTTCTTAAATTATTCAGTTTTTCAAAGATTTTTATTTCCCAGTAGATACAACATGATTGAGTTTGGGAGAACAGTGTAGTCCAGTCACACAACACTGGGAGACAAGTCCTGGGCTTAATGCCAAGCACTACAAAACCCAAAAGATAAACAATAAAAAGATAGTAGAACTAAGATACAAAGTAAATTTTTTTTTTGTATAAAGTGCCACCTATGTACCAACTAGTTATTAAATTACTTATTTTAATGATATAGTACCTCATTGTAATGTTATGCTCATTTTTATTTAATCAATTCATACATATGGTCTCAATATTCTAATTTGTTTCTTTATTACTGGGACTATAATGTTCATCCTTTCCACAAAATCTTTCTCACTTCAGGCTTTTCTTATGTATTCTTAGGAGGACACAGAAGAGCCAGTCATTCCTCTTAGTCTGCATAGTCATTTATATTTAGTTCAGGAAAGAAAAATGTGGGATAAAATAAAAGTTCCCCAGTGACATAAAGATATACATGTGAGAAACTGTAAGTTTATACTTACTAGAGATGTTAGGGGAAAAAGTCAGTTACAAAATCATGCACTTTACTGATGCAACTTTAATTAAAATGAGTAATGTAGACTGTGTGTGTGACCAGAGTGTGAAAGGCCGTCGTCTATCGTACGTCCAAGGTTAAACATTTCAGAACATTCCATGCTTGCAAGAGAAGTCTGAAATAATTAACCCTGGAACCAGTTCATTTAAGAGAACACTGACAGGCATTATCCAATGAAGACCAAAGGAATACAAACATGGAAGATATCAGTTCTAATAGAGCTGCTATGCTTAATCCTCCTGAATTCAGTGCATACATATAGCACAATAGTACACATTGATGTATAATTAGAAAAAGAAAACAGCACAAGCTATAATATGTCTTTAAGAGGACTAAGACTTCAAACACAATGAATATATTTGTTTCTGAAGAAAACTGTTCAAAAATGGAATCACTGTGACTTCTGTTTGATGGAAGAACAGTAGCCTGAAAAGCAGAGATTGATGATATGTGACATGTATGTCCTTCAGAATGACACACCTTTCTCCTTCTTAGGATGTCTCCATCTCACAACAGTAAAGTCATGTTGCCATTGGAAATGCCATATCCAAGACAGGAAATTAAAACTACCCTCTCCCTCCTCCCTCCTTCCCTTCCTCCCATTCAGAAAGATATCAGAGAATAAAATGGATTTTGTGTAGCTTCAAATGTGATGCATGATTCCCTTGCTTGTACACTTAGGTAAGATATGCAAAATTTTAAGTGTAAGAAAAAGAAACAAACAAAAAAAACAAGGGTTGACTAATAAAATATCTGTATATGGAAGATGTATTTCAGCATCCCATTTCAGAAGTTGTTCATAGCCCCTACTTCATAGCCCCTGCTTTGCCTTTGCCTAACTGAAACATTTTAAAGTCCAAAAACAGAAAAGAAAAAAATAAATAATTTAGGGCTTATTGAGTCAATAGAGGGGAGAAGGATAGAATACTGATTTTTTCCCTATAGAAGGAAGTTGAGTAATCACAAGTATAAATGTGAGATAAATGTATTTAAAGTAGAAGAAACAACTTTTCTAACCTGCCTAGAATTACTTCATTTAAAGCATTCTAGCTATTTACATGATTTCAAACAGTTCTTCTAAGCTCTTCAAGAAGGACTTTCCATTCAACATAAGTAAATTTGTGAAAAACATCAACGGCTGGTAAAAAGAGAACACAGGTTCAATTTCAGGACTTTTTTACAATTCTAAAACTCATTATTTTGAATGCTCTATGGCGTAACTTTGATAGAAACAGCATCTCAATGACAAGATGTACACACAAGGGGCTGGAGAAATAGCTAAACAGTTGAATATTTTCTACCCTTGTAGAGGACTAAAAGTCAGTGGCGCTATTAGGAGGGGACAACCACCTAATTCCAGCTCCAGGGGGACTTTTGGCTTCAGAGGATCTGGATGCACTACACAAACTAACACAGAAACACACATGTGCACATAATTCTAAAACTTAATAATAAACATTGTTTTAGTGAGGGTTCTCTAGAAGAACAGAACCAAGGGAATTTAAACCACACCACAGCTTTCAAAGACCATGTAGTACCTTGGTCCTTGAGGCTGGGTGCAGTCTCTCTATGGGTGAGGTCAATCGGTTGTTAGTTCACAGAGCAGGTACTGGACCCCCGTCTGCCTGAATTCTGGAAGGTTTCTCGAGAGCCGTGGGTCCTTCGTCCACAATGAAAACTAGAGAAATCCTGGTTCTGCTCTAAGTGAAGGAAGCAATAGCAACTGGGTGAATGTGCCGAGTGGCAGGAGGGAAGGAAGAGCACCCTGGCAAAGGGTGCGATAATTTCACTGTTCTCGAATACCATTTTAGAAATCTGAGCAGCTGTTAGAAAGTGTAGCCCACAATGCAGGGAGGACTCTTTCACCATCAATCAGGACACTTCCTCAGGTGTGACTCTCTACACAGATGATTTTAATTTGTGGCAAGTTGTCATTAACACCAACAACAATATACATCTTTAAAAAAAGGAATGCATATAATCTGTGCCTTGCACTGAATTTCCATTTTTACGTCTAAGAACAAACAAAATAATATAAATTTCAACATAGGAATATCTGTAACAATCTCAGTTTCTGAATTTCCAGTTTTATTATAAATTATTGGGCTTGAGATCGCAGACATTAGATGGGCCTAAGTATTTGTAATTCAGATCTGTCTACTTCTTACCATGAGAATGAAGTGAACTAATGCCATCAAAGGGATGGGATATATAAGATATATGAAAATGTGGGCAATTAACTTGAAAAGCATGAAAATAAAGATAAAGATGAAGTGAAGCTACTTGAAAGATTAATTATAAGAACAAAAAATGTGAAATGTGACAAATGGGAGAAAAAAATATACTGAGAAATTCTAAGATCCTGTGGTTGTCAAGGAAACCTAAAACTATACTGTAGATAATGACCTAGCTAGGAATAATATTCATAAAAGGTTTGAGCGGAGATATAACGACAACCACATTCTTAGACCACATATGGGAGGAGAACTCACGCTAGAACGTTTAGTTTTCTAATGTCTGATAATGTTGAAAAAATAACTAGACTTAGGAATGCCAAGGTTAAAGAAATATCTGTGTAAAGGAAAGAATGCTAGAAAACAAATATGTTTTTGGTACATGGCACAGCAAAAAATCTTCATACAGACTTCGCTGGGGTCACCAAATCAGCAACCAGAAGAACAGCTCTTATGCTAACTTACTCACAAATAAACACAATGTTAAATCCTGAGTAACTTATGCATTGCTCTGAAAGACCAGACTTACAGAATTCATATATTCCTCTTGTCATTTAAAACATTCTGTGTGTATTTCACATGTCGACTGCCAAGGGGCTTCTGGATTCTGTCTTTATTTGGTGATGAGGACTAAGAGAAGATCCGAGCAAAGAACATAGTTTAAAGAAATTCATTTTTCTCTGAAGCTTGCCTGGAAATTTGGTTTATCTTTCAATATTGCATAGCACCCAGAGCCTTGAGTGCCCTAATTACTTTTTACATTACATTGAACAAAGCATTAATTTAAACCATATGCTAATAGAAATAGAGGAGAATGGTTTACATTATTTTTTAACACAGGACTTACTTGGCACTGTTTATAACTATTTTCACTTTTAGTTAATGAAATGTTAATTTCATTTGTTAACTAATGTGAAGTGTTTAGCTTCTATACAGCTAAATAATTATTTTGAAAAATGTTGAAATGTTGTAGATTAATTGTAAATATTTTTTGATATCTTTATGTATATGGGTGTTTTGCCTGTATGTCTATCTGTATCAAATATGTATGCCTAGTACACATTGAATCCAGAAGGGGGCACTGGGTACTTTGGAAGTAGAGTTTCATGGCAGTTGTAGGGTGCTATGTAGGTACTGGGAATTGAACCTGTGTCCTCTGGAATAGCACCTAGTGCTTTTAACCATTGAACAATCTCTGAAACCAGTAATTGTGAATATTTCTTATGATATTACTACTACAGAAAATTAACATCAAATTGGGTCAACAAAAATTGACTTTTGTTCAGTGTGGCTGTATCCTTGGTGGAGGATGACTTTGTATAAGACTATGTAAAAGAGATTAGGCATTAAGTGAATACCCCTGATTCTCAGTAAGAATCTTATGAATTTAAATATTTGTTGTATTACACTATTTTCAGGGAGACATAGATAAACAACTCACCACAGATAGGAAACTGATGACAGACCAATGTAGTGATACCATCAAAGTCCAATTTCGTATACCTGCATGTTTGTTGGGAGTTACTTAATAGAAGTATGGGTTGGGTGTTAGCTACTAGCATTCATATGACTTAAAGGCAGATCCTCACCAAAGGCCAGCTCTAGCATGGGTGATGATTTATGAAAACTGGAATCTTGAAGCTGTCTGCATAACTTACATGCAGCTAGATAGACTGGGTAATTTCATCCCTTTAGTAGTCCTCTAATTACATAACCTTAGGAAGGAACAGAGAAGCCTTGTACATTTGGTAAGCTTCAGGGACTTCCTGAGACTTGTTTGCTTACTTTCTGAAAAGCCTCCATTTAGAAGTTCCCAAGTTTTAAAGAGCTTCCTTCCAGAATGGGATGCTTCAATTCTCAGGAAATCGCCACACAGCACATCAAAGGGAGAAGTACAAATGTAACTGATATAAGGAGACATTTAAATTAAGACTGATATGATTAAAGAAACATAAATTGATAGGTAATTGTATTTAATCCATGATTTGATGCTTGAAAACTTTGATCTTGATATCTAAATGTCATGGCTGCTTATATTTTCAGGCAGAATGTAGTGGTACAGCTGTGTTATTTCCATATTTAGGAACAAACATGGATGTTCATTGCTAAACTTGGTACTCAAGTGCAGTATGAAAAGTACATGTCTTTTCACCTCAAAGATCTTCATCAAAAAATAGCTATTCATTATGATGGCAAGATGACAATGGTCATTCTTTTAAATAGTAGACAAATAATCTATGTGATTCTTATCTACCTATTTATTTTTTAGGAAAAAAAATAAGAGAGATTTATTTAATGTGGACACATTAGAAAAGGGAACAAAGATCTGGTGAGATCCTAAATTCATCTCTGGGGTCCTAAGGTGATTTTTCAAACCTCAATTTGATTTTTTAAAAAAATTATATTTATGAATGCATGTTCTGTGTGCATACATAGTGCATGCCAGAAGAGGGCATCAGATCCCATTCATTATAGATAGTCATGAGCTGTGGTTGCTGGGAATTGAACTCAGAACCACTGGAAAAAACTAACCAGTAGCAGTCTTAATGGCTGAGCCATCTCTCTAGCTCTCTCCATTTGACTCTTAACATCACAAACTTGAATTAAATGGCATGTCAATCAAGAAAAGGTTCAGTAATTGCCTCTTAAAATAAGTTCAATCTAGTAACTGAAACCACTCTTATATATAGTTCTTTCCTACTCTTTTATGGTCTTGTCTGAGATATTCATTTCAAATTCTTCCTGATTCACTCTACAGACCCACTTTACCCTAAGAAGCATATTTCGTTGGAATTGACAGCTGAAAGGCACCCTCTAACAATCTCATTATTTCAACCTATAGAAACATCAGGACTGTAATTTTAACTTTTAAAAAATCCCTCTGAAAGAATAAACTCTACAGACTGTGTAATAAAAACACTGCTAGTCTTATTATACAAAAATTCACTCATTGTGTACAGCATGTTAAGTCTTGATTAGAGTTAGTTCCAGTTTTCTCAACATAATAAAATGTATCCTAAGGTAAAAATCTAATATTATCCAATTATATCTAAAATAAAAGCTTGAGGTTTTAAACTGGCAAATGTTTTGTATTCTTTAAAAAGGGGATGAATAACAATGATACGCAAATATCTTCACTAAAGGTCCTAGTGGTGAGACATACTACTGTATTCTAATATGAAACATGCATGTACGATACTTTGTAGGACATCAAACCCTCAGTTGTCTTTACATTCTGCATCAGTGAATTCACAATGCACTAGGGATGGAATACTTGGGCCTGTATACACGGCGAGGCATCTTTTAGCATTCCTCTTTATGGCAAGCTACACTTAATTCTATTCTTTAGTGTCATAACTTAAAAACAAAGACTCGCCGGGCGATGGTGGTGCACGCCTTTAATCCCAGCACTTGGGAGGCAGAGGCAGGCGGATTTCTGAGT
>NW_022196896.1:92363160-92391148 GCF_008632895.1 Mastomys coucha
AAAAAAAAAAAAAACAAAGACTCATTCTAAATGCCACAAAAATTACTTCAAAATTATTTGACCTCTAGAGAGTAGATTTTATCTTTGACCTTAGCAAGCAGTATGATTTTTTGTTTTGAAGAATGACATTCAAAATGGAAATGGTTATCTTAACTATATTGATTATTCTTAGTATGAGGTAATAAGTTAAATGCATCTTGGTGCTTAAAGGTGGGGGTTTCTCTGTCTCGTGTGTGTGTGTGTGTGTGTGTGTGTGTGTGTGTGTGTGTGTGTTTAGGTAAGTTTGCAAGAATAAAAATCTGAGAAATTAGGAAGAATGTTTTTTAAAGAAATTCTCTACTGAGTTAGGAAATTTGTTTGTCCTTATAATTTATTTATTTCTATTCCAAGTAGTATCCATATGACTTTTGTACAGGAAAAAGAATGGCAACGCTGACAGTAGCAGCTCAAACACTTTAATCTTTTCCTATAAGACTGGAGGTGGTTGAAACCTAAGAGATGTTTAAAGTCTTAGCATGCTCGGTTCTAGTCACCATAACACAGGTCTTGTTACCATGCTGCACAAGAAAATAGTCACCTGTTAGTGGAAAAATCCAAAACCTCTAAATTATTCCCATTGTCCCCGAGGCAGACTGGCTTCTGTCTTAAGAGCAATCCAGTCCTGCATCTGTTCCAGCACACTTGTACTTCTGACTGTTGGTCCCCTTTCCAGCTTTTTACCATCGCTTCATTTCCCAGCAGAGATACGTGGAGCTGAAGTCATCCACAAGAACACTTGGCTTCGAAGAAACTGACAAGACCTGAAGGGACATCTCCCCTCCCCTGCTTGGCACCTAGAGTTTTAGGTCTTCCTGGCTTTACGTTTTAGGCTGTGCAAACTTCATCTCTTCCCAAGAACAGCTCTTCTCGCCTTCTCTTGGCCAGAGCACAGCTCTGCAGAGGGAGAACTGCAGCCAAGCTTCCTTGCTCAGTGAGAAGGTGTCACCCAGTCAGAGAAGGTAAAAGGGCTAATTTGCACAAGAGAAAGTTTATTATTCCTCTGTGGCAATGCTTCATTATTAAAGGAGTCCTTTTGATGTCCTGAGCTGTACATGACTTGAAACCCTAAGTTATAATGACTCATCTTTGGAGATCAACTTGCTTACACATTGCAATTTAATTAATTTGGTTATGGGAAACTGGCACACAACATTCACTCTGATTTCATTCTACCACAGCACACTGCAGAGGCTATATTTCTCTATATTTCCCATGCTCTTGCTCCTGCACATAATGTTCTAGAAATTGCATTCACTATCGCCTATCATTTAGAAAGAAGTTTTCTAAATGATTTCATGGCTGGTAAGGCATCTGAGGGTATGTCTGATCTTTTAGCATTTTCTTCCTTGCTGCATGATCATCAAAAGGACATTGTAGGCAGAAGCAGTTTTCTGATAATTGGACCCCACTTAGACACTGCTGTTGAACTCAGTCATAAGAGCAGCTTCATGGATTAGATAGTTCTCTGACTGAGAAAGGAGCAGCAGCTCCCTTCACCCGCCTAGCTAGAAGTGATGTTTCTTTTATCTGAAGGTCAGGCCTAATCCCCATACGTCATCTACCTTACAAAATGATTTAGTATCTATTTGCTATATTAGATTCTCTTGAACCTAAAGTATTTTCAGTGATTTTTTTAACTCATTGCAAGGTAACTTGGACAGAAGCAACCTTGTTTTCAATATGACTTTGCTCAAAACTGAATAATGCACAAAGAGGATCAAAGACTAGGGATACTAATCATTATAAAGTCATCTGTTAGGGACTGACTCTTCCCCCAAGGAGAGTGAGACGTGGGGTAAGATGGCAAACCAATGGAAAGGCAACTCCAACCAAATAGTGCTGATGAAAAGCAACTGTTAAACCAAGGTTTCCGAAGCATAAAATAGCTAAATAAATAAAATATATGAAAAATACATATAAAACAAGAGGGGATGCATGCGGAATTGAAGTATTCTACCTTTCTGGAGTTTTACAAAGTGAAAAAGTGTGTGTGTGTGTGTGTGTGTGTGTGTGTGTGTGTGTGTGATAAACACAAAGAGCCAGTGAAAGAATGCCTAGCCAGCAATCTAATAGAGTTAACAGGAAATATTAGAAATGATTGACTAGTTCAAACAAAAGCAAGTGCTGTGGCTTGGATATGGCTTAAATGTGCCCCCCCTCCATGGATTATGTGTTAGAATGTAGTCCCCTCTAAGGGTGAAAGCAATCCAATATGTTGCTTGGAGGTGGTGCTTTGGGCAAGTAATTAGGGTTACCCAAGGTCATCAGAATAAAACCCCATCACTAAGGGTTGGTGGCCAGATGACAAATGTACTCCCTGTCTCTTGCCAGGTGGTGTCTTATATAGCCCTGTGACATTACCACCATGAAAACCATCATTAGACATTGCCCCTTGACCTTGGACTTCAGAACCATAAGCCAAAATACATTTTTAAAAAATTTTAATGGTCTGTGATATTGTGTTATTGGCAAGAACAAAGGAAATAAACAAATAAAAGAGAGGAAGGAAGTAAGTAAGAGGGGAAGGAAGGAAGGAGGGAAGGAAGGAAGGGAGAAAAAAAGACGAAAAGCAAAGGGGGTGAGTGAAGAAGCAGTTTTGAAAAAATGCAAAGTAAAAACCAGCTGAAAGATTTACACCTTAAAGTAATTTTAATTATAGTGAGTGGAAATGGAGAAAACAGAGCAAAAATGTCAAACTAGATTAAAAACAAAACTCGATGCCATATGCAAATTATATGTGCTTTAAGGAAGCTAGAAAATTTAACGTAAAAAGGGTATGCAAAGGTATGACTTTGGAATTCTACCAGAAAGTTGATAAGATGTGCTGATAGAAAGTGAAGTGGGAGCTGAGTCGTGGGCACAAGAAAGAAAAGTGTCTCACAACTATTGAATAGCCAATGGAGAACTCCCACAACTATTCAATAGCCAATGCATTAGGAAAAGATGATCATGTCTCTTGTTTAACATATCCTCAAATGAGTAAAATAAGATGGTTAAACCTGAAAGAAGAATGATACAAAGTGAAAGAGTTCAATATATAGTTCTCAGAAACTAAAACAACAACAAAAACAAAAATAAAACCAAAGACCAAAAACAACAACAAACAAAAACAATGCCACAAAACAAAACCAAGCAAAATTTAGTAAAAAATAAAAAAAGAATTGAACTGTTAAATATATAAACCACAATGACATAAACATGCCAATTGTATGCTATTTAAATAATAAAAGTGAAAGACTTTGGAAAAAATTGTGCAATCAACATGCCAGGCAGGTTATTCCCACGTGTACAATAGAGGCAGTACTGTTATGTGGGTAAGCATTCCCCCCTGCACAATAGAGGCAGTACTGTTATGTGGGTAAGCAGCCACTCTTTGAGTTTAAGGTCCGCTGTACCAGAGGAATCCATTCCTGGATCTGAAAACCTGGTCAGCAGGTGGTATCGAACCAAATATTGACTTTTGATAGTCATACAGTCAGTAACAAATGCAGAAAGACCAGGCAGCCTTAAAAATATACTACCCCAAGCTATCCAGGTAAGGACCGCACTATGTGTGATTTCATAGATTTGAGTTTAAAATACAAAAAAAAAACCATAGAGACAGAAAGCAGATTAGTCCGAATTAGAAGCTGAGGGCAGGAGAACAAAGAGCAGTGATTGCTGTGGGTTTTCATTTTATGTATGTATGTATGTATGTATGTATGTATGTATGTATGTGTGTGTGTGTATGTATGTGTGTGTATGTATGTATGTATGTATGTGTGTATGTATGTGTGTATGTATGTATGTATGTGTGTGTATATGTGTGTATGTATGTGTGTATGCATGTATGTGTGTATGCACATCACCTGGAAGACAGAGGTTGACTTCAATCCACATGTATTTTTCTCCATTTTCCTCTTCATTAATTTTCAAGACATGGTTTCCCAATGAAGCCCGAGCTCACTGAATCTGAAAGACCTGCTTGTTTCTAACCTCTCAGCCTTGAGATTCCAGGTGACTGCCATAGTCATCTTTTTTACATAGGTTCTGGGATAACACCACAGTCCTCATGCTAAAAGTATGGCATGGAATACATGTTATGTAATTCTTAAAATGTATGGCATTATTGCACTAATTTTAGTGGATGGTTTTGAGTGTCAACTTGACACAAGATTGGGGTCATCATAGAGGAAGGAGGCTGAGTTGAGGAAATGCCTCTACAAGATCCAGCTATAGGATTTTTCCCCCAATTAGTGATCAGTGGGGGAGAGCCCACCCCATAAAGATTGGTGGCATCCCTAGGCTACTGGTCCAACGTTCTGTAAGAAAGCAAACTGAGGAAGCTTCGGGAAGCAAGCCAGTAAACTGCACTGCTCCATGGTCTCTACATTTGATCCTGCCTCCTGGTTCCTGCCCTGACTTCTTTCAATGATGACCAGCAATATGGCGGTATAAGGTAAATAATCCCTTTTCTCCCCAACTTGCTTTTTTGCTCATGGTGTTTCATCAAAGCAATAAAAACCCAAACTAGCACATTAATGTTATTCAAAGTAAATTGCATCAAAACTGTTTTACCAGGAAAGAAGGAAAATGAATTACAATAGGTGTCAATTCATCAATAAGATATAAGAAGTCCTACATGTGTATTAATAATCATTATCACACATGTGCACTAAAAGGATGCATTTGATTTTACTTGTAGAAAATACATGCTGTAAAATTTTAATGGAAATAAAAGGAAATAAGGAAAACTTTATAAATATAGCTGTGAATTTCAATACTTGAGATTCCACCTGAGAAATAAAGAAAACAAGAGAGGATATTGATAAGTATGTCAATATGAACAATACTGATTAATGAACATTTATATAACAACCCATTTAACAGCCAAATGTACAGTTTAACAAATTTATAAGGATATATTTTGCATGTTAAAATTGTTCTGCCTGATATAGCTGTCTCCTGAGAAGCTCTAACAGTGCCTGACAAATACAGAAGTGGATGCTCACAGCCATCCATTGGACTGAGCACAGGGTCCCTCAATGAAGGAGCCATAGGAGGAACAATATGAACGAAACAGTACCCCCAGAGCTCCCAGCGACTAAACCACCAACCAAAGAGTACACATGGTGGGACTCATGGCTCCAACTGCATATGTAGCAGAGGATGGCCTAGTCAGTCATCAATAGGAGGAGAGGCCCTTGGCCCTATGAAGGCTTTATGCCTCAGTGTATTCTCCCAGGGCCAGGAAGAGGGAGAGGGTGGGTTGGTGAGCAGGGGAAGCGAGGAGGGAACAGGGGGTATTTCAGAGGGGAAACCAGGAAAGGGGAGAACAGTTGAAATGTATAATAAAAAAAAGAAAAGATTTTTTTCTAATCATAGCTGGGCAGCGGTGGTACTCATCTTTAATCCCAGTACTTGGGAGGTAGCACGAGGATCTCTAAGTTCAAGACAAACCTGGTCTAGGACATCCAAGGATACACAGAGAATCCCTCCCTCAAACAAAACAAAACAAAACAAAACAAAACAAAAAAAACAAGCCTGCCCTCCAACTATAAATGCTATCTGATGAGGACTGCAGAGCTCGGTGCCATGCTACTGTTCCAGCTGTGGCACTCTGGAGACACCGCACTGAATTCCCACATTGGTTATAATCCATTGCTGTTCCCACCGCTGGCCTTGGCCAATAGTGACCTCCTTGTGGGCAGCTTCGCTTTTTATAAAATGCCATTCGAATAAAGTCACACAGGAAGTTCTTTGTATCTGGCTCCTTCCATTTAGCAAAATGCCTCGGTATTTATCCTGGTCGTTTCATATATCAGTGTCTGGGCCCGAGACGGCACTGTGTTCTAGCACAGGAATCTGTCATAATTGCTTCATTCAACTTCCTAAGTGATAGATATTTGGACGACTTCCATTCTTTGGATGTTAGATGTTATGCTCATATGAGCAGAAAGATTTTTTCTAAGCTAAGTGGATGAGAATAGAATAGTTAGGTTATGTGGTAGGTATATTCTTAAGTTTTTAAAGTGGACTAAGAGCTATGCAAAGTGGATGTTCACTTCTGTAATCTTATAATAGTCTACAACTCCTAGCATTTTACCTGCTCACATCCACACCAGCACTTGACATTTTTGTTTATCTTTTGAACTGAACACCTTTTAGTGTGTATTAGTAACATCTTGATGTAATTTGAATTAGAATTTTATAGTGATTCCTGATATGAACCCTCTCTGTATGTTCTTAACTGCTATTATTACACTTTTGTAGTAAAGTGTCTGTTATAATATTTTTGTGATGGGTAATATGCAATGTGAATAATTATCTCATTTTTAATACATAATGTGTTTATTTGTCTCCTTAAATACTATGCAATGAGAATCTTTATATTTTCTAGATATGTGTCCTTTATAGGAAAAATATTTTGAACATATTCTTTCCAATATTATGTTTGCTAAGGTTTTTAATAATGAAGCTATTTGGAAAAACAAAAGGTTTTAATATTGGTTTGTTCATTTTGTGGGAGGAGTTAACAGTTTTGGTATCATGACTAAGAATTCTTGGCCTTATCTGAATTTTCATCTGTGCCTTTGCCTGGTCTTTTATATAGACTTCTGTTGTATGTGAGTCTCTGATAAATTCTCAGTGAACTTTTGATAAGACCAGAGAGACTACCAATGAAGTTAAATCCCACACATAAAACAAATTTTAAACATAAAAATAAGCTTTAACACATTTAAGAGAATGACGTTATGAGAATGTTGCTTGAACATGTGAGGCCCTGGGTTCTACCCTTGCATTTAAATAAAAAAGAATTCAATAATATAAAGTACATTCTCTACAACAGCTGAATTTAATGTGAAATAAGCAGTTGGTATATTACTTAGGGCTCCCCAGGGAAACAGTAGGATACATATCTATGCGTACAAGTAGATGAATCATGGAAATGTCTTGTTGTGGAGGTTGGAGAGTGCTAGCTTCATCCATTTGAAAGTTAGATAACCATGGAAGCCCCGGGCACAACTCTGCTCCAGCCTGGAGGTCTGTAACCAGCCTCAGAAGCACAAGGGGGCCTGAGAATTCATTCCATCTTAGAACGTGCAGGTCTAGAGCAGAAAGATACGGTGGTGTCCCAACTAAAGACTGAGAGTCATTATGCTACTCTTTCTGCTTTCTGGCCTAATAGGATTCCTAATGGGTCTATGAATGTGATCTTTAAGAAAACCACTACACTACTCTATTCCCATCTATTAGATCCCATATGACTTTCAATTTCTCCAAGCCATGTGCTTCAGCTCCATCTTCCTTCCACCTCATCCTCCTCTGTCATTGTCCTCTCCAGTCTCCTCCCCCGCTCCAAAAGTTTTTAGCTCCACCTTCCCTCCTGCTGCCCAATCATCGGGCCTTAGCCTTTATTTGAAAAGTTAAGGTAGAGAAAAGATTCACAAGGCATTTGCTCTTCATTTGCAGTGCTTTCCAGGAGAGGAGAATCAGCATCAAAATACAAGACCAGGGCTATCCACAACATATTGGTCAACAATTTTCTTTTGGGGGGAGCTGTGTTTTTACCTGGTTTTGATATTAGAGTAATCCCGATACTGACTTTATAGGAAAAGATTGGAAATGTTTTTTGTTGTTGTTTTCTGTCTTTATTCTTTATTTTTTTTAATAATTAAAGAAATTGGTTGTAGTTATTCTTTGAAAATCAGGTAGAATTTTTCTGTGATTCTTGGGTTCTTTTTAGTTGGGAGTTTTGTCTTGTTTTGTCTCTTACTGTCTCAGTTCCCAATACTGTTACATGTCTGTGGTAGATCTCTCCTGTCTTAACTTTGCTGATTTGGTTGCATGGGGGAGATCTGTCCATTTCTTTTATATTTTCTAATTTATTGGAGTATAGGTTTTAAACTATTCTCTTGTAATGTTAAGAATTTCATTGGTACCATTGCTATACCATCAATATATATATGGGAATATATATTCTGTGCCCTCTTCTGTGATGTTTTCTGACGTGTAGGTGTAGGGGTTGAGTTGTAGGTGTATCAATTGGATCTGGGCACCAAAATTATATATATATATATATATATATATATATATATATATATATATATATATATACACACATATATGTGTGTATGTGTGTGTATGTGTGTCTGTGTGTGTGTATGAAAACAAATAGGATTATAATACTTCTCCCAAGAGCCATAAGCTATATTACAAAACCTCAATGACAGACCTGCAAAACCTCTCTTTTGTCTTGGGCTTGGGGTGTTCAGGAGACTCCTAAAGCAAGGTAGGCGATTGCCATTTCCCTTGCTTGCCTCCTAGAACTTGAGGGTAAGACACTGCTGAAGATATCAGGACTTGAAGAAATCAAGCTGGAACTGGCTCCAAGCCTCCTCCGGGAGGACTGGCCTTTGTTGTACCAGAAGTTGCTATGTAAGCTGTGGAGGAAGAAAGGCAATCAATAGTCCTACTCAGCTGCAAAGACCACAAACCACAACCCTGGCCTGGCAAGGTATCCCCAATGGCACAACAGTGATGCTTTTATCTTTGGGGTAACCAACAGCTGTCTAATTACACCAAGAACAGCTTAATAGGAGGGAAGTCATGCCTAGTACTGCATTCCTAGCCAATTACCCATGGTTGGAGAGGTCACTGACTCTAGACAAGCACCTGCTAACAGCCATTTTTTTTCCTAAACTAATACTTCTTGTTGTGTTTTATAAAAAGAAAAAAGGAAGAACCAGGAATATGCTTGAAGAGGCACAGTATGGTGTGGGGGAAAGGGGTGCCTCTGTGGGCCCACACTGAGGCATCCCTTCCTCCTGAGGTACCAGCCACATAACAGATATAGTATGGAATAGAATTTATTTAGGGCATGGGAAGGGGAGTTGAGGGCATAGAGACAGAGAGAGAGAGAGAGAGAGAGAGAGAGAGAGAGAGAGAGAGAGAGAGAGAGAAGAGTAGAGACTGGCTACGAACACTTGGAGAGGGGAGGGGAGGGGAATGGGGAGAGAAGAGACAGGGAAGAGAGTAAGAGAGTGACAAGGGTGCAAACAGCCCCTTTTATACTGAGTCAGGCATACCTGGCTATTGCCAGGTAACTGCGGGGTAGAGCCTAGAAGAAATGCTAACACAGCTAATTATACAATGAGTCTTTAGTCTATCATGGAGATACAGAACGTGCCAAAATACAGAAAATTAGTGACAGTGAGGTGCCCAGATCCAACCTGCATATCTACAACGCAACCCTTATACCTACGGGTCAGAAAACTTCTCAGAAGAGGACACAGAAATATTATGAGGTAGAGAAATAGATGTTGCTAGATAGTGACTTCTAGACATAACAAAGAAGCTGCCTTTATGAAAAATTGATTGTAAAGTTACCTGATCAAGACCTGGGTAATCATAACACCAGTTGAAAGGTCAATAAATATGGCCTGGAAAATTTCACTAGGTCCCACGTGCCACCTAGGAATAATCTCTCTCTCTCTCTCTCTCTCTCTCTCTCTCTCTCTCTCTCTCTCTCTCTCTCTCTCCTGCTGATGACTCCAAAACTGTCACTCACTCCAAACTTGTTGCCCCTTATCCTGTCCTTTGTAATTGACTCCCCATTTTAAATAGTCTCTACGGAAGGCCAGCCTATGGGTGCTATTTATTTCTGGCAGAACTCTGGTTAGAATAGGTGGTGGGAGGAGGTATGCTCCCATGTAAGGTTGTGGTGCTTCCAAAAGAAATATTACTTATGTTTGGTGGATACAGTAAACCACTAATGTGGAAAGTCACCCCTTTTCAAAATATAAATGGGCAGGTTTGTTTTCTGTGCCTGAAGTTTGGTTGACTTTTAGTGCAGGGTTAGTGGAAGCTCAGAAGGAACAGTAATATGTCCTAGTGGACTGAGGCTCCTTTATCAGACAAGCACAGCCCTCCTAGGGACTGGAAAGAACTCAGCAATTGGGCAGAGTGGGAAAGAGGTCTCCCACTGTGCTTCTGTGCCTCTGTGCGCTGTTGGGATGCTACAGGACTCCCATCCTTCCTCCTACTCCCATACTGTCTCTGCCATCTCCCAGAGACTGAAACCCTCTCCATCAGGCCACCTCTGAGAGCTCCGCCTCCACCATGCTTCCTACTACTGGGTGTGCCCTGGTATTTCCAACCTCCTTGCAAGCTTCACAGGGACACCATGAAGCTGGGTGGAGAGAGACACTGCCCAGAGCCTAGGGTGTGACTATGAAGATTATGTTTTCACACCTTGCTGTGTAATGACTTCTCAGGTTTGCATTCTCCTGTAAATGGGTCACTTTTCCATCTGTAAGTTGAGGAAATTAGACCAAATGCCCTAAGAAATCAACTCTTAACATTCCGTGGTTTATTATGAGTCAAAAGCAAGTTAACCACTACAGTTTCATCAGAAATTTTCATCTCCTATGTTTGGTGTGAATTTTAAAATATGATGTCTTGGTACCTGATAGAGATGGATGAGTTTGTTCTGACCTCCATGTACCCTCCTGCTTTCTTGGACCTTTCCTTTTCGAAGGTATTTAGGAGATGCCTTTGAAAAGTTTCAATTATTCTTAAGTGTGTGTATGTATCCAAGTGCCCATAGAGGCCACAGACAGGAGAGCTCCCTGGAGCTGCCGTGATGGGCAGTTTTGAGTTGCCCGAGGTGGGTGTTGGGAAGCCAGCCCAGGTTCTCTGGAAGATCAAGCGGTGTGTGCCCTTTCTCCAGCCGCTAGAGATGATTTTTATTTCACCGGTATGATCAACATTTCCCCCGAGAATCCACGAGTCTTTTTGAGTTTGACGGAGGTGTGGCTTACAGTTTTCACCCTTGCTTGGTGTTATTATTACCATACCACAGACAGACTGGATGGGGAACATTTACATTTCATGTTTCCACAAAGCCTTGAACAACGACTGATACACAGTAGGTCTCCTGAAATGAATCAATATGTGCTTCGGATTACTGATAGAGCTGGGTCTAGAATCCTCAACACCTCTATCCCTCCAATGTCCAGTACTAACAGGGGCTGCTCGCTATCTCAACTTCTTTTGGGAGTTTTCTAGATGCACCTGTTGTTGGGTTTGGAGAAGCAAGATCAGTGAGCATTTTTTTCTATCAAGTGGTCCATTGAACCTGCTTCAGCTGTGAGACAAAGAAGGCAAAGAGAGGCTTCTAAGACAAGGCGACCCTCCCAATGACTGACTGAAACGACTGTCTCCGGACTTTCCAAGGTCGTCCTTAAGGAGACCGGCTTGTCTCTGCTGCTCACTTTGCAAGCCTGGAAGGACAGTTCTGCAGAGCAGGCCACCCCTGGTAAGGAAAAGAGCCAGGTCCCGGCTGCCCTCGCCGCCCTTGGCCTTGGTTGGGCGGGGCTCTCTGGGGCTCCAAGGCTGGCTGTCCCCGCGGGGCGGGCTACTGGCTGCGGCAGGAGGCGGGGCCCGGCGCTCCCCCTCCCCTACACTGCGGCGGTGGCAGCTCTGTGCGGGCCGTGGCGGAGCTGTGCTGGGGCGCGCACGGGGCGGGAACAGCCGGGGCGGGGCAGCCGCGGAGCCGGGCTGGGGCGCGCACGGGGCGGCGCTCGGGCTGCGCGGGCTCTCGGCGGTGGAGGCGGCGGCGGCGGCGGCAGCATCCTCTCTACCTCCGCTTCCCTTCAGGCCTCTTTCTCTCTCCCCTCCTTCTTTCCTTCGTTTCTTCCGTTGCTCGGTCTCCCCGGCTCCTCCCACGGAGGAGCTGTAGCTCGGCGAGTCAGCTGTGACCGCGGGTGCGTCCACTTTCCGCGCCCAGGTAAGACACCGTCCCGCCTAACTCAGCCTGGTCCTTCCTTCTGCGCCTCCGCCTGAGTGGAGCCGCAGCACGGAGAATAGGAACCGGACCAGCTGGTCTCTGCTGCTCCGGTCCCCTGTGCCACGGGAGGGAGTCCGCGCTGGTTGGTGCTGTCCAGGTCTGACCTCTCCAGATGTCACTCCAGGGCAAGAGACCCGGCTAGGTACTTAAGCTCTAGATTTGAAGATGAGCCAGCGACCTTGTTAGGTACCACTTTTAAACCACTGGAAACTTCGGTTCAGGTTAGGGTGTATGCTTTGAGAGTTAATATTGCCAGAGCTATAGAAAGGAGAGTAAGAAATGATACAAAGATCCTAGGGAAGGGAATTAAAGATAGACGATTTATTTTTATTTTATTAGTTTGTTATGCGTGCCTGTCTCTGTGTGCTCACAGCCCAAGAACTCTGCACAGAGAGGAAAGAGGTGAGGGGAGCTAAGCCAATTTCAAATTTCAAATTATTTCTCCACAGACAACAGGAAGGGGAGAATTGGTATACATTGGTAAATTTAGGAAAATGAAAAACTGTTCTTTGGTTGTAGAGGGCGGGGCTCGGAGGTACAAGCCTGACAGCGCTTGGGTTTCTATGCAGTCCTTTCTTCCCAAATGAGAGGGGTGGGTACCCAGCTGCATCTGCTCTTCTATTCACTTCTCCGATCCTAAAGCCTTTCTTTGGGAGTGGGGGACTGAACTAATGACTGCCTTCCCTATCCTCGCCTTTGTTCTAAGATGGAAATTTAAAGGCAGAGCGTGCCTAGGAGCCCTAGTGGGGAGGTGTGTGTTTGGGTGTGTGAGGAGGGGGAGGGGAGAGTGAGCGCTAGAGTCAGAAAGCACCATTCTTGAAAACTGGAAATTGGTGTTTTTCCTTCTGGCATCTGCAAAAAGGATGGGTTAGCAACAAGCTAGCTTGTGATAACTACTCTTTGCCCTCTGTTGTAAGCTCTGAGTGTAAGATAGGCAGCCAGGACACCTTTTGAAACTGGGCGTGAAGCTTTTGTCAAGATGCAGACATACACACGCACATAAGCCCTACAAACATACTACAAAATGGAGTGGACAGCTAAAAGGCACATCTTTTAAGATTTGTTTTCTGGGGTTTGAGGATCTGCTATAAATGAAATGCATGTGACAAAACAACAACGAATAATGTCAACAAACTCTCCTTGGGTGGTGCAGAGTTCCAGGTGTGATACACAAAAGAATAAATGAATATCAGTAAGGAACCAGCTTAAAGAGCAAAGACAGAATTTTGTTAAATGATCTGTGAGAGGAAATGACTGTAAACTGAAGTGGAGGCTCATAGCCACAGCGAGGCCCGTGGAGAACAAAGCCTTTTATGTGAGCCACATTATGCAAAAGGTCCCTATGTGTGAGCTGCAGGTACCAGCCCATGTAAAAAGCAGAACACTGTCACCCTGTCATTTTACTGTGGGTCGGTATGATATTTTTGGCAGTCAAAATAGATGGAACAAACAAAGCCCTTTAAAATGCTTTTGATTTCATGCCCACAAGGAAGATTACAGCCTAGGTGACAAGAGCATTCCTTCAACAGAACCTAGTGTCTTATTTTTAGTAGAAATCCTTGTGGATTTGCAAATCAGTTCGAGTCATCTCCCCCCACCCCGTGCACACAGGACCTCCCCATCGAGATGAGGTGAAAGTCCTGGTTTTCTTTCAATAGGAAAGCATTGTACTTGTGCCCATGTCTATGTATATATGTTGTAACATTAATTTCCTTGAGGTTTTTTTGTCTGATTCTCTCAGCTCAAGATCTGCGTTCATGATTTCGATATTAGCAGACCACTGATCTCTTATTTGATACATGCTGTTTATCTGTGGTTTGCTTGATCTTATTCTTTCATATTTCTCAGTTTGCTGGAACATTTATTTAATTTCCAAAGTTTTTAACCTCATACGTGGGAAATTGTTTGGCGTACAACAAGACATCCATGGCAGTTTAGCTTCCCTTTAAAAAAAAAAAAAACCTTAATATTTTAGTAATATTAATTTGTATTTTCTTTGTTTCTCTCCTGTCTTAACTCCTCCCCTCCCCTCTAACCAAGCAAGCCCTTTCTTGCTGGCTATTCTTGTCCTGCTTCCTGCCCCTACGTTTGTCTAGACTACCACAGGTGGAGCCAGAGTTTGCAGGCATTTTGAATTTAGGACGTGCTCACTCCACAGCAGCTTGCTTTCTTGCTTTCTCTCTCTCTGACTTGTTTACAGCACCGTCTCAGGGAGGAGGGAGAAAGAATGTGCTGAGAGAGCCTGACCCAGTGAAACTGGCACAGCCATGACCTCATGCCAGTAGGTGATGCAGTCTCATTGAGGGAGCCGGCATCCTCTCAATGGAAACCAAACTCCAGCAGCACACCCATTCCACTCATCCCAGGCCAGAAGCCCTGCTCTTCCCACAGTGGCCTCTGCCAACACTGCTCTCCTAAGGTTAAAGGCATAGTTTTCTCTTTTATGTATTTCTTTTCAGGGGTCTTGGATTTGGCCAGAAAAACACAGCCAGAAATGAGACTTGGCACAGAATGTTCTAGGCCTGAAGGAACAATTTCAACCCCGTCCCCCTGCATCCCCTGCTTTAATCCACTTTACACATTTTCAAAATGTCAGACTGAAGAAAGAAAAACAATTGTTTGGTAGATTTTTAACATTTCCTTAAGACACACATATATTTGTTGAATGTTACTGGCTGTTAGATGACAGAAAAGATTACACTGTTGCACTTTGGCATTTAAAATCAAGTAGGTATTACATTTGCTTAGTTGTAGAAATGACATCCGATATACTCCTCTGTGATTCATTATTGTCCCTGTGAGACAGAGCACAGAAAACTGACTTCTATGTTGGGGGGAGGAGCTTAGGGTGACTCTTACTGTTAAATACTTTTCATTGCTCAACTGATTAAAATAACCAGAGATAAAGAAAACACTCTCCTATCAGTATTAACCCTTAATGCTAGGTCTTAGGTAAATCACTAATTAAAAGGAGGCATTTTGGAACATTTATTGACTCTTGTGTCAGATCCCCATGAGTTACAGATGTTAGTAAGCTCTGCGACTCTTACGTCATTTTGTGAGCTGTATTGGTTCTTACCAACTTCTGATATTCTCAGAGAATGATGAGTGCCAGGGAGCTCTTGCAAGCACCAAAAGCAAATATGGGACTGCTAAGGAAGATGGGATCTATAAAGAGCTGAAACCAAGGGAGAGGGTCTGTGGGAAAGTCCGGGTGGGTGGTAGCTTAGAAGGGAGGAGGGATACAAGGAAATTCTCAGGCACCAAATGCTTGTCCCTGTGAGGATGCAGATGAGATCTTGTGGATGTGGGTGGAGTGGAAAAAAATCTGTTTTGCTTTTCTACCTCAATGCAGTGTTGTGTCCCCTCTCCTCCCACATCATTACATTGAGCTCAAGGCTGTGGGTACTTTACGGGATTCTCATTGAAAGCAGGTCTGTACTGAATCAAAAGTTTAAAACAATGTGAGCACAATCAGTTTACTTTCTGGGAAACATTTTGAATCTAACCTTTGAACTTTGAACTTTGGTCATTCCTCTCGAAGAGATGAACTTTTCCTATTTGTGGTAACATGTTCAGCAGTGATATATTTTATTTACAGGTTTTATGGGAATTGTTTGACAGAACAGAAGAAAGAACAGAATCTCTTTCACTCTGTTGTTAAGTTTATATTGTACACAGGGGAGATTTTAAAAATATTTTTGCTGTTGTTACAACATGTAACAGAAGGGACAAATTCAATCTATCATCTATCTGTCTGTCTGTCTATCTATCTGTCTATCTATCTATCTATCTATCTATCTATCTATCTATCTACCTATCTATCTCCTTCTCTATCTATCTACCTACCTACTATCATCTATTCTATCTATTGTCTGTCTGATTTTTGAGATGCTAATAACATTTTTAGGGCAACCTAACCTTTAGTTTATTTATTTACGTTGAGACAATGTATCTCCATGTATCCTGATGTAGCACAAATGACCTAGAATTCCCAGTGGGAGCTCACTTACTTTGAGGTCTACTCTCCTTCCTCGGGGTCTTGCAATGCTGGGTGACAGGAGTATTCTGTCATACATAGCTAAACTCATTTGTTATTTTCCACATTTCCTTTTATTGAAAATATATCCTGATTGTAGTTTGCCCTCCCTTTCCTCCTTCCTATCTTCCCTCCATTCTGGGTCCACTCCTCTTTTTTCACTCATTGGAAAAGAACAGACTTCTAAGAGATAAACAAATAAGCATAAAAAATTAAAATATAATAAGATGTAGCAAAACTACCATATCAGAGTTGGACATGGCAACCCAACAGAGAGAGAAGAGTCCCAAGAGCAGGCTCAAGAGTCAGAGACCACTTGTCCTCACAGTCAAGAGTCCCATAAAGATACTAAGCTAATAGCTGTACTGTATATGCAGGGGACCTGGTAGAGAACCGTATAGGCCCTGCGAGAGCTGTTTTGTTCTCTGTGTGTCATAGGAGCCTTGTTTAGTTAATTCAGGGGGCCTTGTAGTCCTTGTGTCTGCCATCCCCTTTGGCTCTTACAATCTTTCTTCATCTTCTTCCTTAGGCTTCCCTGAGCTCATAGCGAAGCGATTTGATGGAGACCTCACATTTAGTTCCTCTCTCTCCCTCTCCCTCTCCCCCCTCCCTCAGTGTAATATCTGGCTGTGGGTCTTTCCATCTATTCTCATTGCTGTAGAAGGAAGCCCCTTTGATGATGACTGGATAAGACACTGATCTGTGAGTATAGCAGAATGTCACTAGAAGTCATATATGTATATATACATATACATATATATCAGTATTTGGTTTTACCCTAGGTCTCTAGGCTATCTAGTACTTGGTTTTTGGTTACACAAACAGTGTTAGGTGTGAGTTTCCTCTTGTGGCATGGGTCTTAAGTCAAATTAGATATTAGATAGCTTGGGTATCATTCACTTAACAGCTAATATTCATTTATAAGTGAACCCATACTGTATTTATATTTCCAGGTCTGAGTTACCTCACTCAGGATGACTCCTTTTTTAGTCCATTCATTTGCCTTCAAATTTCATGAAGTCATTTTCTTACCATCTGAGTGATATTCCATTATATAAATAAATATAGCACATTTTCTTTATCTATTCTTCTGCTGAGAGATATCTAGGTTGTTCCCAGTGTTTGGCTACTAAGAATAAAGCCACAATGAACACTGTTGAGCAAGTGACCTTAAGGTAGGATAGACAGTCCTTTGGGTATATGCCTAAGAGGGCTATAGTTGGATTTTCAGGTAGGTCCATTTTCACCATTCTGAGGAACCACTATATTGGTTTCATAGTGGTTGGACAAATGTGCGCTCTCATCAGCAGTGGAGGAGCATCCCCATTTCACATCCCTGCCAACATGACGTTTTACTTGTGTTATTGATCTTAGCCATTCTGACAGGTGTAAGATGGAATCTCAAAGTCAGTTTGATTTCCATTTTGTTGGTGTCTAAGGATGCTGGACATTTCTTTAAGTGTTTCTTAGCCATTTGAAAGCTCATTCACATATGAGTTTAGAGATGTGGAGTTGGACTTTTTCTAACCTCCTTTTCCTCTTCTGTTTTCCTGCTTTCCTACCTCCCACTCTTCCTCTCTCATTTCTTTCAATTTTTAAATTAGATTTATTTATTTATTCACTTTGGATCCCAATATCAGCCCCCCTTACTCCCAGTATCCCCTCATACAAACCCTCCCCCATACCACCTTCCTTGTTTGTGAAGGGGGCCCCTTCCTCTGGGTGGTTAGCCACCCCCTCCCCATCAAGTCAGAGCAGGACTAGGTGCATCCTTTCCCACTGAGGCCAGGCAAGACCATCCCCTTGGTGGAACAGGATCCATAGACAAGCAACAGACTCAGGGACAGCCTCTGCTCTAGTTGATGGGGGACCTTCATGAAGACCAAGCTGCACATCTGCTCCATATGTGCAGTGGGTCTAGGTTCAGCTCATGCTGGCTCTTTGTTTAGTGGTTAGGGCTCAGGGAACACCCAAGGGTCCAGGTTAGTTTATTTTTTCAGTCTTCCTGTGGAGTCCCTGTCCTCTTCAGGTCTCTCAATTATTTTCCCAACTCATCTATATGAGTCCCTGAGCTCTATCTGCTGTTTGTCTCTGGGGCTTTGCATCTCTTTCTATTGGCTGCTGGGTGGAGCATCTCAGAGGACAGTTATGCTAGATTCCTGTCTGCAAGCATAATGGAGCATCATTAATAGTGTCAGGGATTGGTTCTGGCCCATGGGATAGGTCTCAATTTTAGGCAGTAGTTGATTGGCCATGCACTCCATCTCTGCCCTATCTTTGCCCCTGCACTTGTAGGCAAGACACATTTTGGATGGAAGATTTTGTGGGTGGATTATTGTCCTTATCCAAACACTGGGAGTCCTGCCTGGCTAGAGGAGGTGGTAACTTCTGGATCCATATCTGCCACTGCTAGGAGTCTCAGCTAGAATTACCTGCATATACCCCCTGGGGCCTCCACTCATCTCAGGTCTCTTGCAGCCCTAGAAATTGCCCTCCCATGCTGATTTTCCTTAAATCTAATCATCCTTGCCACTCTACTCCTGTCCCCATCTCCTCTCCCACCCACCCAGTTCCCTCTTTCCATCAACTTCCAATATCTATTTTGTTTCCCCTTCTGGCTTCTTTGGGTCTGTTGATTGTAGCATGGTTGACCTGTGCTTTATGGCTAATACCCACTTTTAAGTGAACAGACAACAAAAACATCACTGATCACTGGAAAGTGAAAATACAGGGGCTGTTTTGAATAAACATTATCTACGGTTATGTTTCTATTTCTCTTTTAACATGCAGCTTTAATCAGATTTCTCCCCCTTAAGACTCCATCCCTGTTTTGGTCCTATCTTTGAACATCCTTTTTGTATATCCTAGGCCTAGTCTTTTACTTGTCTCTAATGCTTCCTCATGAAGCATCCTACCTCAGTAAGACATTCCAAATCAGAAAGACAAGTTGCTGCTTTGTGTGTCCCCATTGATTTTTACTCATACTAGTGCAATGTATGCAGAGTCACAGGATAACCCTAGGGACCATTCTCAACTGCTCTCTATCTGTTTTGGGAAAGGGAGCTCTGGGGATCTACTTCTCTCAACTCCTCACCCCAAGTGACTGTGCACTTGGGTTCTTTTGGGTCCTAGAGATCCACTTGAGTTCTCATATTTAGACAGCAAACACATTACAAACTGAACATCCTCATAGCTCTTAGGCATGTTATTTAATTGATAGTTACTCGTGGCAATTATTTTCTCTCCACCTTTGTTTCTTCTCTCTCTTTCTCTCTTTTTCTCTCTTTCTTTTTCTAATGATACAGAGTTTCTGTGTGTAGCTCTGGATGTCCTAGAACTCACTCAGTAGACCAGGCTGGCCTCAAACTGACAGAGATCCACTTACCTGTGCCTCAGGAGTGCTGAGATTAAAGGCATGTGCCATCACCACCAGACCTCAGCACATTTCTTTAAATTATCTAAAAAATATTTTCAGGCCTCAGAGGTATATTTAGATGAATCATTTCTTCAAAGTGAAAAGTTTGGATGGCCAAATAATTTTTAAAAATTATTTGATTCACCTGACACAAAATATAATGGTTCAGTTTTCCTTGTTGCTGCCTTTGGTTTTGAAGTTAACTGAACAGTGGCTACTGGCTGTCTATTCTTGTCATTAGATGGGTTAGATGAATCCCACTAATATATACCAAATACACTGGATCAATCAATACATGTTAAACTAAGTTTAATATTAAGTAAATTATTTCTAATTTAATTTATCTATATAACATTATTTGTAGCTAGTCTCGAATGCACCTGAAAATTACCATGAAGCACAATGCTTGAATATCCACAACTACATTTCATCCCATAACTATAAAGATCTTTTAAGTTTACAGAAGGCTTGTGAGGAAACAAACATACATATGGGTTTGTAGAGACAGAATATATTGTGTCTGCATGAAGCCTTCGCACTTCATTCTCATTACTGAAGATGGTTAGGACACTGAATTGCCACAATAACCGCAACCATTTATTTTCTCACTGTAAATGGGTCCATCGCAAATACACTGTAAATGCTGGAACAGTGGTATGCTTTAATGAGCTGGTAGGAGAAAGGCTCTTAACATTGGATTGGAAATAATGCTACAGCATCATTTTGAGAAGCACAAAGGCAATTCAGTAATGTCCAGCTTTGAACTTTTAATACTAGTTTTGTGTATCTTAACAGTTTTGAAGTTTTCCTGCTAACTTTGTCTACCTTACCTCTAAAAAGAGTAACTTAGTTGTTTTCTTTGTATTCTCTTGAGCAGGATGAAAATATTAATACTTTGAAGCCTACTTTTGGTGTGGATAAACAACATTCCATCTTGCAAGTTCATTTGTGAAATAGGGAGAAAGTGGCTTTAGGGTTCAATTAGGAATTCCTAGTGTTTTGAAATTCCATGAGGCATAGCAAGGAACAGCTCTGATCCCTTTATCTCCTACACAGACTTCTCAGTGTTGGAACACAGATATCAGTCTTCATCATATGGTTCTTTCATTATAGGACCTGTAACAACTTATTAGCCCATTAACACTACCTATTTTGTGTTTCACAGAGGACTATAATGGCAGCAGTGGTATGAGAACATGTGATTATCTTCAAAGACAGACACACACATGCACATATACACATACACACACACGTCCACATATGTACACGCATGCATGTTTGCATGCATAGATTTTTACATTTGAGATTGACTGTTAGTCAGTTGAATTTTCATTTAATTTAAAAGTGTACTACAAAGTTCCACATGAGAAATTTAGTATTCAGTGCAATTTACATGAAAAGTAGGAAGCATTTTTTTTAAAAGGAAAGCAAAGCATAGCATGTGAATTTAAAAGTATATTGATTCCCAACATCTATAGCCCTCTGTCTGTAATTTAACCAGTGGTCAATTAAATATATATATATTATATAAATAATATATATATATTAAAAAAATATATATTTTATGTATATGAGTACACTGTAGCTGTCTCCAGACACACCAGAAGAGGGCATCAGATCTGATTACAGATGGCTGTGAGCCACCATGTGGTTGCTGGGAATTGAACTCAGGACCTCTGGAAGAGCTGTCAGTGCTCTTAATCACTGAGCCATCTCTCCAGCACCCAATTAAACATATTTTTAAGCTGGGCAGTGGTGGCACACGCCTTTAATCCCAGCACTTGGGAGGCAGAGGCATGCGGATCTCTGAGTTTGAGGCCAGCCTGGTCTACAGAGTGAGTTCCAGGACAGCTAGGGCTATACAGAGAATTCCTGTTTCTAAAAAACCAAAAAACCAAAAACAAAACCACTAAAACCAAAACAAAAACCAAAAAAAAAAAAAAACCCATGTTTTTAAAAAATTTCTGAATATAACACAGGTTTCCCCTATCATTCCCTGGAAAATACAATGTATAAAGTATGTACATAGCATTTGCATGGTCTTCAGGGTTAGAAATAATCTAGAAATGATTTAAAGGATGGCGGGATGTGCCATATGTGTTTGATGAATTCTACAACAGCAGGATCTGGACTACATTGTTCTAAGTAGAAAGCTGTAAGATGGAGTTGTCTCCATTTCTGGCAGGGACTAGTTCCAGGGTTGAAGCTAAAGTTTGTGTTTCAAGGCAAAGGGTTTTCTTTGTGGATGGAGATTGTCTCAATTGAAACAACTTGCTACTTGAACTTAACTATGGAAAGGTTTCGATGGCATCCTTTCCCCTGGACAGTGCATTTGACATTCCTTTAAATAGCAGGAGTGAGGATGGAAGACTTCAGGAATTTTGCTGCATGGAAAACATAAATACTAAAGCTACTAGAAGACCATTCAATCTCTAGCAGAACAGCGATGCCACTCTGACTTCGCCATGACCGTTTAAATGAGCTGGAGAGATTGCAACTCAGGCTGAGGTTGACTTCATGCATAATGTGTATGCAGAGTGTCCCAGTATAGGATGGAGTGGTCCTGGGTGAAACATTTTAACTCACGCTAAAATTGGCTTCATGCAGAAAGTGTATGCAGAGTGTCCCAGTATAGGATGGAGTGGTCCTTTGTGAAACTTGGAAGTTGGTTGTTGCTCACCTTGTTTACTTTTCCTTTTGAGTGGGAATATATTAAATGAGTATGGTTGGTACCCAAATCAGAAGCTTTAAAACCTTTGTACAGTCCTCTATATTCTAATTTCAGAGACTCATGTGGATTGTACAGGGAATATCATGGGGATTTATAAGAGCCTAAAGTTCTTTTTTTTTTTTTTAAGCTGGTCATTAAAAAATGAGTTACCTGCTGGGCAGTAGTGGTGAATGCCTTTAATCCCAGCACTTGGGAGGCAGAGGCATTCAAATTTCTGGGTTCAAGGCCAGCCTGGTCTACAGAGTGAGTTCCAGGAGAGCCAAGGCTACACAGAGAAACCCTGTCTCGAAAAGCCCAAAAAAAAAAAAAAAAAAAAAAAAAAAAAAAAAAAAAAAAAAAAAAAAAGTTACCTGATTTGAAATAAACTCTTTGCTATTAACTTCCTATATATTTGCATTTTAAATAACACTACTATACTTTGTAATGTCGAGAACTCCTTGGCTTTAAAGGATGGTGTGCTTGTGTGCCTGGAAATATCATGTCCTAAATATTTGAAACTGTTCAAATTAGGCTAGGGATGTAGTTCAGTTGGTAAAGTGCTTGCCTAGTGTGCATGAAGCCCTGAGTTGGAGTTCCAACATGGCATCCACAGTGCGTGGTAGTGCAGATCTGGTATCCTAGCACTCCAAAGTTGAAAACAGGAGGATCAGAGTACCAAGTAAACTTTTACAACAGAGCGAGTTAAGGCCAGTCTGGGTTAGATGAGACCCTGCCGTCAAGATTTTTACTAACTACATATGAATTTAAAGGTATCCGACTGAGAAAGATGTCTCTGTAAGCCAGCTGAGGCAGGCAGCCAACGGGTGACTTTCCTAAGGTGGTTAATTTGGAACTAGGTATGAGACTCTGTAAATTGTGCCCAGACTCACTATGTTCAAGGGCTGCTGTGGAAGATGTATGCCACTCTGGCTTTGTGTCCCTAGGCCTGCTTATGTTTCTGTTTTTTCTAGCTAAGGGTGGAGGAAGGTGGCAGTTGTACCTGCCCAGTCTTGTGACTCAGTTGACTTTCAAATGGATATAAAAGTGGGAGGGACTCGGAATTTTAGGGCCATTCCAACACGTTGTGTGCCAGCTTCTCCTGTGAAAGCCCAGAGACTAAGTCTGATCCAGGAAACAGTTAGAGGCTCCTCCTGCTCCAGAGCCATTCCTGTGGGTTGACTCTCAGAGGAAAGAAGCTTAAGCTCTGGGGAGGAATGCCCAGACACAGGGGACATGGATAGCCAAGGAGTTTAAATCGTCTAGAACTATCTCCACTGTGGCCTTCAGGGTCACTTTGGTTGTGTTTAAACTTGGTCCTGTGTACAAAGAGACTCCAACCAAAAGAGCCAGGTTGAACTTTTTTTTTCTGATATGCACCATCATAAAGTTTTGGGTTTTTTTTGTTTTTTTGTTTTTTTTTTTTTTTCTCAAAAATAGTCTCTGTGCTTCCCCGGCCTTGACATTTTTAGTTAAAGGAAGTGAAGGAGAAAGCCTGTAGGCCGCTGTCTGTGTCTAATTCCCACTTACCATCCCACTCCTGTGTGCCTTCCTGTTTCCCTGCCTACAGTGCCCCATCCTTCTTGTGTTGGTGCTTCTTCTAAGGAAATGGCAAATTAAATGGGAATTAGGTGTTGCCATGGTTACTGTGTTCGGTCGCACTACACCTGCACCCACTCTGCTTAGGCATTGTGGAGTCTTCAGTTGACAAATATTTGAAAGGCATGAAGTGCATCTTGGAGGAAAGAAATTAAGCAGAAAGCATGCTTAAATATTTAAAGAGAAACATGTTCTCGGCTGCTGAAGACCGAAACGCTAGCCGTCTCTGGGGAGTGAAGGGATTCCAATGTCTATTACAGAGGGCCAGGCAGGGTGTCCTGATCGTTTCGAGGAACATATTTGGCCATCAGAGTAGGAGTGCCTGTTTTATCACTGAGAAGACAGGATTTTACTTATATATGCATGGCAGATTCTGAGCACGGTTTTCTCAGAAGTGTCTTCACTGGAAGCCATTTACAGGGGAACCATCTTAACTCCACACCAGCAGGCAAAGACGAGAGAGGCAGTTCTTGCAGGGAAAATTTATTCTCTGCCCTTCCTCTCAGATTCAACTTGAGAGTCTGAAGTTAAAATTTCTCTTCAAACAGTTAAGATTGAGTACGTTTTAGTAAATGAGATGCCTATATGAAGAGGAGGACTCACTTACTGTTTCTTTGCCCCTTGACTGTAAAGCTGGTGGGGCCTCAGTGTTTCTTATAGCACATCCAATTATTCATCAGTGTATTCATTTAATAAGTGAGGGATTCAGATCCTAAAGGTAGAACAGGTCCTTTTCTGAGTGTGAAGAATTTCAGGAGAAGCCATTCAAATTCCTGCCCTCAAAGACACAGTGTTTTATCAGGACACAAAGTTAGTAAATAAGACAAAAATGAATGCCCAACTCAGAGACAAATAGACATTTATACATATATATGTATATATATATGTACATATATATATATATACATATATATGTATATATATGTATAGGTGTATGTGTGTGTGTGTGTGTGTGTGTGTATCACAAGAGCTTGGTTTCAGTGGGATGCACTGCCTTTGATGGCAAGAGTAATAAACACCAAGCTACAGAAGTGAGTGAACATTCAAGCTGAGGGAGTGACATCAATCCAGGCAGAAGCCTGGCATAGGTGAAAACCCTAAAGAAGAAAAATGATAGGAGCCCGATGAGCCTGGTATCAATGAAACAGGAAAGAAGAGCAGAAGACACAGGCCGAACCTGAGTACCCTGGACCACAGTTTGACTTGTATTCAACTTGCAGTGATCACACTTTTGAGGTTGTAAAAGAAGATTATTTTTTTAAATCTTTCCCAGCGTTCAGAGATGTAATTATATCTTCTAAATCCCTGTAGCAAGATCTGTATCTTATTCACTAATATGTTAGATCACAAGAGAGGAATAATTTCAAAACTCGGAAACCAATGGTGGAGATTGGAATAGTAACTTATCTAACATAATATTTTAAATGGATACAATGTAAATTGCATCCTTTTTCTGTTAGAGACTCAATTATATGCAGACTTAACTTAAACTACTTAGAGCCTCTTTTTGTACCCACACTAAGTTCTTCAAAGGCCTTTAAATGGAGCAGTTCAAATTCATATTTGAGAGATATAAACAAAAAACAATTCCATTCTCAACATAAAGTCCATTGTTGAGTGCCTTCCATAGCACCTTTGCTTGTAAACAGTCTTGTGTCAAGGAACTAACTACAGGGCATGGATGTCTGCAACTTACTGGAAAATAGACTTTGCTTAGAGGTGGTGGTAAAATGTCCTGACATTTTAGATTGAGATGAACTAGTGTCATCCATGATGGCCTTGGATCATCTGTGCAATTAATAATTAGTATATTTTCTACACACGCGCACACACACATTCCTTACACTAAAGCATTTGGTACATTTTTTGGTTATTTGCACTCTTGATACAATGCTCTTGATATAACACTAAACAAATGCACTAGATACTTATACTTTTAGCATCACTTGAAGCTGTTTTATTTCTCTCAGTGTATCCTCATTAGAAGATAAACTATTTAATCAATTTTCCTTTGTATAATTATATCTATCAAACATTTTCAAAACACAGATAAAACGTTGAGGGATGGCCATAGGCATGGTCAGATCCGATTTTAAACAAACATGATATCACCCAGGAACATGAGACTGTGCCCACCATGTTGCAGCAAAATGTACAAAGTAAGTCAGATATGAGAAGGAGAGGTTTAAAAGTGTGATTAGTCATAATGAAAAGATGATGTCACTGTATTTTATCAAAGCAAATTCAATTTCAGTTAAATCAGTTATTTTTTTACTTTTGACAGTGAAATATAAAACTACTCTTCATCTTTTTTTTTTTTATCTTCTATCCTGGACTTCCATTATTTTAAAGCTTGCTTTATGAAATAAATGACTTCAGTGTGGAGCCATTATTTATGTTCATCAATGTCTCGTAGCTGCAGTTATTCAAATGCTGGCATAGTAATAACAATGGGACAAATAATTAAGCTGCATATAAAGTTTTGAGTAGCATTCTTAGAATCTCTCTCATCCATGTGCTGTTCAATTAAGCTATCTATTGAGCAATCACTAAACATCAATAAAGAGTGAAACATTATGGAAAAAAGACTGGCAAAAGGAACTTTGGACGACGCAAGAAAATAATGAACTTCCATTGTACAAATTGTACTTGTGTCAGAGAATATTAAATACACAAAGCATTCTCCTGTTGATGCTGATAATATAGAAAGCAAAATGAATATTCTGAATGATGATATGAACTAAGAAGTGTGCAAATTCAGACATGAAATTCATCACCATGTGCAGGGGTAAAAGGCTTCCGAAGAGAAGCAGTGTGTGGCCTGGGACGCAAAGAGGCTAGACTTAGAAAAGAAACCAGGTGTTGTAATATTGTAAGCAAAGGTGCTCAGGCACCAGTGAGCAAAGCACACTAGTGGGAATGTTGTTTGGTGGCAGGGAGCCAAGGGTGTGAGGTCTGTAGGTCCTTACGGAGTGACTCTAGAAGCTTTGATTTTTATGACAAAGTCATCAGAGTTGGTGACCCAGAGAATGAGATGAAGGATGTGGTGTCATGATATATTGGAATCAGCAAGAGAAACAGTGGCAGGTCTAGAATTTCTACAGCAGTGATTCTCAACCTCCCTAATGCTGCATCCCTTTAATACAGCTCCTCATAGTATGGAGACCTCCCAACCATAACATTATTTTCATTGTTACTTCATGACTGCAGTTTTGCTACTGTTATGAATTATAATATAAATATTTTTGAAGACAGAGGTTTGCCAAAGGGTTTGTGACTCACAGTTTAAAAATCACTGTTCTATTATTATGTGATTTAGAGAAATAAACTCACTGAGAGTGGGGGATTAAGGGCTTTTAGACAGGTTAGACATTTTCACAAGTAATTTTAAAAAGATCAGTATGAAAGACTGCAGGGATGAGATGCTGGCAGAGATGGGATGGAGAAAGATATGTCTGGGGAAGTCAATGATGTAAGAGTCATATGAACATAAAGCCACTGAATAATATAGGCCCTTATTGAAGTTATATCATATGCATGAACAATACATACACTCTAAAAATCAGAAGCTATAGAGAGAAATCAAAGATAAAAGGACTATTATTCATTTTATTCTGATTTATAAGTTTTTACCTTATACTTTTAAAGAGTAAATTTCTTTTTAATTGTCTCATTGAAATTAATAGTGCGGTCATTTGATACTTCTAGATATGAGTCAACTGTGAGACAAAGGAGTGTTTGCCATGGCCATTACCTGGAAGATCATGTTGTCAATTATTTGTAACTTGATGATTCTTAGACATAAGTAATGAAGGGATCAAGGAATGTGCCAAGGTAGAGGATAAAATTCATCTTGAAAGGTTAGGGACAATAGGAAAAAATAATGTCATGAAAGAAAAAGGTAAATTATAGCTTACCTGCTATTCTAGCTTCTTAGCATCTATATATGAGGTTGGTTGATTTTCTCCATTCTTTTTTTTTATTAGATATTTTCTTTATTTACATGTAAATTTCCCCTCTCCCAGTTTCCCCTCCAAAAAACAAAGAAACAAACAAAAACAACAAAAACAAACTCCTGTTGCCTCCTCCCTCACCATGCCTGCCACCCCGCCCTCTCCCACTTATTGGCCCTGGCATTCCCCTACACTGGGGCACAGAACCTTCAGAGGACTGAGGTCTTCTCCTCCTATTGATGATCGAATTTGCAATCCTCTACTATACACATGCTGCCAGAACAATCAGACCCATCCATGTGCAGTCCTTAGTTGGTGGTTGAGACTCTGGGAGCTCAGAGGGTACTAGTTAGTTCATATTGTTGTTCGTCCTAAGGGGCTGCAAACCCCTCAACTCCATTGGTCC
>NW_022196896.1:92391823-92480929 GCF_008632895.1 Mastomys coucha
GTGGAGCATATGTCCTTATTACATGTTGCAGTATCTTTTGGGTATATGCCCAGGAGTGGTATAGCTGGTTTTCTCCATTATTCTTATGGTTTGGAGTCAAAGCGAAGTAGAAAGTATAACAAGTTATATTTTCAACACAGTGAAACTTAGACAACATGTTGAGTGATGGCTGTAGGCATAGTCAGGATTGATTAGAATCAAAAACATCATTGTTCATGGACAACTACAGACTTGCGCTATGATACTCAAAGTATACAAAGTAAAATATTAGAAAGAAAGGTTTAAAAACATTTAAGTCATGATGAAAGAATGATGTCATTCCCAAGAAGCTGAAGGGCTTGCAAGCCCCTTCGGACGAACAACAATATGAACTAACTAGTACCCTCAGAGCTCCCAGGGACTAAACCACCAACCAAAGAGTACACATGGTGGGACTAATGGCTACAGCAGCATATGTATGGCAGAGGATGGCCAAATCAGTCATAAATGGGAGGAGAGGCCCTTGGCCCTGTGAAGGTTCTATGCCCCAGAATGCCAGGGCCAGAAAGCAGGAGAGGGTGGGTGGTGAGCAGTGGGAGAGGGGAAGGAACAGGGTTTTTTTTTTGTTTTTGTTTTTGTTTTGTTTTGTTTTATTTTATTTATGTTATTTTTTTTGGAGGGGAACCTGGGAAAGGAGATATTGTATGACTTGTAAATAAAGAAAGCATTCAATAAAAAAAAAAGAATTGAAAAAAAATGATGTCATTATGTTTCATCAGAGCAAATTCAGTTTGGATTTCTCGTGGCCAAAATAAGTTGTGTGTGTGTGTGTGTGTGTGTGTGTGTGTGTGTGTGTGTGTGAGAGAGAGAGAGAGAGAGAGAGAGAGAGAGAGAGAGAGAGAGAGAGTTAGTTAGTTCAGGGAGGGAGAGAAAGAGATCTATTTCCTGAATTTGTAAATAAATTTATAAATTGCACCTATATATTTAACCTTCATTTTCCTATTGATTATTTCCAGGTTTAAAAAATTGGTTATATGCTACAGAGTTCTTTCTCATATCATATCTCAAAAACATAAAAACAGTCACCAGTTATTTTAAAACAAATTAAATAACCATGACTTTACTTACTGTGATAAATAAAAAATAATGTAGTTTATCCTGTAGTTAATTCCAGTGATTTTATTTAGCATTTTTCTGGACACAAACCTGGAAAAAATCCTTCAATCGCACCTTGCAAATGATTATCTACCTCTGAGGTTCTCAGACTTGAAGAAAAGGTAGCATGACTCTATGCCCACACCCATCACCAAGCTCAGAGCTCTGAGTCAGGCCTATGTGGAATGTATTTCTCGTCAACAGAGAGCTATTAGCTTTGGCTGAGCAGGGCTTCTTCATGCTGCTTCTGGACTTGGGTCAGAGTCTTCAAGATGGAATGAAGACATAACCTATATCATGACTCCTGAGAGTTAGATTTCTTATTTATCACCCTCACAAAATCCAAGTGTACATATATCGAAACACATGATATGTTTAATACAGAAACTGTATTTCAAATTTGTGGTGCCTGTTATATAACTGTATTATAATCCAATAATAGAATTGAAAAAAAAGTTCTTTTTGAAAAATCTATAATGGTTTTTATAAGGATTTCATTTTAGAGTTAAAAAAAAATACTGGTCTCAGAAGGACAGATGCTATACTATTTCATTTAGATGTAGAATATTAAAAGACTATCATTGAAATAGAGTAGAGTGCTGGGGATGTAGCTCAGCTGGTGGAGTGCTTGCCTTCAATGCATGAAGCCCTGGCATCAATCACCAGCACTGCATAAGACTGGGCATGTTGGCATGTACATGTAGTCCCAGCACTCAGGAGGTGGACCAGGAGGATCTGAACTTCAAGGTCATCCACAGAAAAGTTGACTCTCTAAGTTCATGTATATAGTGAGTTCTGGGTCCTATCAGGCAATCCTTAACAATTAGGAGACAACCGCCATCACTCTTGTTGACATTCAGCTATGAGATTTACATGAATGTTAACTTATCCCTGTACTCGGGGGCTGTCATGTATAATATGAATACACAGAAGCCATGCATCCAGTGTCTTTGGAATAGAATATGGTGTAACAGTTTCCTCTGAAGTTCAAACATTCTGTAGTACTGGGAGCTTCTCTAAGCAGGAAGGCAAAGAACTCAAAGTAGCTTCAGGAAATTCCTGAAACTGACCAGATTCACTAGGCCCCTCCCAGCCAGAGTAAGCAATAAAAACTAAGAGTCCCTTTCAGACTATTAGACCTAAGCTGCAAGGAAAACTCTCAGACAAGCCAGGCTGCAGGGAGGAAGCAGAAGCCAGCAAGCTGCCCAGAAGAGGTTTAGACCAGAGTGACTTGGAAAGGACACTCTCCAACTTGTTGAGCCGCTGGCAGGCTGTGCAGTGTGCTCCAGGTTTCTTAGCGGGAGTGGGCCTTGGCGATGCAACTTCTGCTCCTGTAAGGAACTCCTCCTCATCCTCCTGCAAGTAGCCCCAATAAAACAAATTAGCTCAGCAAGTTAAACTTTAGTGGTACCTGTACTTTGGTCTGTTATGAGTTTTCTGTCTGAGGTGAGTGGATGTAGGTGTTCTGTCTCCCTAGGAAAAGTTTTGTCATACAAACAATACATACATACAACAAATATCAATTTCTAACCTTTTTAGTAGGTTTTTATACCCCATGCAATAAGTGGTTTGATCATGATAAATTTCAAACCATTCTATTAATGATATGATTAGCACTTGAGATTGTAATATGCAGATCAGGATCATTTTATAAAATGGTTCTATTTTAGATATTTTTCTTTGAATAATACAATAAGTTAACTTTCTAAGTAGGTAACATACCACCATGTGAAAGTACCAATTTTATTTATATAGTATCTCTAATAACATTTTATTCTCACTATTTTGCAATGACTCTTTTTTTACTGCCAAGAAAAACTGTGGATGAAAAAAAGTTCACAGTAAATATTTTAAATGAACTTATAAATAGTTTTAGAACAGTTTGTTTAGGAGACAACTTTATTAGTAAACATTTTGCATCCTGTAACAAAAAAGAAGTGGTGCCTTTTTTGAGTGGTAAAGTTTGGCGGTATCAAAATTAATTCTCTTTTATAAAAATATCTATTTTTTTATGGAATACACAGATTTGCCTTTGAAAAACATAGGGAGCTTGTCATTACCACTGTCTTCTCCCTGGACCTTAAGAAAGTCATTTGACTTTCTGGCCTTCCAGTTCCAAATTTGCAGTGTGCGGGAATAGGTTTTATTACCTCCAAGACTGCTTTGTGTTCTGAGGTTAACTGGAAAGGAAACACAGTAGTTCAACATGTGTGTGTATCAGTTCATCCTGTTCCTAGGCATCTACTCTGCCAAGCCTGTAGTGATTAGAATGCTAGGCAAACACATTTTTTTTTTTTAATTAGGGAAAAACCAAATGTCACAGAGGATGGCTAGAGCAAGGAAGAGCCTTTAAGAGAAAACACGTCTATTCATTGAGACCGTCTATTTTATATTCTACATTGCTTATTAAAAAGATCAATTAGAGACTCCTTCCTGTGACTTGCCGTATTAGCAATGTAAAGACCAAAATTAGATTGTGTCTTTTCCATCCGGGAGCTGATGGACTCATGAAGGAAGGCAGATAGCTCACCTCTACTGGTTACCAACAGGCTGTAAGGAAATACCTCATCATCACTAGCTTACTTGATTAAAAGTACTTAAAACACCATTTTGGAGGTAGAGGCTGAAAGGTCGGAAGGTTAGGGGTATGAACCTCCTGACAAGTTCAAGGCCAGCCCGTCATGTATGAGACCCTGCCTAATAAAAAAAGAAAGAAAATAGAATAACTAAAAACCGCTGGAGAAAGAAATGTCCGTACGATAATGTTTAATTAAAGAAGAGTCATGTCGTGATATGGTTATGAGTTAAAACGACCACTTGTGGTCACTAGGTGTAAAACTACGTTTTTTAACACATAGCTGCACTTAAGGATATAAGTAATGAGAGCGATTGGAAAAAACAAGGTTGCGATTAGACTTTGGGAAGAGACTCAACCCTAGACCCTTTGTCTATTGTCATTGCCCTTTGGGGAGTTGGTGTGTCTCTACAATAAAATATCTACAGTTAATAAGTGAAATCTTTTTACTCACTCCCTGTATGGTCGCGTTGTATTTAATCGTGCTGTAAGTCTTGAAACAATCCATCAGATTTCCAAGGAAGCAAACGTTCCTTGGGGACCCGTCGGGGTTCTTGGTGCCTGCAGATGATGTACAAAAGTGCTTTGAAATCCTCTGAGAATGCTTTGACTTGCTATGCCCTTGGAGGATATGATGCCTTAGGAAAGGAGGCACGGCTGAGGGAATGATTGTGCTGCGTTTCACAGTGGAGGGCAACTGTTTGGGGTTATAATTAAAATGCAGATTATGCAGAGGACACAATGAGAGCTAGTTCTTTCAAACAATATCAGTGCAATCAGAGTGAGAAAAGAGTTCAGGGAGGTTTCTGACTATGGAGAAGTCACAAATGATGGCGTGAAAAGCTGAGAGGGAAGTAAGTGATTTAGAAGGAACTGAGTGGACATAACCTGTGGATTGTCTGGGAAGCTGGGAAGCTGAATTAATCGAGAGTCAGACCTTCGATTCTGCTGGGCCTGGGTCCAACTCACAGGATGACTGCGTATGGAACCCACATACACCATCATTGCATCAGCACAGTGGATAGTGGCTGAATAGGAGGACTACAGGGCTAGTAGCATGGGTTGTTTTTCAATCCACGTGGTTTGATGAATCAAAATAGAGGGCTTTTTGCAGAATGCGACACACTAAGACAGTGTAGTAAGATTGTAAACATAGCGCGAGGTTTTATATTAGCCACAATGAGAAAAACCCATGAAATCTTTCAAATTCAAGGATTTTCATGAATCAATTCGTTTCCGTTATATTTGTGCTCAAATTTGAGTGCTTAACAAAGCTTTATTTAACCGTCCTAGTCAATGCCGCACATAACCCAAACTGGTGTCTATATTGTTTTGGCTGTATACATTAAGTCTTGATATTTAATGTCAGTCAGACAGAGTGGTTCTGAAATGGTAGAGTAAAATGTCAGTGGAAAGGAACTGTAAAACATTGTTTTAAAACAGTATTTTTGTGTATGTGACACAAACTATTAAATTGAAGAAAGTAGAAAACCTTTAACCTCAAGTTTATAGGGCATGGGAAGGCTTATTCAGGTTGCTCTCAAATCCCTATCTCTGGTTTTGTCTTCTGTATGATGGTTACATCATCGAGGCTGTTCAAATGGTGAAGGATTGAAACTCAGTTCATCAAGTGAAAGTAAGAGAAGGCTTGGCGTGCATCCTCTCACACTGGTGGACCGTTTCCACTGTTAGAGTATTGACAATCATCTGTATTTTGCCTTTGTCCTCTCCACCCTTAGCGAGGACTTCTTCCCTGAAAGTGAGGCTCATACACTCAAGAACCTGTCAGGTGCCTTCATGCCTGAGCCTAGACAGCAGAAACGCACCATGTTCATATTGAAACTCATTTCAGCAGCCGCCATGCTCCGCCCTTCTTTCAGATCCTCTCTTATGTCCTGGAAGTGTTCCAAGTAAGAAACCAAAAGTTGTCACAGACTTCTAAATATATATGTCCTAAATATATATCTTTCCATCTTTCTGGACCTTTCATCTAAAAATGCAATATTTGATTTCTATGCCTCCAGTCTTTTCCCATTAAATTCAACCCTTGTATGAGCCAGTGTTCTTTAGAAAATGCATTTCTAACCACATCTCCCCTCTTAAAAGTCCTTCCTTCAATGTCTTATTAATATAGCTTATTAAATTTAGCCACACAAGTCTGAAAGCATGCTATCTGCTCAGGCTTATTTTCAGCCACTCCCCGCCTGTATTTTTGGCCTCAGAAACACCAAACAACTGGAGTCTCCAGACACACTTGCTCTGCTCCCTTCTTTCTCCCATCGGTCCCCACCCCCACCCTATGACTAACTGCTTTCATCTTTCAAAACCAGCTTTTATATTTGCATGTCGCTGAATATTTATACTTCTTGCAGGAAGGAACTATGTTATTCATTTTTGTAAATCCAGTTTCTAGCGGAGTGTCTGGCATAGTCTGTGCAATAAAGTGATATTTTTGAACTGAACGGCGAAGTTGGTTCATGGTCCTGTGGAGCTTTTGCTGGTGGGTTCTTTGGTTAAGTTCCTACTTGCTTTGTATCTTATAGGGAGCTAGTTGGAGTCCAGTCATCCAGCACAACAAGTCTGTTTTAAACTACGTTTCTTGACCTACTCGTCCGATCTCTTCATCATTCACTCTTAGGCTAGCTGTCCCATCATCATACCCAAACCTTGGGAAGCTGTCTCTCACCCTGATTCTTTACCCTGACTCTAAATTATTGTGGGAGTGATGGAGAGCTTGCATAAAAGTGGTATTTTGAGTTCAGACAGCATGCATTGAGATTCAATAAGTACTTAGTGACTTTTCAGAAAACATGAAGAACACTATACTTTCCAAAATGTTTCTATACTCTTAACAGAAAAAATAAATAAATTGCTAATAAGAGAGAGCAGGCCTAAAAATCTTCTAAGATAGCCTTCTGTGATTGTGTACCTTTTTTTTTTTCATCATTTTGGTTCTGTGATGGTTATGATTACCTTAGCATTATATAGAAAATGGCAGGCCTCCTTATGTTTGTTCATTTGTGTCAGCATAGTGTCCTCTTCCTCTCTGCCCTACCTGTGCCTCCTTCCCCTATGCCCAATGCCCCTCCTTTCCTGGGAGAACCCTTTCTTCTTTCATTTTCAGTTCTGAGTATAGTTCATAATAAAAATTTATTTTATATACCGGGAAAGTATTTTGCATATATTAAAGTGATGCTAACATTTCACAAAATCCAAAGGAATGTGGTATGTCTAAAGTCTGGATTGCCTTGCTTAACCTAATGACCATAAGTGGCCAAATAAATTAACGGTTAATAGTACATGGAAAATTATTACAGATTTTCTTCACACTACTTCAGAAAAGTAGAACCTGGAGCTTTTCTCTCTGTTGGAAATGAGAGTTTGGAATTTATATGTCTCTCTCACATAGTATTTCTGATCTTTTCCCAAGGACTAATTACATTAGTATCAGTGAATGGAAATTAATAATTTATGACTCAACCTTACACGGGTGAGCATTTTATAATGCTAATTACTGCCTTGTAATCAAAGATCTTGTGTGACAAGTACATGTGACTGACTCTCAAGTCAACTGTAAACACATTTCAATTGAAAACACCAGTTTACTAACATTTATGTGAGTCTGATATATTGGAATAAATTTTTAATTCAATTCAGGTTGGACCTAGGCTCATGATATGAGAATTATTCTTATCGTTAGTTAGAGGGAAAATTAAAATCAAAATATAATTCAAATCTCAATGTAGTAGTGACTGTAGAGTTTGTGAATCATTTTGCTAGAATTAAATTATAATGATATTATATGACTCAATTTTAAAATTGAGTCATAATTGAGATTTAGTTTGCTTTTCAACAAAATGTGATTTGAGAAAGCATGAAAGACACTTGAATTAAAAGCTTTTGGTTGAGCCTGGTTTGGTAGCACATACCTTTAATCCCAACATTCAGGAGGCAGAGGCAGGCAGATCTCTGAGAGTTCAAGGCCAGCCTGGTGTAGAAAGCAAGTTTCAGGACAGCCAGGGCTACATAGAGAAACCCTGTCTATAAAAACAACAAAAGAAGTTTTTGGTCATAAGACATTATTAAAAACTTTAATTAATTAAATGTTAAATAATTAATATTATTTTAAAATATCTAAAAAATTTAAAAAATAATATAAAACTTTGCCACATTTAAAAAGCATATGTCCAAGTATGAAGATGATGAATAGATAGCCATATATACCATAGTGGAGAAAGTTCTTCCTTTTTGTTTAAATGCTACATTGTTCTCTGATGATTCCTTAATCAATAAATTTTCCCTATTTAGTTTAAGATTCCTGGAAATAAACATTTCCTGATAGTGTGCATTCTGGTTTAGAAACTCCTGTGGGGACATTCAGGCTCCAATACCTCATCACATATAAGAGCATGGTGACTCTTCAAAATGCTCCCAGACTTGAGCAATTAAAAAGTTGCCCAATATGATACTGCTAATGGGAATTAGAGGAACTAAAATTACTGGTCAATGCACTTAATCAATGGGTATCTCAGGAGAGGCATGGGGGAATTCTCACCTTATGCTTAGATGAGAGCGAGAATGTATACCATGCTAAAGGCTCAGGATAGACTCACCTTGTGGTTTCAGTGTTTGGGTTCTCTCAGAACCCTAAGGTGAGACATGAGTTTTCCAGAAAGGAGGATACAATGTATTTAAAACATACAAACAAATATGTGAGTGGAGGCAAGACAGAAGCTTTGGTGTTCTTGCTTCTTACAGGAAAGGACAAAGACCCAACACATTTAGAACTCAAGATCCTGCTGGCCACATAGATAATCTGACAGGAGAGTAAGATGTCAGTCACTTTTATATAACATCTCACCTGCCATAGCTTATTAAATACAATCAAGAAAATCATGTTCTACCAACAGGACTACACTTGAGAATAGCAATCAGAAGCATTGGCAAACCATTCAACCACCCACATCTTCCCAGAAAATTACTCATAATAGCAATTTGCATTGATGTATTAAGCAGCATGCTTTAATGATATGTGGGCTTAAACAAAACAGGCCTCCATGGCAGTTCCTTTATTTTTTTTTTCTGCAGACCATAAACTTACTACAATCTAAGTGAACCAAGAACTACATTTTCTTTTGACAGAGAAAACCCATGTACCTGGTTTTTTGACCATTAGAGAATGTCACTAAGAAAAGTATCTTTTCAGTTCATGACTTTATAGATCTGTTACATGTCTATAGTGCTTTTAGGAAAGATGAAATTACTTAAGAAAAACTGTTACTTTAAATATAGTACTTACTGTCTATTACTCATAGTTTTACATATTGACTAATAAACATCAAATTTAGAAGAAAACTTTACTAAGGTTCTGGACTAATTATATTAGTTTCAAATTAGGACTTTGACTATAGTTGTTTTTAGATGTTTTCTTTGGCTATGTCCCTCTTTTGACCTGTGTTTAATATTTCATTGTGTATTTTATCCTTCTCACAAAAAGCTATAGCCAGCAATCTTACTTCTTTCTTTAAAAAGAGCTGTTAAATTATGTTTAAAATGACAGTTATTTAATGATAAAAATAATCATTTATTTAATGATTAAATAAAATGATTTAAGTTTTAAACAGTGGAGAGTTTTTACTGTAAATCACTTCTTTGAATAGTGTAGAGATGAATGAGCCAAGGAAAAATTTTATAGCAATGACATAAACATCTAGATTCACATTATTAAATTAAGCCGGGGGTGGGGTGGGGAGAGTAGTCTCTAACTATCTTATCTCCCCTCCCAAATTTTAATAAGTATATTTTAGTTTTGTTCTCCCCTTGTTTATTTAACATTTTATTCTTTATGATTTTATTATGTGTGCATATTCGTCTCTGTGCATATGTGTGCATGCATGCATCTAAATGAGTACAGGTGCCCATGGAGGCCAGAGCACACAGGCAGCTGTGAGCTTCAGGAAATGAGTTACCTGAAGTGGATGCAGGAACCAAAGGTGGGTTCTCTACAAGAACAATCTGGATTCTTAACCTGAGGCATCATCTCCTCAGCCCTTGTTGTTTTAAATAGACCGAACCCTCCAGATTCTGAAGCCTCTGGCCCTCTAATGAGATTTAATTGCCTCAATTCAGTCCAGCAACAAAGAGCTAGTTGAGATATTAGTTTTCCAAGGCTACAAAGGTTAGACCATGGCAATTCAATGGCAGGTTTTCTGCAGATGATGTGTACTACTCTAGGTACCTTCAGGCTGTCCAGGGCTCATAAGCCATGAGTTCATTCCTTCCGACAAAGCTCCAGCTTGCCACAGCCCTGGCTTGCTCTCTCTGAAGATAATGCTTAAGCAAATCACTTAAGGCAGGCAGTTCTTCCTCCAGAGTTAAGCTTCGCATGGGCATGAGATTGACCCTGGAATTAGAGACCTTTTATACTCAGCTCCATCCAATTGTCCATGAATTTTCTTACTCATAAAAATGTGGCTTTTTAGTGACTCACAAACCTTCACATTTGCTGATAAGAACAAAGCCATTTTCATAGAAAATACCAATACCATCTGAAGTTTTGTAGCCTTGCCTTCTTAACCTCACTATTGTGATCATTTTTTTTAAATATTTTTTTGGACTTAGAATTCTACTTTCAGATTGTTAAAAACGACAATATGGCTTGTTTTTCATAACTTGAAGCTACAGAAAGCTCCTATGTAATGCAGCATCTTCAAAAACAATTTTCTCACTCACATGAGAAGTTCTTACTAAAAATTCAGGAGGCCATCAAAGCGAAGACAGAACAACTCAGCCTAGAGTGTTTCGAGAGATTCTGTTTCTTGCTAATTCTTATACATCCCATGAGTATTCTTGGTGAGTTTTCAATGCCCCATGGGTCAAATGATTATTCAAGCTAGAGTCAGGTTGCTTACCGATGCACTGAGTTTAATATATCAGTACTGTCACTTCTGAATTATGAACCAGTTAAGTCCTAACCAAGAAGGGAGTGGATAAGGACATAGCATGGCTAAGAGAGATCCATTAAGGTCTGGTGAATTCCCTAATTGAAATGGTCATCTCATAACTTACAACTGAAATTAAAGGATAGTGATTCCCAAAGCATATTCTATGAACTAAGCATCATTATCTCCTGGAAAATTGTTAGCAATGTAAGTGCTTAGGGTTGAAGAAATAGCTTAGTGGTTAAGAGCATTTTCTGTTCTTCCAGAGCACCTGTGATTGATTCCCACCATCCACAAAGGACAGTTCACATTCACTGGCAGTTCAATCTCTGCTGGCCTCCAAGGGCACATTGCACACACACACACACACACACACACACACACACACACAGTCCAAAAAAATATGCACTCAGCCACATTCAAATAGATGGTGTAAGTCCTCAAGTTTGCCTCTACTTCTCTTATCTTCACAAGCTCTTTCAGAAACCCAATTGCATGCTTAAATTCAGGAACCGCTGACATGAAGCACAGCACCAGATGTCTGCCTTTCTCCTCCCATACAACATAGCACCAGTAAAAGAAAACTCTTCATCATACAGTGTCATTGCCTTAGTGTATTTTAAGGAACATTGGATCTGAAAAACAATACAGAGAGAGTTGTCCAGTGTCAGTGCTAGGGCAATAGCCACAATGATGGAACACATAAAATATTTCCCACATAATTACTTGAGCTTCAGAAATGTGTAACTAATAAAGCTGTAAACGAGCATTTTAATAGTTTCAGCTGGTGACCGTCCTCTGTATAGTCTTCCAAACCAGAAACCTTAATAGTCCCCATTTTTACTACATCCTGGTTATTAATAGAGCCAAATCTCTAGACCACATATAGGGCCATAGAACCTTCACTGGCTGTATTAATTCTGTGTGGCTTATGTAACATATTTCTACAAACCTGGGACCATAAAACAATAAAATCCTCTCACAGTTCTGCAGACCAGGATTCTGGATTAAAAGTGTTTCTGTGGCTGTAGTTCTTCCTGAAGCTCTATGAGAAATCTAGTCCCTTGATAGTCCTAGCTCCCCCTTAAGTGTTGGTGGGAGAATTTGGTTTGTGGTACATGGCTTAGATCTTTCTGTTCTCACCCTGACATCTCCATATCTTGGACCTCCCCATGACTCTTATGAGGATACTTATTTTGGGAATTTAGACTCCATCCAGGTAATCCCGAAGGAATTCTTTATCTCAACAGGTTTTACTTAATTAAGCACCAAAGATCTTTCCCCAAAACAATGTAATAGTCATAGAGTCTTGGAAGTCTAGCATCTAGATAAATCTTCAAGAGGGTGTTGCTATTTTCTACCAGCACACTTGCCTTTTTAAAGGGTAGAGTGACGATATGCATACTGTGGGTATTGTGGATGGAGTTTGGGGACCAGCGAGATATGGGGATACTGAACCTGAACTTAGGTCTATATAATTCCATCATTAACATCCAAAAACCAATGGGGGCATGTCTTGTACTCCTGTTATGATTATAATGGAACTGCTTCCATTATATGACTATATATGTATATGTAATTCTATTATATGGAAATAGTCCCATTAAAGTCTTTCTTAATATCTAGTTCTTTCTGGATGTTAGACTATTGAGGTCCAAAGGCTAGCATCTTGGCATCAAGAGGCAACTAGAGAGTCACCCACCAGGTTATAAATGTGCTAAGTTTCCTGTAGTGTGTCACTTAGACATTAATACAGAAGGTGAGGAGCATGCTCTTTTATTCTTAGTATAGGGAAGATGATAGAGTCATAAAATTTCTTGCAGACAAATAGGAACATTTAGGGAAGGAAAAAAAAAACCTTCTTCTTGTTCCAGAACAGTAGAAATCCTTCATAAGAAAATAGGGCACTGAGGGATGCTTTCTCCCAACCTTCAGTTGATCTATACAGAGGTCATTCGGTTAACAAATTGCATCACTAAGATAGTCTTGAGCATGTTGCCTTGAATTATGTTAGCTTTTATATTTTAAAAGTTCTGTACCTCACATTTATGTCATTTCTATTAAAATATAAAATCAATATGAAGCATGGGGCACACATGACAAGGAACAATGGTAAACATCGGTAAGTTGCTTTCACGGCATTACTAAGAATCTCCAGAAAGTGCATTAATGGTATCACACAGAAGTATGTCGCATAAATAGTCTTGGTTTCTATTTCTTTGGCTGACTTCTTATCACACTGGTGCAGGATTTCAATGTCTTTTTTATTGAAAATAGTAGTTCCCAAGGGATGCCTCTGAGTTAACAGTAGCAGCACTTTCTGGAAAATGTCACTTCTCAGGGAGATGAACATATATGCCTCATGGCTTTTTATTTGCCACTGTTTGTGTTTACATTCCAGAATGATATAGGTAGGATATAAGACTAGAAACACTGTTGTCATGTGTGTGTGTGTGTCTGTGTGTGTGTGTGTTTGTGACCTTGTGCAATTGCAGTTATTTCCCATTTTATTTTATTTTTTTAAGATTTATTTATTATTTTAAATAAGTACACTGTAGCTGTCTTCAGATGCACCAGAAGAGGGTATCAGATCTCATTATGGCTGGTTGTGAGCCACCATGTGGTTGCTGGGATTTGAACCCAGGACCTTAGGAAGAGCAGTCAGTGCTGTTATCCACTGAGCCATCTCACCAGCCCCCTATTTCCTACTTTCATTGAGGTATCAGGAGCATTTTAAGTCACTTAGCAAACACTGGCCTGGGAACACAAGGCAGTAAGCACTCCAATCAGCCAACAATGTGGAAGGATCTTTGACAAGGTTTATCGGGAACCAACTAGAGGCTGCTTAAGAGTAATAAGTGATTTTTTTGATAAGTGAAGACTTTAGTGTCATCTATTAAATGCTAGAGATATTTCACTTCTAATTTTCTTTTTAGTAAAAATATATAAATAGAACTTGTCAACTATGTTCTTACACTATAAAAGCTACCATTTCTTATGCATCACAATATGTGAATATGTGTAAGTTTTGTAATTAGTTTCTGTTCCCATAGTCCTCCATGAGTCATAATGAGCAATGTCCACGTATATTTCTTCACTGTCTTATCTATCATCTATCTATCTATCTGTCTGTCTGTCTGTCTGTCTCTATCTATCTATCTATCTATCTATCTATCTATCTATCTATCTATCTATCTATATCTTATTTTATGAATAATATAGAATTCTCTTTTTTTATTTTTTATTTTTTTGGTTTTTCGAGACAGGGTTTCTCTGTGTAGTCCCGGCTGTCTTGGAACTCACTCTGTAGACTAGGCTGGCCTCGAACTCAGACATCCACCTGCCTCTGCCTCCCAAGTGCTGGGATTAAAGGCGTGCGCCACCACCGCCCAGCTAAAATTCTTACATTGTAGTTAAAGACTATGATAGCTCATTGGAAAGGCTCATTTTAAAATGTATTACAATAATTTAAGAAATCAGATTCTAATAAGAATTACCTCACTATATCGTATTAAAATGGGCTGCCTTGCACGTCATCTGAAGGTAGCAAAACTGCATTATATACTTCAAGCCATTATTTTGTAACTACAACTTTGAAATTCTGAGTTTCTGTGATAGGTTTTGAGAGCAGTTATCAAGATTTAAACGTGACCTTTGTGTCTTCTGCTGAGCTTGTAAGACAATATTCACACCAGATGGGAGACCTGAAGGAAATAACTGAAGTCCACACAGTTTGAATAAGAGCAACTGGATTACTCACACATCAATAATGTCCTGACACTCCTTGACACTGTGGTTCTCTTAAGTGAAGTTAGGATCACCGCAGCAGTATCACCTTCCGTCTCTTATTTTGGTGAGGTGAAAGGTCTGCCCTTCTGGGCTTCTGTCCCCTCTGGTAGATGTTGGGTATGATAACATCATGTGGCACATTCGATCTCTTATTACTGTAGAGCATCCCTCCATGGCGAAGATGCCTTTTTCAAAACCCCATCTTCTAACTGGACCCTGACTGATTCGCGTGCTAAGCAGAATCGTAGTGCTTCCTAAGGATCCTCGGCACATTTGCTACCCAGTGTGTAGGTACAGCTGTCGGAGGCTAAACATAGCTCTGTTCCCAGCATCTTGTTTTTCTTCTGCAGGCCTCAGCCTCCTTTGTGTGGGTTCAGTGAGGACTTGAGATGCCAGATTTCTCCTGTAGTCCAATCTCTCTGCTTGCAAGAGAACCTCATCTTAGTCAAGGGAACCTTGCAGTTAGCCTAGTTACTGTCTGCACAATACTTGAATCTTTGCATTGTATAAATGCACACCTCAGCACTAGCTGTAGCTATTTCTAGTTCCTGTCTGTAATTCTATGTACAAAGATTGTGTTGCTTGTTAGTGAGATTTTAGCCAGCTTGAAATTGATGCAGAAGTATTGGATTAGAGGAGCCAAAGAAATACATTGGAATAAAAAATTTTTTTTTTCAAGTAAAGCCTTTAGAGTCAATCTGATCACTTCTTTGTGGTAAAGCTAAAGAATAAGAGGGAGTTAGAAATGACAGGTTCCTCTAGGAATGGACCTGTGATCTCAGAGTATACAGTATGCGGGAAGTTTGACCTATATGCAAATAAAAGAGACCTATTTCTTGGAGCTATTGGGTTTCCCTAGCTTCTTCAAGGAGATGAAACCTGCTTTCATCTGTCCCCTGACAGGTTCTTCTCTCTAGAAAGGAATTCTAGCTGGAACATGCCTCTTTCTTTTGAGCACAGGTCGGTCTCTTCTCTTTAATCTAAAGACATTCTTGTACTCTCTTGTCATTTATCTAGAAAGAGTCAGGATATTTATTACTTCTTTATGAGATCCTCACGCATATCTCAAGCTATTTCATATTTTTTTCTGTCTCAGATAATGACATTTCTGACAAAGTATATTTTTAGAATATAATTGTTAGATGGATTTGAATAAAGCTACACTGAAGAATGGACGCTTATTTCAGCATTTTTAGTCACAATGTGGTGGATACCTGTGGCAGATAACCCCATCTCTCATGCTGCCTTTTCTCTTTAATCCACATCAAAATAATAGCTTTGCTGCAAAATGAAATATGGAAGTATCCATGCAGGAACATTGTAATATCTTTCTGAGCACTACTGTTGCAACCTGACAGCATTTTTCCTTGTCATAACTAAAGAGGATGCAATAGATCACTATTGCCTCTACAAACATTATTCATTGTTCTTATGTATAAATAATAAGTCTATATGTTTTTCTTTTTATCATAAAATAAATTTAGACGTTCGCCTTGGATATTTTTGCTTCTCATTCTTGCACTGCAATCCTGGATTTGCTTTCTTTGTTTCCTTGTTTTCCAGTGTTCATTGATCGTTTGAGTGTAGGTTAGGCAGAAAGTGAATTCTATAAAACATGATTCAGGCAGGGTGGAAGTGCGCTTCATGTCTTTGTGCTTAGGACTATGTTATTATGTCTCAGAATGACAACCTAATTGCAGAGATGTTGTTGTTCCTTTCGAGAATGGCTTGAACCCCGGATATTCCTCTGCTTAATGATGCATAATCAGCCATTATCCATCTTGTATTTATGCTATTGCTAAGAAATTAATGACAGACTGGCCGTGAGCGTAATTGTCTGGCACTTTCCTACCAAATTCATTCCAGCATTAGCCAGAAACCATGTTTTAAAAAGCAAGTTTCCCTTCAAGAAACAAGATAGAAAATTTTATCACCGATTACCATGAAGATGCTTTAATATTTGGATGTAGATGCTCTGACTTCTAAATTTTTGAGACAAGGCCTCCACATCCTAGGATGTACAAACACTTACTAAGCCCTGGGGGATGGCTTAAAACTGCAAAGCTTCCTCACTCTATCTCTTAAATTTTGGGATGTATACTTTTAACATATAACAGTGCGACATAATGGTTTAATATTGGCTGTAATAGATGTTTACAGAAACACATGCTCGATGACAATGAAAGTCTTTGAGGCAAGAAACTTGCACAGTGCACACACTCCCTCCTAGTGTACACTGGGATCCACTTGCTTGTACAAACTCTGGAGTAACCAATATGCTTGCTTTTGCAAGTAACCCGAATTATTGTTTATAATTTTTGTCTATACAAATTCTTTTTCCAGTTAAGGGCTACTATTGTGCCTTTACTCTGATATATATGATGTATATACATATATATACATATATATGTGTGTGTATATAAATATACACATGTGTATATATATACATATATATGAATGGTAATAATTAATAATATATTCCCAATTAATATATATATTCCTAAATATATAAATATAACTCATTCAATCTATATAATGTTACTTGTGTGTATGTTTTTTAGGACTTAGTATTTGATTTTGGACAACAAATTGTTCCTCCTCCCTGACCTGACTTCCATAATATGACAGCCTAAAACATAGTCATGGTGGTGTTTCACAGCAGTAGAAATCCTAAGACATCTTCTAGAGCTATGATGTTAGAAAAATCATAAGCATATCTCCTGAATACTAGATATCTTAAAAATTTTCATACATAGAAAATGAGTTTAAAAATATGGAACTTAAAATAATATATAGTATTGCTGGGTTTACAAATATGTCATAGCAAACATTTACACACTAGACAGAGGGCTTGTCATCTGTCCTGAGTTCTTCTAAAGTGAGTGGCCAATCCTATTTTAGTCAGTTTAGTCTGCTCTAACAAAGAGCATAGGCTGGCTGAAGGCCTTCAACTTAAAGCAATTTGTTTCTTACAGTGCTAGCACCAGAGAACTCATCATCAAGGAACATGCTTAGAGATGGTTCTCATCTTCTTGTGTCCTTCTATCACAGGAGAACAAGCTTTGTTTTCTCTGTTTGTAAGTATCCCTGGGACTTGATCTAAATAAAATGACCTACCTCAGTCTCCATCTTCAAATATCTTTATTTTGAGTGATAGGACATCAGCATATAACTCAGAAAGAGAGATTTAATTTATCCCAGAATACATTTCTTACAAGAATCATAAGTAGGGACTACTATTAACCACAAGATTCACATGTGGAATCTGAGGTGAGGGAATTGCTAGCTGATATGTACAAGTTCAAACAGTAAGTAGTAAAATTTGAATGTTTCTCCCAAAGCTGTAGCATGTAGACCTAACCTTTCCTTTTCTGTTTCTTTCGTGTGGGTTGAATTCAGGTTACCTATGTGCTCATGACTGATTTCTTGTGTCAAACTTGATATACTTGTATCAAACGATTTTTATCACTGTGTAATTCAAAGGGATGTTTCGAGCAGGCCATTTGTTCAACATTTTACTTCTATGGAATGATTGTAAAATTTGACTGATACTTTTCATCAGCAATGACATCCTATAGGAACATTTAAATACACATTATATATTTAATAAATATTGTCTCTGAAATAGTTGTAAGCTTTCCCAAGGCGGGACTCAATTGTGTTCATTATAACCAGCCAAAAGCAAGCTCATTTGGTGTTGTTCTACATTTCCATTTCTTGCCATGATTCTTAAATCCTCAAGTTATAGATGCACACTAAGGAGACTTCTAGAGAGACAATATAAAAATTATTAGCATTGGGTACCTTATATATTGTAAAACATTAATACAAAACCATTTCCTATTTTTAATACATTTAAAGCTGAATTATCCACATGAACTTGCATATTTTTAGTATCTAGTAATAAATAGAAAGTGCAAATCAAAATTCTGAGCTTGAGGAATGTATGTCATCCAGTGATTCGGAATAGCTGCACTCTCACTCGTCCTTGCTAATAAGCACTGATCTGTCTCTTCTCACCTCTGACTCCTACTGTGGCACTTACCATGACTGAAGCTTATTTAGTATTATAACAACAAGCATTATATTTACAACTGTAAATACAACATTATAGTCAAACCTTATATTTACAACTGTAATTACTCATATAATGGCATCATACATACTTGTTAATTTACTTTTATTTTTTGACAACTATTTTGCCCCCAAATCAAACTTCTATATCTTTTATCAAAGGCAATGAAAAATTAATGAAAATATAATCTCTATATGCTTGCAACTGCATGTGGACACATGAACACATACATGGACACACACACACACACACACACATACCTTCCTCAGACTCCTATACATGCATATACAAGAATCAGACAAATCAAGCAGATCATGTAATGAGATCCCATCACACTAACAAGTTATCATCATTAACTAGCGAGTATTTCACTGTGTAAAATGTAAATTTCTATGTCATGATTTGGTCTTATAAGTCTTTCTAAATCACTCACAATATGATCTAGAAAGATATAATTGATTGACATATATTGTCTTAGTTAGGGCTTTTATTGCTGTCATAAAACACCATGGCCAAAATCAAGTTGGGGAAGAAAGGGGTTCATTCCCTCATGTAATTTGTAGTCCATTGTTCAGGCATGTCAGTTTAGCACCTCAAGGTAGGAGCTGATGTAGAGGCCATGGAAGAGTGCTGTTTACCGGCTGTATCCTCATGGCTTGCTCAACCTGCTTTCTTATAGCATCCAGGACCACCAGCCCAGGGATGGCACAGCCCTCAGTGAGCCATTCCCTAACACATCATTTATTTTTTAAGGAAATGTACCACAGGCTAATCTGATGAGGGCATTTTCAATTGTGGTTCCTTCTTACCAAATGATGGCAGCTTGTGTCAAGTTGACATAGAACTAGCTAGCGTACATATCAGCCAGTGAGTGGAGATCTAATCAGTAGGAAATAGAAGGGACATAGTAGGATTCTGTGGAATCATTAAGCCTTGGAAGCAAGAAATGGACCAAAGATATTCTCTCAGCTAATGTTTTTGAGTTAATTGCCATGGTAGTGTATTAGAGAATATGTTCAACTTATGGTTGATAATATAAAGATTTCAATTCTAACTCCTAGGATCCTGTTTTCTAACTTGACCATGAAACACATGGTCTCTCTAAGCATCAAGTTACTTATCCAATATAAGGTAAGAAGGATAAGTTCTTTGGATAGTAAACAGAATTATGGACACAGCCAACAAGTGCTTACATAAAAGTTTGGGAAATTTCATGATGCCTGAGGAGTGTAAAGGGGGCTTCCAGTGACCCGTGTTGCACTTGCATAAAGATGTGAATTTTGTTGTCACATTTGCCATTCCTTCTGGGGTTAGAGTGGTCCAAAGTAAGCCACAAGATGTGTACTGTTATAGACCTATGCCTGTTTCAGCCACTTAAATGAAGTGCTTCTGAAAAAGTCAATATCTCTTTGTTTTTCTTGATTTTGTTGGGACCTGATCTGTCTTTGTTAAATGACTAAAAACCCTTATATGCAGTATCAGTTTATTAGAGTGTCCTAAGGATTAGTATAATAATGCAAATAAATAGGTATGTGTTTCTCTCTGACAGAAATCCCCGCTGTTAAAATGCCAAGAATCCCATTTTTATAAAGTAGGATCATTACAAAAGAATTGGCTGAACTCCCAGAACAAGAGGTTCCCTAGTGAGAAACCACCTGTTAGCAAAGTCATCCCACTGTTTAGTGTCATAGAGAAATATAAATCATCCTGAGAAAGCGATACAGAGAGCCTGCTGGCAAATTACTTCCCCAAACAATTGAAAGTCTGCAGTTGTACCTCACTTGTATGCTGGGATACATTTAAGCTACTGAAACTCTTTGTAAGAAGTCGAAACAGTAACATTGGTGATGAAGAAAACAGCAAAGCAGAGGTTTAGACTAATGCCAGCCAGAATAAGTAACAAGCAAAAATAATTCAATAGCTGGAACCCATTCATAGCTAGAAGTCATAGGAGTTTCCCACTGAGAAGTGGTTTGGGAAGGCCAGAGGAGATGGGTCACTTTGTTTGAATAATAAAGCAACTGTAAGCTTAGAGATGCAGAAATATATGTTGAATCGCAGATTCTCCCCATTACCTGTTGTATCTGCTTTTTCATAATAATAAAAGCTCACATGGGGACATCACAGGGTTCCTAGTCCTGAGTCATGTAAGCTGTATATCTGAACTTCCATTGAAGTAGATGACACAAGACTCCTTTCTCTTACTGAGGAAGGGTGAGGGCATGGCCAAAAGCACAAGCTGGGTTTTAGCTTCCAGTAACTCTAGGAAGCTCACATTGGTAGCTTGCTCTGACGCTAAATGCACCCCTATCGCAAAGAGCTTCTGCAAATATTATACGATACATGACAAATGCTCAGAATAATCAAATGCAATGTTATTTGAGGCATAGTTATTAAGCATCGTGGCATGAGCAGCCATTTTAAATCAAGCTATCTCTACCTGTGGGATTCCCTTTACTTTTGTCAGACATTTTCATGTCTTCTCGTAAGCTTTCAGGCTTAGTCTGCATGGCAGAATGGTTAAGCGCGTGAGTTCGTCTGCATGGCAATGGTTAAGCGCGTGAGTTATGTTGTCCAGCTTACTTGTTCTTTAATTGTGATTCCACTGAATGCATTTGGATTCTTGGGCCAGCTACAAAACTGCCTGTTTTCTGACTCTGTAAGGAGAGGGTGTTTAAAGAGGATTAAAGAGTGTGTGGAGCAAGAGAAGGAAGATGTGGAAAACCCTGTGTCTGCATTTCACACATGCTAAATGCTCAACCAGTGAGAACTACTACCACAACTATTCCACAGCTTTTTCTCTTCAGACCTGAGAGCATGAAGTATTCTTTTCAGTTATTTTTTTTTCCAAGGCAGGGCTTCTCTGTGTAGGCCTTGCTGTCCTGAAACTTGCTCTGTAAACTAGACTGGCCTTGACCTCCCAGAGATTTGCCTGCCTTTACGCCTGGCCCAGTGTTCAAGGTGGAGCCCAGTGTGTTAAAGACACAGGAAGCATTGCCATGCCAGCATGTCATCATGTGGAGTTTGTGGCCCAGACATGTAAGATACGTTGAACAGCTCTGTGTCATTTCCTTGTCATGGATTATTCGCAAGTTTTCTCTTAGAAATGCCTATGGTTTCTTCCATTTTGGATGCTTCCCTGTTGCCTTATAAGACACTAGCTGGGATCCACAGGTAAAGTTCTCTGCTGGTCACTGAGGACCAGATATCAGGCATGCTTCCAGTGATAGCAAAATCGAACTTCTCTAGTCTTCCTCATGCTTATACATAATTTCAAGGCTGTGGTGGGTGTCACGTAGATCTTCAGCCCATTCCAGTTAAATATCTGTGAATGGTTCAAACCTCCATGGGCTCCAGATGAGTCCATCAGTGCCTTAGTCTCTGTGACTATTTTCATTATTCATTAACAATAGTTTTACAAGGAGTGAATCAGACAACTTTCTAGATTAACTGATTTTCTGTGATTACATTCTCATTCATAAAATAATTATTTGCAAATGCAAATAAGTAGAACAAGAACTTTTAACCCAGTCATACTTAGGTGTTGGCAATCTACATTTACTTGTGGGTTTGATATTTCAGTGTCTGTGTGTCTGTAGTTTTTTCCACAATTTCTCGAGTTAGTTAGAACTTTCATTAAGTGTGAGGTACATAAAATAGATGGAAGGAATTGACTTTCATTATGTATAAAGGTTCTTAATATCTGACTGACTGTGTTTGTGATGAAAGTGTGTCAGCATATGTCTACTAAGGGAAGACAAAATAGGTGAACTGGAAGACAAACTGGCTCCTTTGGGTGTGGACACTGGTTTCATAATGAAGCTTTGGCTTAACCTACAAAATCATTGCAGTGCACTAAACTTAATGACTCAGGGGCCTTAGGCCTCATGGGGAAAGGAATCCATTGCTAGCTATTTTTCTATTTACTCTTTTTTTTTAAACCTACACTTTCAAATAGTCTATAACAAATGTCTGCTCACCTGTGCTTTTGCAAAGTCAGCTTGTTTTGATGAGTTATTAAAGAATGGAAACTTTGGGGGCTGGAGAGATGGCTCAGTAGTTAAGAACATTGGCCGCTCTTCCAGAAGATGTGAGTATAATTCCCAGAAACCACATGGTAGCTCACAGCTGTAACTCTAGTTCTAGGGGATCCATGGCCCCAGATATGCATGTGTTGCACATAGTCTGTGCATGCAGGCAAAAATACCCACACACATAAAATAAAATAAAATATAAAATAAAATAAAATGTTAAAAATAAAAGAATGGAAAATTGAATAACTATCTTCAGGAAAATGAAAACAGACAGCAAAGAAATTCATTGAATACTCAGAAAACCTGCTTATAACAAATTCATGATTGTGACATGAAAGCCATTTAAGTGAATCAAATTGAGCAGAAAACATTTACTATTAATACCTTACCATAATGGCTGTGAGGAGTCAGCCTCTTAAAGAGGAGAAACACGTGACTTAGCTGCTCTCTGGCCTGTTCCTCAGGTTCCCAGAATGCTTGTGTTTGCACAAAGAGGCCTATAAGCACTTGAAGCAAGGCAGTGTCTTTTCTTTCTGTAACCTCAGGACAGATCTCACTTGATCATTTCATGAGATCTGAAAAGGGATATGTTAGTCATGTGGCTCAGCAGGTAAAAATCCTTGCTACCTAGCCTGATGACTCGAATTCAGGCCCTGGGGACCACCTGGTGGATAGAGAGAACAACCCAAAAGTTGTCCTTTGACCTCCATCTGCATGTCATGCACACACACACACACACACACACACACACACACACAAACACACATTCATGCGCACACTCACACACATGTGTATGCACACACATAAATCAATGTCAAAATGTTTAAATAAAATTGAAAGGAGAAAAGGCAGGAGAAGATGAAGAAAAGTGTTTTATATTTAGTACTTAAAATCAGTCTTTCAAAGGTGGGCAGTGGTGGCGCACGCCTTTAATCCCAGCACTTGGGAGGCAGAGGCAGGTAGATTTCTGAGTTTGAGGCCAACGTGGTCTACAGAGTGAGTTCCAGGACAGCCAGGGCTACACAGAGAAACCCTGTCTCAAAAAACCAACAAAACAAAACAAAACAAAGCAAAACCCAAAAAAACAACAACAAAAAAAAACCCATCAGTTTTTCAGCCAGGTGGTGGTAGCACATGACTTTAATCCCAGAACTTGGGAGGCAGAGGCAGGTAGATTACTGAGTTCAAGCCCAGCCTGGTCTACAGAGTTCCAGGATAATGGAGCCACTATCTTGGTGTGCACAAAAACAAAACAAAACAAAACAAAACAAAACAACAACAGCAACCAAACCAAACCAAAGAGAAAAAAATCAAAACCCAAAACAAACAAAAAGCCAAAGGTTGGGCAGTTGAGAGCTGACTCTCATTGCCTATGACATTCTCCTTTAAGCTGTGTCATTTCTTTGGTTAGTAGTATTGCCTGTTCGGGAGTGGGCACACATGTCACAATGTGCACACTTGTGCAAGTCGGGATAGCTGCGTAGAGCCAGTTCTCCAGTTCCACCATCTCTTGGTCTCAGCGGCTTGAACCTGGTTTCCAGGTTTGTACAGCTTATGTCTTTACTTATATCATCTGCCCAGTCGTGTTAATTCTAACATACTTGATTTCACAACAAGGCATGGAAATAGTTCTTAACTTTTTATTGTATAGTGAAAATCATCATTTTCAAAATGTTTCCTCTTAGTGCTTTCTGGTCCCAGTCTATGTAAAGTCTGACTTCTGCGGCCTCTGGATGCGTGAGAATGTTTTCTCTTGTTTTTCTCGTCCCTCTCTAGGGAGAAAGCCATTTTTAACCTGCTCCTTTCTTTTGGATGTTTAAAATTCAAAGTAAGATAGACTATCTAATCCTTAATTTTAATGCCAATGTTACAATAATACATAACTAGAACATACTTTAAATTAAAACAAAACTTTATAATGCATGCACTAAAAACTAATGGCCATTTCCACCCCAAAGAAATTGGCGTCTGACAAGCTGAATTGCTTGATCAGCAGAATCAGGGAATGGCATTTTGTGTTCTAAGGATGTAATTGCAGTAATTTGTAGCAGCCGTCTCTTCCCATTTCCTTACCTTTGTTAGCACTTCTTTATTGAAGGTGTCAGTGTTGGTAAAATACCATTATTTGATGGAATCAAATTAGAGACTATAGATTCAGCGAAGTGAACGACATCACTGATGTTAGGATTGCTTGCTTTTGAACTTGCTCTCAGCACCCAGATTTTGAATGATCTATGTGTGTTCTGACAAACACATGCCTTCCTCTGGGATGTCTCAACATGAAGAATGTGACAGATCCTCAAACCCAAGTCCAGGAGTGACCCATGTATGTATATACATATGTACATTAAAAGATCTGTCTACAGTAAAAGGAAGAAATTTAAGACTCTAGTCTATGTCATTCCTACTTGTATGGATGGTTGAAATTATCCAGAGATGTTGATTAAGTCTTTCGGTACATTGTTAATTTAGGGCTCTCTTGCTCAGTGTTCACATGCTTCAATTTCACCCTTTTCTTTCCCAGACAGAAATGTACAGGTGTTTTGTTTGAAATAAATGATATTTCACTAGAAAATCATAACTCTGTATTCTTCTCCTCTTGAGTTAGTGTGGCAAGCATCTCTCCATCCAATTTTATAAATTTATTCAATATTACAATAATTTAGATTGATTCAAATTATGCTAGTACATAAGGAAAATGTGACTTGCAGGTAGACCTTTTGGTGTATGTGCCATTATTAGACAGTGCTTCTGATTTGGGTAGGGAGAATTGGGAAGGGCCTGAAGGAGACAGTGCTTCAGTTTTCCTGGAAGGGCAGACTGGAAAACTCGTGGTTTCGAACTTGTGCATGGTGGGTTATTTCCAAGACTAGTTGATTCACTCCAGTCCGCATCAGCTCCTTCTGACTCCATCAGCGGCGCTAAGTTTATTAACACAGTCACAGTGAGAATGTTGAAGCTGAGGCTGTGGGGCTGGCTCGGAGATTAAGTTTGCACTGCTCTTTGGAAGATCTGAGTTCAGTTCCCTGCACCCACTTAACACACAGCTCAAAACCACTCTTTACCCCCGCTGCAGAAGATCTGCTGCTGCTTCTGCTGTCAGCAGCACCTGAACACATGCAGCGTTCACTCACACACATACACACATATAGAAACACTTCTAAAACTGGATCTTTTTTTTTTTAAGCCAAGGTAATTAATATTGGTGTGTATAAAGTTTAGAAAGCACGGTTTTATCATTAGGGACAACTGATAGCATTTTAAAATAATAATGGCATAAGAAAATGTTGCTGGTATTCTAAAATATGAAGTTATTTTGTCTTTTAGTTTCTTTAACTGCAGTTAGGATTTAGGCGTAGACAGAGGCACGGACATAAGATGACTCTATTTTCTTGGGCTGAGTTTTTTCCCTGTTGTTTCTTTTTCTGTACGGATCAAGATATGACACTGACACTTACATCTGGGGTCTCCAGAATGCTAGGCAAGAGTGCCACCCCAGAACTGTGAAGCCAGCTCAAGTGTCCTTGTTTACTTTGAGAAAAACCTATATTATTCCAGTATTAAAGCTGTCAAAACCAGAAATGAATGAAATACCAAGTCAGTCAAAGTACATTTAAATTGAATTAAAAATTCAGATGAGTTCTCTATCGCAGGGATGAATAATCCATCCATCATTTGCTACTATGAGTTTTCACTCACACTGAAAGTCAAATGATTTCACATAAGACAACTCCTGTCATCCCAGCCTCACTAAGAGAAGGACTCACAAAGTACAGCGTGAAGTGGAAACAAGCTCCGGACTCTCTTCAAAGAGAGACACCATTGCATGACTACAGAGAATGATCACGTGTTGAACAGTGAATTTGGAATTTGAAATCCTTTCCATTTATAATTATCTCATTTGGTACAGGGAGCAGTAATACTTCTTTTTTTCCACTCCAGGATATAACCCCTTGACACTTATTTTTCAGTTCTTCTTATGTGTTCTCAATACCGTAACTCGTGGCTTCCACATCAGTCTAAACGATAGCTTATGTGGCACATGCCTCAGGGTCCAAGCACATGTCAGTTTTGTTTGGTGATGATCCCCAGAGGTGTGATGTATAAAGTGTGGGAATCTTGGTGATTTAGCTTTGGCCTCAGAACAAGGTGATGGGTGATAGCAAAGCCAAGCCTCTTCCAAAGCCCAAGTCCGGTCTTTATGAGAGCTCAGGCCAGTAGAGACTGTTGGACTAAAAGTCCAAGGGAAAAAAAAATGCTGGCACTTAGTTATTTCCTTGCCAAATTACCCAAAGCTAACCTTGTGTGGTGACTCCAGATAGCATCAAACTGAACAGGCTCTAACCAGCAAAGGGCCCTATAATGCTTCTTGGAAAAAAAGGTTCTTTATTCTAAATAAATAATGTATAAGTTTAAATATACAAGATTATAGATTTTGTCACATTTCTAAGTAACGCTGGGTTGTAATTGTCTCTTTTGCTCATTTGGCACTTCAGGGAATGGAACTCTCCTATTGGCTTCTTATAAAGTATCCTTTATTAATGGCACCCTAAGTATTCTTGCTCTACGACACACAGAACATATTTTCTATACTGACCATCTCCCATAACATACTAAGAAGAAAAGTAGACACTAGGCAAGTTAATTTACCTCACTATGATTTAGTTCCCTTCTGTAAATTAAGACTTTCTTTTTATATATATAAATTAATTTATTTTTTACACTCCATATTCCATTCCCCGGGCCCCCCAAGATCTGCCCTCATCTGCTACACATCCCACACCTCCTTCCCACCCTCACTCCTGTCTCCACGTAGATGCCCCCACCTCAGACCCCATCTGACCTCTAAACTCCCTGGGGCCTCCAATCTCTTGAGGGTTAGGTACATCATCTCTGAATGAACATAGACCCAGAAGTCCTCTACTGTATGTGTGTTGAGGGCCTCATATCAGCTGGTGTATGCTGTCTGCTTGGTAGTCCAGTGTTTGAGAGATCTTGGGGGTTCAGATTAATTGAGACTGCTGGTCCTCCTACAGGATTACACTTCTCCTCAGCTTCTTTCAGCTTTCCCTAATTCAACAACAGGGCTCAGCTGCTTCTGTTCATTGGCTGGGTGCAAATATCTGCATCTGACTCTTTCAGCTGCTTGTTGAGTCTTTTAGAGGGTAGTCATGATAGGTCCCTTTTTTTGAGTGTCTACAGCTTCAGTAATAGTGTCAAGCCTTGGGACCTTCCCTTGAGCCTGATCCTAACTTTGGGCCTGTTACTCGACCTTCTTTTCCTCAGGCTCATCTCCATTTCCATCCCTGTAATTCTTTCAGACAGGAACAATTATAGATCAGAGATGTGACTGTGGGATAGCAACTCCATCCCTCAGTTGATGACCCTTGTCTTCTTGCTGGAGTTGGGCTCTATAAGTTCCCTCTCCCTACTGTTGGGCATTTCATCTAGGGTCCCTTCCTTTGATTCCTGAGAGTCTCTTACCTCCCAGGTCTTTGGTGCATTCTGGAGAGTTCCCCCAACCACCTATTTCCTGAAGTTGCCTCTTCCCATTCTTTCTGTTGACCCTCCGGACTTCAGTCCTTTTCCCTCACCCAATACCAGATCAGGTTCTCCTCTGCCCCCCTCGCCCCTCCACTTTCCTTCCCAGGTCCCTCCCTCCCTCCCCACTTGTGATTGCTTTCTTCTTTCTCCCAGCTGGGACTGAGATTGTGGTTTAAACAAATAGATCTCTTGGGATGTGTACAAACTACAGTTTAGCAATTGTTTTTTTTTTTTCTTTTCTTTGTGAAATTGTTCAAATTTCTGCCAAGCTATTTGAAAGAGTGATGAATGTCTAATCAATGCTAACTGTATTAGACAATGAGACGTGTGTGTGTGTGTGTGTGTGTGTGTGTGTGTGTGTATTTTCATTTTCTTTGCACATTATAGGGGTCAATGCTTTATCAAGGGTGAGATTTTCTCTTAGTGGTTGGAAAATCCATTCCTGAGAGATTTTTTTTTTTAAAGATTGGAGCCAGCCTTATTAAGATATCTGATTTTAATATTTTAATAAAACTAAAAAGTCTCATGGAACTTTTTTTTTGTTCAATCTAGTGCTTTCTAAGTGAACAAAGCCTTAGTTTAGATTCAGTTGGTCTAGAGTCTGTACCTTCAGCTCTTTAATCTCATAGGTCCTGTGATTCTTGTGTTTTGACAACTGTTCCAAAAGGTAATAATATGTTACCTTTGGCAAAGAGTTTTACAGATTGCTTCTAATTAAAATGTGTGGTTGTCTTTGATCCTCTTACCCTCACTTACTAGACGAGGAAACTGGAGACAGGCATGGGGTAGCCAAGTCCTGTTCCACTGCCTGAGGCAGCCCGTATGTGGGAGCAGTTCTCTGTTGCTCTGCCCTGCCATGCTTAAGGGTACCATCCTAAGTGATACTATCAGGACCACACCAAGAGTTCTGGGCTGAACTGGGTCATGGAATCTTCACAATAAGAATTAGAGTCAAAAGAGAGCCTGGAAATCATATCATTCAATCCTTCACTCGTAATCACTTTAAACAAATTTATGACCAGAGCGCTTTTTTTTTTGGCCCTTATTTTAATTCTTGCATTTCAATAATTACATTTTGATTTAGATCTCCACATTTCTCTCATTGCTGTGTACTCCTGCTTAGCATCAAGCCTTTTTCTGTTTGACGTTTTCACTCATTTGCCTGAGCTCTTTCCTTAAGCCCCAGGATGTTTTATTCTTTCCCATCAGATAATGGTTCTGAGTCGAGAAGGTTAATACCATGCCCACTCATTATATTCCGTTGATCTTGCTGTCTTTAATTCTCCCAAACCATCAAGATTTAGAATTTGTATTTATTACCACTCTGAGGGAAATATGTGCATTTTTCTTTTCCTTTCTTTCCCTTTCCTAGCAGCTAATTGACTATCTTTACTTGCTTTTTCTCTCCATCTTCTCAAGAAGAGAAGAAACACGATATCGTAGTCAGCCCACACTTATCCTTTCTCAAATTTCTACCGTGCCCGCGGCCAGCTCTTTACAGCCATTCACCATCTTGGTTCTGTATCTTTGTGTCTCAGTATCTCAGTACCTTTGTGCCTCTCTCTCTCTTTGACTTCCTTTCTCTGTTTCTGTCTCTCCTTGTCTTTCTATCTACTGCAGACATACACGCATGCATGCATGCATGCACGCACACACACATTGTTTCTCAGTGCCTCAGTTCGCAGCCATTCAGGTTGATAGTTCCCAAAGCAAAGCAAAACAAAGCTCCTGCTTGCAAAGTCACATTGTAAAGCTAATGTGCCATTCTCTCTCTCTCTCTCTCTCTCTCTCTCTCTCTCTCTCTCTCTCTCTCTCTCTCTCTCTCTCTCTCTCTCTCTCTCTCACCCCCCCCCACACACACCCCAAAACTTGAATCTCAGCATTACTTCTTCAAAGCTATGCTGCCCCATGTCACTCCAGGTTACTGCACCTCTATATCATTGCCTAAAAAATGAAAATGACAGACCTCCACCCCCACCCCCTGCCTGGAACATAGTGACTGGGAAGGGAAATCCCAACCCTGCATGTGCCTATTCCTGATAAACACAGAAGTCATAATAGGTTTCTGTTCTATCGAGGGTCTCCATTCTCAGTAGCCACCTGCTAACTTTATTGTTGCACCAAACCCATGTTTGCTCTCCGACCTTAGCCATCCATGCATTTTTTTTTAATATAGCAAATCTTCCACGTTCCAATTTAGTGTGTCATGCTTGAATTTAAGCATGCGCGATTGAGAGACGTGAACATTTAAACAATGCTCTGGGCTCAGCGAACGCTGGGTAGGAAGAGGCAGTCCGTGGAAACAGCTTGTCATGGAGATGAGCAGTGCCCCCTGGCACTGCTTTTAAAAGGAGGGACGAGCAGCCTCACATATGGCAAGTTCTTGTGTGTGCTTATCCAGTCAGGCATGTTATTAATGTTTCACTTTAACGGTTTCCTTGTGCTATCCTGTAATTACACATACAGTTTTTCCTATCAGACTTTCTCTCCTACTAAGATAAGAAATTCAGAAACAATCTCTTCAATAACTCACCTACACAGTATACTTACTGTTCTAGGTCAGTCCATTTCTCTATAGTTCCATGTACTAAGCCCCAGTCCTATGGTTATCCAGGGTTCAAAGTGATGTTATAAAAATGCTGTACTCTAACTTTCCCCGCACTAAGACAACTCTGTTCTACAAGTGAATACTGCTAGAGCCACCAGGCTTTTTTTCTCTAGTACATTCAAGTAGTTCTTTATTCTCCAAAAGAATGAAAGTACTGAGAAATACCTGGACTGGAAGTGATCCTAGGTATGTTGTTTGGTCAGATAATTAATGCAAATCTTTTTACTACTAATTGTTATACGTTTATGTTAAATTGTCTTTTGAAGGTTATCATATCATGATGATTTACCAAATATTTTTAAGAACAATGTCCTTGATCCCGTATTTAATAAAATAACGAGGGAGTGATATTCAACAAAATGACCATGCCCCTTTATTTGATGTATGTTGGTATTTAAGAATGTCGTTTACCTTTTGTGAATGATGGGTTCATTTACTTTTAAAATGTCAATGCAAGGAGATATTTTAATGATAAAATAAATCTGGCCTTCCTTCTTAGCATTTTAAGACTTTAAGAAGTCCTAACAAGTTCATGCAAATTGAATTCTTTATTCTACCAAGGTAGAAAAAAAGAAAGGAATACAATAAACTCATGATGCAACAGACAAGTTGTGAGCTGAGAACTGGGTGCTGAGAATTGAACCTGGGTCCACCGGAGGAGCAGCCAGTACTCTTGCCCACTGGGCCAGCTCCCGATCTACTTTTGGTCTTTAACATTTAAAAGTACCTTCAAGAACTCTTAATGAGCCATCTAAAGTGCACTCGAGACCACTTTGTGAAATCTTTAATAAAGATTTTACGTATGAGGAATGTAATTATCAATTGGAACAAGTCAGGGAATACAATTAAACTTACCAATTCATCTTTTAAATGCCCCCTGTAAAGCAGTGAGTGCCTGTACATTTACACAATATTTTAAAGTGTGCATTTCACAAAAGCAGTCTCACATCTTCTCCTATGATTTCATCATGAAAAAAAAATTATGTATATTTCCAGCAAGCTGTCTTCAGCTTGCTCATGAGATCCGCTTCTGTTTGTCTTAACCAGGTGAGTCTGTGCCCAGAGACTTGCTTACATTCCACAATACTGATTCAGGGTGTTTCCTGACATTGAATCCTTCAGAGGAGGAGGCAAGCTTTTCAAACAGGGTCCATTACCTCAGATGCTCTCTGTAGCAGCTAATGGCTAGCCCAGGGGAGTTGGAGATCCAGGAGAGCAGCCAGGAGGTGAACAAAGCAATTTAGGTAACAATTGGCTGTGGTTTTGTCCTGTACAAGTTCTTTGCTTTGATGTAAGCCTTGGCTCACTGCATCCAACTGAGTTAAATGACTAAAGACAATAACTGCTGAACACACCAGTCAGTGAGATGTTTTCATTAGCCAGGAAGCAAGGGTTACAGGCATTTTTTTGTGTAGTTTTTTGTACTGTGGTTTGTAGGAAGGTAAAGATGTAGCTTCTCTAAAATTACCTATTGATTATTCCATCTGCTTAGAAATAATGTGTAGTCTACAGAAGTATTCTAAATTTTCCTTCCGACAAGTACTTTGCTCAATATTCAAGTTAGTATATTTCACTTTGGAAATAAATATTGCTGTGAGAAAGGAGAAGGATTACATTACTACAGTTTAATTTGTATATAAGTAAAAATAGCAACCCTTTCAATATATGACATTTTAGGAAAAGGTTCTGCTGTTGAAGTGTGAAATAAGTTATTTACGAAGTAATATTGTACTACGAAGTGAAAATATATGTGAAAATTGTTATTTTAGCCCTATGTGTATGTGTTGTATATGTGTGTATGTGCTTATTAATGTGTGTGTTTTTTGTATGTATATACATTTATTATGTGTGTATGTGTTTATGTGTGTATATGTTTATATAAGTGTCTATATATGTAGCTCAAATCTATAAGTAGAAAGAAGAAATACATAGGTAATTTTCTCAATTTCCAAAGAACACTTCCGAATTTTGAATCTCATTTGAGATTATTTTTGTACATTTTTGAGATTATAATATAACTATAGCATTTCTCTCTTCCCTTTCCTTCCTCTGGACCCTCACATATACCTCTCTCTATGCTCCTTCAGACTCATGGCCTCTTTTGTCACTTCTGGTTATAGCTTGCCTATGTGTATATGGAGAAGCGTATATATTCTCAATTATAATCTCATCGTCTCCTCCCTGTCAAGGTGGTAATTTCACTAGAGAGCTTCCCAATGACAACTCCTCACTTACTATCAAATGGCCATTGAGTAAGCTGAAAGCATTCTTTTCCTTCCACAGTTTTCCAAGTAGATGACAAAGAATGCACTTAGCTTTATTTAGATTCGTCCTACGGATTGGAGGATTGATTTATATTTATATACCAATTGAGCACAGTCCGTAATACTGTTGGAAAGTTTACATGAAGGAAGTAACAGCCTACTATGTGTTTATACACATAGGCAAACCACAAGCCACGAGTGGAAAACTACCCTTCTAAATAGTTCTTCAAAAGGGATAGTTGAAAAATGTTGTCTTTGTGATATATAAATTATAGTTGAAATTTTGTTCTCGCTTTTTATAAGAACCATGGGAGACAACTCTGAATTAGGAGGCCAAATGTTTGTTCTCTTCCACTGTAGGATAGAATAAACATGAGGCCACAATATTCTATAACATTAGGACAAACTATCCTATCTACTTAACAGTATTTGTTGGAGAGATACACATGTTATCTGAGTGTACATGATCCAGGAACGGCTTTACAGGATGTATAAGCAGAGACTGAGTTAGAGTTAGGAACAAGATAAAGGTTACCTCAACATTAACTATATTAATAAACACCATTTTTGTTCATTTGCTTGTCCCCAACAGGGAGTACAGTTCAGTTTGTGTTGGGCCTGCTTAGCCTGGACCAGGCCCACAGAGTGTTTTCCTGTACTGCTCAGAGAAAAGTGGACATCCACATGAGAATGGAATAAAAACTAATACCATCTACAAAACTATCAGTTTTGTATTTATACATTTTCTTATTTTACTGAATCTTTCACTTTCACACTAAGGGATTACTGCGGCAGCTGTGTAACATATCTTATAATGCCTAGGATCAAGAAAAACGAACAAGGTATGTGTCCATGTATTCCAGAAGCCTCTTTGGACGGTCTCTAGGAAAACTGTGAATATTTTTCCCTTGAAAAACTGATCAGGTGAAAAGCTGACATATGCTGTGATCTTATTAGCCTTTGACAGAGCAGAGATATTTTCCATAGGCCTCAATGCTTTTTATCTTCCAGACAGAATATTTCATCTCATCCATTTCTCATCTCAAAAGACAGGTTTGGGGCCTGGTCTTGGGATACAAACCTGTCATCCCAGCATTCAGAAAACCAAGACAAGAGATTCCAAGTTTAAGGCTAGCTTGGGCTACAGAGAAAGACTCTGAATCTGGTAGACAAATTAAAAACAAGTTTCCCACACACGGTTCATGGTCCACGCACGCTCATGTGGACGCACGGAAGACGTGCTCTTTCTGGTCGGAAGTCGGACGAGTGGACGGCCTAACAGGTGGTGGTGCGCATGGGTGAAGTCCAATGACGTGCATTCATGAACACATTGCGGTGAAATTCACTGTTTCATTTGATAAATTTAAAAATGAAAACAAAAGCAGAAAGCAAGCCCCCTATCACCCATGACAGAGAAAAATGTGTCTCCCCCCACCCCCCCCAAAAAACCCAAACATTTAGAAAATGCTTCGAAATTGTTAGGAATTAAAGTTGAGACTTTCCCCAAGAATGTGGTTATGATCTCCATGAAGCTCCTGGGAGGGAAATCGTAATCAAAACATATCATATGGATAAATCTATTTTCAATAAAAGAAAAATGGTGGCGAGAAGGCATGTGGTTATGGGTCCTAGTTTCAGAATGCACACGGTCACCTACTGCTGGCCTGTAACACAGTGGTAGAGTACTTACCTAAGAAATGCAGAGTACTGGGTCCCATCTCAGGACGGTAAATAAAATAAAATGTAAGCAAACAAACCCGTTACATTTCCTTACTGTGGAATTAAACATCTCATTGAGCAAAGGCACCGAGACATCCATTTACAGAAAGGCAGGCAGCCCTGATGTCTGTTCCTATTTTGTTTTTCCTTCAGCCGTACTTAAAATTGAGGCTGTCACCTGAGAAATGTATTGCTGCTCTCCCCTTGCTTATCCTGAAAGTGAAATACATCATGCTGGTTGGAGACCCATTTCCCTAATGGTGATTAAAACTGGGCAGAGGGCCCACTCTAATAAAAACAGTCTCCGAGACCTGTCACCAACTTCAGTCTGGGAAAAGCAACATTGGAGGTTTCATTTCTTGAAAAATACACAATGTTCATATGATTAAATGCACCATGCTCTCTCTCTCTCTCTCTCTCTCTCTCTCTCTCTCTCTCTCTCTCTCTCTCTCTCTCTCTCTCTCTCTCTCTCTCCCTCTCTCATTTTCTGTACCATGGAGTGCACCTCTAGGCCTTAATTCTGCCAGCTGTTCCCTTAACCCATTACCTAAATATTACTCTCATGTGTCACCTTGCTTGACAGGACACCTTTTAAGTTCTCTTTAAGACAATTCATCTTTCTTATTCTAAACTACACGTCTTTTCTTCATTTGAGAAACGTGAGCTAGTTCTTCAGAGGAAGTAAAAAGAAAAACATAGAAATTTTATTCAGCACCATGTGAAAGCAGCCCTTCCACCCTTTGTCATCTTAATTGATTTCAGCTAAGCATTCAAAACTTCACCACAAAGCTGCCTGAGCTATTTTTCTTTTTAAATGAGGCCAAGTCTTGCTGGCACCCATGAAGAAGGCCATACTCGCAGAGGGCAGTTTGCCAGCGGGTCTCAGCTGCAAGTCCAGAGTCCGAGGATAGCTTTTCCCAGTGCCTTTTTCTAGAGTCTGCAGGGAAGATATCCTGGAGTCTGGGGGTGGCACTCTGTAACTGTTACTTTGGGGACTTTTCAGATGACCTTGTGTTAGTGAAAGTGATCCACTGATTTCTTCAGATTTTCTAGTGTGACTAGGGACACTGGGCGATAAGTGTGGCCAGGTTTGTGCTGGTTTGCAGTGAGTCCATTCTGAAACAAAAAGTCAGGGAAAAAGTTGTGTTTTCCTTAAAGACAACCAGAACACCTACATGGAAGAAGCCAAGGCATCACAGAGATGTCTGGCTCTATCAAAGAGAGAAAAATGTGACACGTAATTGTTGTTGATTTTGTTTACTTTCCATTGCTTTGGCCAAAAACACATGAAATGTAGTGTATGCCTCCCCTCTTCCCGTGGCTGTGCTTAATGAGGGTTTGTGGACAGAATTAGCCTTGGGTTGTTATAGAACCAACATGGAGACAATTTCTACATTGACATTAAAGAAGTTCTCCAAATTATTTTTTCTTTTCTCTCCCTTTCTTTCTCACTCACTTCTCTCTTCTCACCATATTCCATTTTCCCACACTATTCTGACACTAACAAAAAGCTATCTTGATAAATTACCTACTCTGTTCCATAAGGAAATGCTGATGAGGCTAAAGTTTCCTAGAGTCTGAGTCAGATCAGTTAGAGATAGATTAAAGAGAAGAAAAAAAATCAACACACATCATGGGAGTCAGGTCAGGACTGCTCCCAGCACCTGTTTAGGAAAGACAGCAATTTTAGAGAAATCCAACAGTTCAGCTTAAAGTCCTGATCATGTCCCTTGTGTGTGATTACAACAAAGTTGTTCTTTCTGCCTTCAAAATGGAGTGAACACAAGATTGTTGAGCTCATATGCATTCAAAGAGCTATGTGGGTTAAATATATCTGATGAGTCCTCAGCTTAGAACCAACAATGGTGATGAACTTGCTCATTTTAAAGGCAAATGTCAAGTTCTCAAAATGCATCTGGATATTGACATACAATTCATAATATCTTAAGAACAAGGAACAGCCAAGGTAAGAGATAACATGGTTGTGTTACCGACACCCTTCATGTTGCAGCCACTGAGCTTTCGCTGTGGTGTCCACTTTCTCAGCCTAAGTAGGACAGGCATGTGTAAATAATTGACTCTGTGCTGCTGTTTACATCATTAATAAACCTCCTTGCAGCAGCTGTGATCACCCACCTGCTGCCCAGTGCCACAGTTTTTGCTTTGTTGGTTTCTGTTCCACTACCTCTCCAAAGTTGGTCATGCAAATGCATTAATTGATATCCTGGGAGATTTAGCTCGAAGGAGTTGCCTGGGTTTGGACTGGACATTTTAACTGTAAGTGGATGAAATTCAATAGGCTTTGTGGATTTTTCTAGAGTAGATGCCTCTTTGCATCTAACTTACCCACTCACACAGTTTCATTGGCTTGCCTTCACTTAAGCACTTGGATTTGTTGAGAAGCAATTAATAAAATCTTTTGGGGGGAATGATTTTAATGAGTATGAATTTCTAACCATCCTAGCATATGCTGATTCAGTTTTAAGTGGTGAAAGCAACTGACTTATTTTCTGTAGATTCCTAATAAGCATAAAATATTTCTAACATGAGAAAATGCAGTGGGTTCCAACTTATGGTTGCTGTATTTTTCTTTGAAATACTTGTTCAAAGGCATATCTCCCATATGTGTGAGCCCCCATCTTTAAATTAGCAAAAGGAATTCTGGTGGTTGAGGGAATTGGCAGAGAAAGCTACTTAAAAATATTACAAATAATTTAGATGAAGCTTTGTTGAAGAAGTTGCATGGCTATGCTACTTTGGAGAATATTAATATGTTAAGTCATACAGCTATTTACTTAATGGAGAAGCATGGTGATAGTGGTCATTTTGATATCAGTTGTATATATCCAGATACCCATTACATAAAAGCTTAATTAAAGTTCAAAATGATACCATCAATTTACTTTTCTGCTTTCTACCTAATAACAGAATTTCATAGTTCTAAGAATCAAGAGAATAAAGCATGAAGAATAATAAGTAAAGGCAAAAAAACTGTAGACCATTTCAGAGATCCGGTAACTAGATAAGATGTAAGCTACTTCTAGCTTGAGATAGAAAATTGTGTAACTTTAAACTATCGAAGAAAATGGTAATAGCATGCATATACATGAAACAAATAAACATTTTAAGAATTTTAAATCCATAAAGCATTTTAGTTTGTTAATAGGAATTTCAGAGGGACACTTTGATTTCTCTCAGCCATAACAGGTATAGTAGTTCAGTGTCCCAACTGTTTGATGTCCAAATTAGACATAAAAATAAAAAGTAAGAAGCCCCAATGGCAAATGGGTTTTGTATAGTTGGACCTATAAATATCCTTACTGCTACTTTTGTTTCCTGTGTCTATCTTGGATATGTCATTTCCATTCATTTAATTAAGGAGTAACTATTTATGTGCATTTGACATTTTCTATAATTTTTCTCATCATCCTTTAACTTTTAAAATGGATACTGTAAAATAACCAAAATATTTTTAGTGAGTTGTGAATAGTGACTAAGGGTAGTGAATAAGACTTAAACTCGGTGCTTAATTCTTATACAACAGTGGAAGCTCATGGAAATGTTCTGAGGCAGAACAGATTCTAGCATAGGCAGAACAACATTGGGATGTCCTGCTGTAGGCCACAGAGAATGCTCAGGAACACCAGCTTTATAAACACAAATCTTTTCTTCCATCTGGAGGAAAGCTAATAGACTCCAATTTACATGAGGAACTGTAAATCTATTGTATCTTCTATGTTCTTAGGCACTTTATTTTATTGTGGGATTTTTGGATCCCTGGAGAAATTTTAAATATGATGTCAAGCTAATATTGCTTTATGTGTTTGCAGGGGGTAGGGGTCACATACCTTTACTTTATAGGCAACTTGGAATTGGGACAACATATAGCTTTCCTTTTTCTTTATTACATATTTTATTATAGCTTGTGAGCTGCCACTGGTCAAACCTGACCCCGTCTGGTAGATAATGAAAATGTGTTGCTTGAAATTAAAATTAAACTTCATATCAGTATATATATTATCACAAAACTTCATCTGGAAGTTAGAAATATTTGAAACAAATGATTTTAACTAAAAATAAAACTTCATACATGTAAATAGTCTAGAAGTTGTTGGTTAGGGATTGTGGGGCTCAGGTTAGCTATGTAATCATTAGCTGGCCTTGTTTTTGTTAGTGTTCTCACTTCCTTCTCTTTGTCTTCATCTCCCTCCTCCTTTCACTGCAATGACATGACTCTATGCCTCCTTCTCTTCTTCCTTCTTACAGTCTATTCTTTCTTTGTAGCCTTTCCCTTTTTTGTTTTCAATATATATTGAAGACATATATTTACTTTTCTGTAACTGTGATAAAATGCCATGACCAAAAAACAACCTAGAGGAGATGGTTTATTTTAACATGTAGTTCCTCCAATGGATGGTGTTGTTTTTGGCAGGGAAGGCATGGCAGCAGCCAGGCAAAGTGTCTTAGTTAGGGTTTCCATTGCTTTGAAGAGACCACGCAAGTCTTATAAAGGAAAACATTTAATTGGGGCCAGCTTACAGTTCAGAGGTTTACTTCATTATTTTCATGGTGGGAAACATGGTGGCATACCAGCAGACATGGTGCTGGAGAGGTGGCTGAAAATTCCACATCTGGATGGCAGACAGCAAGAAGAGAGGTTGGGGGGGAGAGGGACGGAGGGAGAGAGAGAGACACTTGACCTGGTGGGGTATCTGAAACCTCAATGTCTTCCCCTTGTGTCATACTTGCTCCAAGAAAACCACACCTATTCCAACAAATCCATGCCTCCTAATAGTGTCACTCCCTATGAGCCTACAGGGACCATTTTCATTCAAACCACCACAAAAAAAAATCAAAGTAATTTTTGGATTACATTTTCATTTACATACAGGAATCAGAGAGACAAAACCAGAAGTAGAAAGAGGCTATGGACTCCTAAAGCCCACCTCTCGTGATCTACCTCCTCCAGTGAGGCTGCTAAAGTTTTTACAACCTCCTAAAACATTTCCTCCAACTGGGAACCAAGGACTCAAATACACAAACCTATGAGGGACCATTCTAATTTAAGCCACAACCCAGGCTCTCTCGATGTCAAAATGATGGTCCCCATGGTTTCAGGATTATGTGGTTGTTATGACAATGTACTTAGCACAGAGGAAAAGAGTCTGACAGTCATGTAGCTATGCCTGTGTCACATAATAGGATTTTGTAAGAAAATGTTTAGCCTACAGAACATTGGTTAGTGTCAGTGCTTATGGAGGGCAGAAGAGAAGGAGAGAACAAACAGAAGGAGCGAGAGAGAAGTTGAGTTGCTATGAAATCCAATGACACTCTAAGTGACCTAGCATAACTCTTAAAGGCAGCAGTAGATTAAGCATTGGCATTATATCCATTCACATTGGAAAATTTCTGTGCATTCCCACATGGTCGTAGCTCAAGGATCTTACCTCTCTTTCTGAATCAGCACTCCTTGAGATGGTGTGCTTGCTACATGTTTTGCATCTCAGAAAGCATATATGTCCAACAACATACACTGCATGCAAGTAAGAATATATGTGTGATGTTGCAACTAGTTATATGTGCTCCTTTAAAAATATTTGTAACAATGACAAGAGGGGAAAACCAATGTGTTGTGAAATAATTGATATAATTTGTCAGAAAATTCCTTGTCAGCACTGGGGACAGAGACAATAGTACCTTTAAACCTATCAGAGTTATAAGAACTGTGGCAACCAGGTAGTGGAGGTGTACACACCTTAAATAGCAATACTCAGGAGACGGAGGCAAGCAGATCTCTGAGTTCAAGGATAGCCTAATCTACAGAGCAAGTTCCAAGACAACCAGAGCTACACAGAGAAATACAGAGAAAACTCAAATGCAAAACAAAACAATAAAAACAAAAACCAAACAAACCAAAACCAACCAACCAAACAAACATAAGCTATCACAATTTTTTTCCTACATGGCAATATGTGTTTGGGTTAATACATTGTCAGCCACAAAAAAAAAAAAAAAAAAAAAAAAAAAAAAAAAAAAAAAAAAAAAACTTTTGCTTTGCTTTTGTTGTTTTATTTTATTTTATTTTTGGATTGGTGTTAAGTTTTTTTATTATTTTCAGTTAATTAACTTATTTACTTTGCACCCAGATAGCAGCTTCCTCCTACCCCTCCCAGTCCCTAGCCACTCCCTCTCACCTCACCTCACCTCTCAGCCATGTTCCAGTCTCCCATCTTCCCTTTATTCTTAGAAAATGGGAGACTTCCCATGGATCTCAACCATAGCATATCAAGTTGTAGTAGGACTAGGTGTATCTTCTCCTATTGTATCTATGCCAGGCATCCCAGTTAGGGGAAATAGATTCAAAGACCAGCAACAGAGTCAGAGAGAGACCCTGCTCTTACTGTCAGGGAGCCCGCATGAAGACCAAGATACACAACTGTTATGTATGTGCCAAGGGCCTAGGACTATCCCTCCAGGCTCTCTAGTTGGTAATTCAGTCTCTGTGGGTCCCTGTGGGGTGAGGTTAGTTGATTCTGTAGGTTTTCTTGTGGTGTCCTTGACCTCTCTGGCTCCTTCGATCCTTCCTCCCTTTGTTCAGTAGGATTCCCCAAGCTCTACTTAATGTTTGACTGTGGATCTCTCCATCCGTTTCCATGTGTTCCTGGGTAGAGCCTCTCAGATGACAGTTATGCTGAACTCCGGCCTGCAAGCTTAGCAGAGTATCATTAATAGTGTTAAGTGAGCTTTCTCACAGCATGGGTCTCGAGGTGGGTCAGTCATTGATTCGCCAGTCATCTATTTCTACTCCATCTTTACTCCTGCATATCTTGTAGGCAGGACAAACTGGAGTCTAAGGTTTTGTAGCTGGCTTGGTGTTCCAGTCCCTCCACTGGAAGTCTTTTCTGGTTACAATCACTGACTTTAGAACCCTGTAGTCAACAGGGAACCCGAAGTCAGGATTTTTAAGAGATTTGCTTTTATTATTTTAAGAATATGTGTCTAAGTGTGTGCCTGTGTATGTGTAAATGGAGGTAGGTGCCTGTGGAGTCCAGATTCCCTGGAACTGGAGTTACAGGTGATATGTGGCACTCAACATGGACGATAGGGACTGAACTCAGGTTTTCTGAAAGAGCAGTATGTGCTTTTAACTGTTGAGCCATTTTTCTAGTCCCCAAGCTGGCAAGTTTCTGCAAGCAGGTGCTAGGATGAAGAACTGAGCCCTCCTATGTGTTGAACTGTCTGCTGGGTTTTAAACGTTCATTATCTCACGTCTTCAAATGGCTCCAGGAAACAGCCATTGTTATCTTTATTCTAATGAATAAAAAAGCCAAGACACAGATGTACTTAAACAATCCCAAGATTAAAATATAAGGCCTGGGATATTTTCATGTATAACGGTTACCTTGAATCTTTCTTTGTGTGCCCTTAAAAGTATTTATAGCATAGGATGGCTCCATGGTTAGGATTAAGACGCCTGTCGGTCTGATACCAGACTTCGGTTTGGTTTTCTGCACCTTCATGACAGGTCACAATTGTTTAAAATTCCTGTTACAAGGAATGCAGCACTACCTCCCTATGTCCTACATATACACCAGGCATCTATGTGTGTGTGTGTGTATGTGTGTGTGTGTGTTTGTATGTGCATATATAGTAGGTAAAACACAGACATAAAAAAGTCTAACTGAGTTGTCTATGTTTTGACAAACTTTAGCACATTATCAAATAGGTTAGGGTGGACTCCAGTGTGCTTATTATAGAAAATTTGAAATAGAGGCATGCTGATGAAATAATCGATTGACAAAATGCACATGAAAGTATACTTATGGCTCTGTTAAAGAGTAAATTATTGATACAACTTTAACAAACATAAACCTAACCTAAAGCGCTGTTTGTGAGTATTTAACTTAAGATTTGTTTACTAGTACTACAGGGAGGGGATGTCATACCAAATTACTCTTGTTTGTATTTTCATAGGCAAATATAATGCCTATGCATCATATTTCAGAAAAAGATATTAGTCCAAAAGAAGAAAAATATGCAGTTGTTTGAAAGTGTGTCTTTTTATAAATACTTATTTTATCACAGTCAATGGTACCCATACTCACTGATGCTTTTGTTTTTGATGGAGAAGTGGTGTTCTTTAAAATATCCTGTTGCACTTTGCTGGTACAATATGCAAATTACAGTTTATGTTATATACAAGAAAGTGCCATTTACAGTTGGAGGCTACAGTGTCATCACTGGGTTCACTTTGACTTAAAACAATGCTGGAGCGAGGGCTAGCTTTCAAAATGGTCTAAATGGTGGGAGCATGTCAAAAGAAAACACCATTTGTGTTTATCCATCCTTTCACAGTGGGGAAGATGAAATGGAAAATGGAGTCCGGAAAGTGGTGGCAGCTGGCAGAGATTGTCTTCAAGGTCTCAGAAGATTGATTGTTCCTGGAGACTGATCATGCTCCAGTTTCTGCTCATTCACATTGTTTTACTCAAGTGGTAATCCCTTGAGTGAACAGGAGTCAGTGTGCGTTGTATTCCTGTCAAGTTAAGGCCACCGTGCAGCCTTCTCATAATCTCCTGAAACTTTAGTTCACATTTCTATATGATAAGGGTAACAGTTGTGACTTCCTTTGGATTTCGTAAGGATGGAAAAATCGAAAAGAAAAACACACTGGATAAAATGAATTTTTGGTTACCGTTTATGTTGGATGTTGTAGAAACCCGACACAACCCGTCTCCCCACTTTGCCCTTAGTACAGTAGAATAACACAGCCTTCCTTGTTTAAGCACTGAATGCTTACTGATGCTGTTTGATCATTAGTTTTGTGCTCACTAGTTTTGTATTTCACTGCCATGCAAAGATAGCTCTCTCTCTCTCTCTCTTTCTCTCTCTCTCTCTCTGTGTGTGTGTATGTGTGTGTACACACACACGTGCATCCATGAAGATATGCATGTACATGTCTACACATGAATATGAATACATATTTACACATGCATATAGAAGCTATAGGACAACTCTGGAGGCCATTCCTTAAGCATCATCACCTTTTGATTTCAAGGTATCATCTCGCACTAGCTTGAGTTCACCAAACACAGTTAGGCTGGCTGGCCAGCAAGTCACAAGGATCTGACTCCCCAGCTCTGGGATAAGAATATGCGTCACGGTGTATCTGTAAGAGATGGAATGGGATTTGCAGGTGTTTACTAAAGTCCTCCTTTGCTTGTAAGGCAAGCACTTTACTGACTGAGCTATCTTCCCAAGGCACAAAGGTTGTTCCTTTGATATAATATCCTATTGCTTCTTTCCCCAAGAATTTTCTTGGAAGTAAATTACCACAAGTAAGCAAATGCTCACTATTTGATCCTAATCTGTTTGCTTGTTTGTTTGTTTGTTTTAAATAATTTGGTCTCCTTGGTTTGGGATTGCATAAGAAGTAAACTTCTTCAAAGATTTTTTTTTTGTCTTTTTTTAAAAAGATTTATTTATTTATTTGTTTATTTATTTATTTATTATATGTAAGTACATTGTAGTAGTCTTCAGATGCACCAGAAGAGGGCCTCATTACGGGTGGCTGTGAGCCACCATGCAGTTGCTGGGAATTGAACTCATGACCTTCCAAAGAACAGTCGATGCTCTTCCCCGATGAGCCATCTCACCAGCCCCAAAGATTTTTTTTTAACATGGCTTCTCAGCTAGTCGGGAATAAGAAATGGAAATCCACTGTCCCTGTTCCTAAAGGCCAATGAGATTCCAGCAGATGGAAATGCAGTTGTGTAGCATGGCTGTCGTTTTTATCAAACGCACAAAACAATTAGGTACCTGGCTGCTTATTGCAGAAAGATGACACTTGTTTGCTTTCTCCCACCACTGCACAGCCCTGCTGGTAGTCTGTTGTGACACTAGGTCCATCAATTGTTGAGTCCTCCCAGAAGTGACAGGGTGACCTGCTGTCTATGTTCATTTAGCTGTGTTCTTGTGAGTCCTGTGGAATAGAGTTTTGGCATTGCCTGACTGCTGTCAAGATTTATTTCCTTCTGTATGAACTGCTTGAAGATTTACATACCTAGCAGCAGGAGCTTAATCAGTGGTGTATGGTAAATATTTTTGTGCTTGGCCCAAACGAGAAGAGAAAAATCAATCCATTATGGACAGATTATAAGATTTACTTTTTGTAACTTGGTCTTTTGTAATCAAAGGTTTGGAAATGAAGCCTGTATTTTTGGGAACATTTCACTGGATGAAGTAGCAAACTTTGGACCATTTGTTTTCTTTGATATCTGAATTATTTCTTTCTTGCATGACATTTTACTCTCTGTAAGGTAAAACAAAAACTGAGAATAAATTGAATATTTAACCACTAGTAACATTTTACTTGCAACATAAGATTTGTGATTTTTAAAACCTATAGATATAATACTGACTATATATCCTTTAATTACCCATTGTCCCCTTTTTTTGTTCCATGCTCTTTGTGGGGATAATTAAAGGATTATTATATAAAAACAAATCCTGCAGAGTCCATTTATTGTGACTCACATATACATCTGTTTAAGGCTGGCCCCTTGACCTACTAGGGATTTTAGACCATGAAAAGACCGAATCTCCTGTCCTGAGTAGCCTGGGATCTCCTGCAGCTCTTCATTTAGAGGTAGGGCCTTGTGAAATTCCTCCTATCCTCCTTTGTGTATTGTCTGATGTTGTCACTGTGGAGGTCTTGTTTAGACAGTCATGTTTTTTGAGATTTCATGGATGTAGGTTCCCTGACATGTCTAAGAAACACCCACAATAGATGTACTAATTTTCTAGTTCTTGCAATCTTTTCGCTTCTTTGGCAACTTTTCCTGAGCCTTAGGGGGAGGGGTTCCACTGAAGATGGATCAGCCGTAGATGAGTACCGCATGGTTACTTTGACCAGTTGTGGATCTCTGTAATGTTTGTCATCTGTTGCAAATAGACACTTCTTAGATGAGAGATAAGGACCACATTTCTCTTAGGTCATAAAAATAAAAGTATCTACAAATACATTTTGAAATAATATCAGTTTAGAAAAATGGCAGTAGTAAGTTCTTCTCTAGGGTTTGTGGTCAGTTGGCTAGATTTACTGTACCAGGCATGGATTCGCCCCTTAATCCCAATTAAACATCTGTTGGTTTCTCCATGACAAAAATGCCACTATTACACCATTAGGGACATCTTGCAGATCCAGTCATTGTTGTGTTTCATAGGCTTTATAGCTGCATGTGACTATTGATTGATCTCTAGTTTGATTCTATGAGATCTAGCCCCGAGGAAGGAGCCTTCCAGGTGTTTCAATTCAGTATCTTACAGCTCTGTGTCTGGTGTGCAGTGTCCTCAGCAAGAGGTTCTTACCTTCAACCTCTGGGAGGCAAGGGCAGTGGCAATTGACTGTATTGTTTTATGAGTCACTTAGACTCCCCTATAAAACAACTAGAAGGAGAGTTCGTATGCCTGACACTGTTACTTTGTATGTAGTTCAGCATTGTCACCCTGTGTGGCATAACTCTATTTAAAATGTGTGTGTGTGTGTGTGTGTGTGTGTGTGTCTGTGTCCCCCTCTCTCTGTATAATATATTTTAAAGTAAGTTTATACAGTAATATGTTTTTCCTAGAGCCTTTTTGAAGGAAATCTAACTTTTAACTTTTGCTGCAGCTATGTTTAAGTCAAGTATAGAATTTCCCCTGAGAATGTATACATTTTGTGGGGGTTGGAATTCCTACCTCACTTCTGGAATCTTATACATGTAATGAGAAGTGATGAAAATACTGAAGTGGATGAGAATATTCTTTACATAGTAGTCCTGAAAACATTGATTTTTTTTTCCCTTCAGAAGTTGATTTTTCATTTTAAATATTTGGGGAATTGAATTTTAGCAGAAAGATTGGTAGGACTCAAATATGTCTAGACTAACCCAAAAGATGCTTCTGACGAAGACATTTGAACCTGCCAAGGTATGGAATGCTGGCGTGTGTCTTGCTAGAACCTTACTAGGGTTTTCAGGAAATTAGAGATTTGGGCAAAAGATTTGCTTCATTACTGAGATCAAATATAACTGTCTATTCCTTTGAAATTGGAGCTTTAGTCACATGATGTGATGATGTTTTATCAGGCCTAGGAGGATTGGAGGAAATCTAGGTAGTAGCTTTAATCGTCAAAAACATCTTGATATCTAATATAGAAACGCACAGACTCCTGTTGTCTGCATCGGGTAGGTCCTACATTTTTACATAGAGTAGCTATAAACTCAGGAGACGAAGGAACAAGTTCCATTAAACGTTTTCTGCAAATAGTAATGCATTTATTTTGATTGCTAACCTATAAAACTATTTCATCCTTAAAGACTAATCCTTTGAGTAAATGGTGAGGTTTTCATGCTGTTGAAAGTCAGGTTGTTGGCTTTTATGGATTCATTTCTCAGCTATGGTTCCTGTCTGTAGGTTACAGCATCACTCAGATGTATGTTCTGCACACTTCCACAGTTCTGTGTGTTTTTTTAAATAATAATTTTAGTAATTCTTTTTGATTTTTTCATACATGCATCCCTACAAAGTATTTTCATTTTACTTACTCACCCATTCCTCCTCCAACATCTCCCAAACTCTCCCAACTTACCTTGTTCTATTACATATTTTGTTTTTAAAATTACTAATAGGTTTTGAAGTTATAATACAATTTTATCACTTTTCCCTTCCCTTTTCTCCCTCCAAAGCATCTAATATATCCCTCCTTTTTCTTGTTCAGATTCCTGTGGTCTCATTTTTCATTAGTTGTTTTACATATATATATGCATATATATATTATACATATAACTATATATATTTAACATTTAACATTGTTAAAAATTAAGAGTGATGAAAAGCCATGAGACTATCTGGGACATTTTTACATGGATTCTTTAATGTCAGTAAGATGGCTTTTTTTTTTCAGTAAATAACAGTGAGCTGGAGAAGCAGCTGGGTAAGCACTTGCCTAGTATCCATAAGAAAACTCGTGTTGAGTCCTCAGCATCACACAAGTTCTGTGTCGAGGTATTTGTAATGGCAGGGCTCTGAGGGAGGGCTGGGTCAGCAGATCAAGGCCATCCTCAGCTACATAGTACAGTCTAAGAGAGCCTAAACTGTATGAGCCCTTACCTTAAAAACATACAATAATAAAATAAAAACCAAGACTGTTGTCTCCTATAATTTTGTGTCATGAAAATTCTTAAAGCAAGTGCTGTGGGAGGTTAGGATCTTCACATTTCAAAATGTGATGATATTTCTTTTATCTATTGGATATTTTCTTTATTTACATTTCAAATGTTATCTGATTGCCCAGCCCCTTCCCAACCCAGAAACCCCGTATCCCATCTTCCACCCCCTGCTTCTATGAGGGTGTTCTCCCACCCACCCACTCTGACTTCCAGCCCTGGCAGTCACCTACACTGAGGCATCAAGCCTTCTCAGAACGAAGAGCCTCTCCTCCCATTGATGCCAGCCAGACAAAGCCATCCTCTGCTACATATGTGGTTGGAGCCATGGATCCTTCCATGTGTACTCTAGTTGGTGGTTTAGTCCCTGGGATCTGTGGGGTCTGGTTGGTTGATATTGTTCTTCCTGTGGGGTTGCAAACCCCTTCAGCTCCTTCAGTCTTTTCTCTAACTCCTTCATTGGGGATCCCATGATCAGTCCAATGGTTGGCTGTGAGCATCTGTCTCTGTATTTGTCAGACTCTGGCAGAGTCAGGAGTCTGACTCAGGAGTCAGCTATATAAGGCTCCTGTCAGCATGCACTTCTTGGCATCCACAATAGTGTCTCTTGGTTTGGTGACTGTATATGAGATGGATCCCCAGGTGTGACAGTCTTTGGATGGCTTTTCCTTTAGTCTCTGCTCCACACTTTGACTCTGTATTTTCTCCTGTGAGTATTTTGTTCACCCTTTTAAGAAAGACCTAATCATCCATACTTTGGTCTTCCTTCTTCTTGAGCTTCATGTGCTCCATTAATTGTATCTTGGGTATTCTGAGCTTTTAGGCTAATATTCACTTATCACTGAGTGCAAACTATATGTATTCTTTTGTGATTGGGTTACCTCACTCAGGATAATATTGTCTAGTCCCATCCATTTGCCTAAAAATTTCATGAAGTCACTGTTTTTAATAGCTGAGCATCTCACACCCATCAGAATAGCTAAGATCAAAAACTCAGGTGACAGCAGGTACTGCTGATGAGGATATAAAGAAAGAGGAACACTCCCCCATTGCTGGTGGGATTGCAAGCTGGTACAACCACTCTGGAAATCAGTCTGGGGTTCCTCAGAAAACTGAACATAGTATTACCTGAGGACCCAACTATACCACTGCTGGGCAGATACCCAAAAGGTGCTCCAACATATAAGGACACATGCTCCACTATGTTCATAGCAGCCTTATTTATAATAGCCAGAACCTGGAAACAACCCAGATGTCCCTCAACAGAGGAATAGATACAGAAAATGTGGTACATTTGCACAATAGAGTGAAGATATTTCTTTAAATTAGTTCTCCAAACCTTTTTTGCTTTTATTGCTCCTTTTTTAAAATTTGTACCTGGTACAATCCTTAGGGAATTATAGAGTTAGGAAAATTTACCCATATGTAAATATATAATACACACACACATATAATATAATATATAAAAATAATATATAATATACAATATATTATGTCTAATATAATATGCAATATATAATATATAGTATATAATTTAGTATATAGTTTATTGTATCAATATATGAGATAACATATAATATTTGATATATAATTTATAATTTACAATATAAATGATATATCATCACATATGTAATATATATAACATAATGTATATATACATATATATGTATATATATATAGATCATGTATATATGCACAGATCAAGCAGTTCCTCAGAGTTATGCATGATTTTCATCTTATCTGTTATTTTTATTTCTTTTATTTAATAGAATACAATGGTATGCTGGGAGTAGAAAGTCAACCAAGTATTTTCCATGCAAGCCAGAGGATTTGAGTTGAACTCCCAGGACTCACTAAAGCTGGGCATGGTGGCAAACATGCTTGCTACTCTAGTATTATTTACCTTGCCAGCCAGCATTGGCTCTTCAACAGGCTCCAGGCCAATGCGAGCGTGCTGGAAAGGAACACCAGAAGTTGCCCTCTTCCCAACCAGGTGCACTCATGCATACACTCATATCCACCTAGACCCAAACAAGCATGTGTACATACACGCATACACACACACACACACAGAGCCAGAGACAGAGAAAGATAGAGACAGAGACAGAGACATAGAAAGACAGACAGACAGACAGAAATAGAAAGAGAAGCATAGAGAGACAGGGACAGACAGACAGACATGGAGGGAGGAAGGGACCTAGGGGAAGGAAAGGAGAAAGGGAGAGCGAGTGGGATAATAATGAGGTAGTATTAGTTGGAAATCTCCATTTTTTAGCAGGTACCCTAAATTGAATTTTTAAATTCTATGATTTTCTTCTGGAGAAAATGAAAATATTTGCTGCATCTTCTTGTGTGAAAATCAAGTCAATCATGTATGTAACTTACCTGTATAATATTCTAGTTATGCAAAACACAGTTTCTGCTTTTCTATTATTTTTGTCGTATGAAAATAGCACTCAGATTTTCATTAAAACCTACCATGATTTAGGCAAAGTTTTTTTTTTTTTAATATTCTTTCTTTGTTTTGACAGTAGATGAGTCAATTGAGTCCAATTTCCCAGCATGCACTAGGGCTTCTCAAACTTTAACTTCCATTTCCAGACTTTGTTGTGGCAGCTACAGCAAACATGTCAGAGTACAGAACATTCCATTAAGAGCAAAACCTGGAGCCTAGCTTCCTACGATTTTGTTTTATATGACAAATAGTGTCGAGAGGTGAAGTTGGTTGGAGTGGCCATGACTCAACCTCTTTCTCTAGGGAGTGACTCATTCCACATTAATAGATCCCTGTCTTTGTGGCAAGTACCACACTAAGTGCCTGGGACACAAACACAGATTTGCTGGGTCACTAACCTAGAGCAGCCTGGAGTCTGGAAAGGCTGGATATGGCATTGATTAGCAACTATCTGACTTACAAACAGCCAGCGCTCTGTAAATGTTATACTTACTTGTCAAGGCCAAGCATGATTAAATACACAATTATGGGGGCTGGCTACAGAGGCAGCTAGATTTCCTGATAAACATGAAGTTTTTAAGTCCATGTTAACGTAGTCTGGTTACATTGAGCCCTCAGTATCTTGTTTCAGTAGGAAGTAAAACTTCACTCCCTTTCATATGGCACATCATACCCTTCAGTCGTCTGTCTGATGGATACTTTACTTTATGGCTCGGCCAGAAACTCAGTTTCATGTGTGTAATGAAGACTTGCCTAGAACCTAGTCATAGTTCAACCATCCATTCGAAATCTGCCACCATCTCACTGAGTATCGGTCTCAGATGCTTGGAACTCTCTGGACCTCTTCTCCCTGTCACATATTTTTCTTGCTATTCCTTATATCCTGTAGGTTGAACATGTTGTTGGAGACTGATTGTGAACCTCCATAGTTCATTTGTACCCAAGTCCTAATCCCTGGTTTGACTGAGAACTGAGTTTGATTTGCAACCTGAGCTCTTAGGAGGTAGTTAACTAAGTGAATCCACCAGTTAATGGTCGACTCCAGTGGGAATCTTGTCCTCGTACACAGAAAGAAAGAAAAAGCTGTCTGATCCTCCCCTCTCACTTGCTCATTCCATGCCTTTCTTCTAAATCTAAGAAGACAGATAGATCACTGTTGACCATTTAGGAAGAGAGCAATTGCCAGAGCTCAACCATGCTGGTACCCTGCTCTTGTGAGTCCAATAAACAAAATTTTATTCTTTAAGCTTCCTATGTAATATCAATGTATACATATACATATATATATATATATATGTATACATATATATGTGTGTGTTTGTAAAATTTTAATATGTATTTGAATATATGCTTGCAGATATACTTATGCAAATACTACTTTATATTTATATATTTCTGCTTTATTGAGACAATGTCTTTGCCAAAATTGACTCTTCATCTCTGTCCACTTGGATGTCTATGGCCACCACCTAAATGGATTGTTTTTCTTTCTCCCTTCAATCTCACATCTACTCTATAGTCTTGTAGATCAGATTTTATAATTATGCCATGTTGTAGTTTAAAATCTTCAAGCATCATGCTGCTAATCCCCTGACAAAGCTTCTCGTTCCTCTGAATCTTTATCCACATAACAGGATTTCATCCTACCTCTACTCTTTAATCCTTTATAGTTTTGCTTATATTTCCTCATGAAAACTAGGCCTATTCTGCTATGCATCAGTTGTTGGTTTTTTCCTCTACAGCCTCTCCTACACCAATGGATTCTATTAAATAAACCTTTGAATGAGAATGAATGTTGGATTCCAAAATGCTAAACAAGATTTGGTTTTGACATGACATTGTAATATTCCAAAATGTTGGAGAGGATTGGAGAGATCGCTCAGTGGTTAGGAATATGTACTACTCTCGTAGAGAGGAACTCAGCTCCCAGAACCCACACCACGTGGCTTACACCTGCCTGTTACAGCAGTTCTGGGGTCTCGGACACCCCTGGCCTCTGTGGGCCTCTGCACTCATGTGCACATACCTACTACAAACACAAAATTAAGAATAAGATAAATCATAGAAAATAAAGGCATACATTACAAATAAATAAAAGCACTGTAATTTCAAATTAATTTTTTAATGCTATAAAGCATTAAAAAAAACTATAAAGTTTCAATACCTCAAATTTTATTTCTAGTATAATTTCTCCAAGGGAGAAACACAAGGAAAACAGAAAAGGTAGGAAAAGTGACTTTCAGACTGACTTTGCTGCTGTCTCTGCTATTGCCAGATTTTATTTCTTCTGAGGTTTAAACAGGCTCACATCTGTTTGATATATGTGAAATGTATGAACTGGCCATCACCATATGATTTAATGTGGCAAGAAATTATTTCTCATTGGTTAAAAAGGGAATAAGCTCTATAAGCTAACTCTTTAAGATTAATTTCTGGTATTTCTTTTACCTTTTGGGAGAGAAAAGAGAGGACAAAAACATGGTGATTTTAATATGCAGATACATAATGCTTCCTGACGGCAGATGCCAGATCCCATTGAAAAGAATTCTCTTTGAATTATGCTCAGGGCTTTGTTTAGCAAAATACTACACAAAAGTCTTGACCTGTGTGTTTGAAGTGACAGATGTTCCCTGTGAAGACCAAGCCTTAGGGCAACATAAATCTTCACTATTTTTTGCCAATTTGCTCAATAGCTGGGCTGCATTTTTATTTTTTTTTCAAACTTCAGGCTGCTGCTGAAGAAGCAGTTCCAAGTGGAAGTGTTTCCCTTAAACACAAATGAACTGATAAAGGCCACAGGATAGGTGAGGCTCACGAGTGCAGAGGCCAACATTTCTTGCTACTTGGGAGGATGTTTTCATCGAATACTTTTAAATAAAACATGTTTATATTAAGGTGTATAAAATAATGTCTTGGGCTATACATGTAATTTTTGAATACTGCATACACAGGAAAATGAGCACTACATTGAGACAAATTAGCATGCCTACCTTCTGCTGTTACCTTGTTATTTTTATATTCTTGCTTAATTTTTAATTTTTATCTTTTTCCTGTATGCCTTCTCATAGGAATTACTAACTGGAGGCACCATCCTATACATTAGGCCTCTGAGGTTCTTTGGCTTTAGTTCACCATGCAGTGCATCAAGCCTCTGTGTTCTTTGAAGGTAGTCGCCCTGCTGTCCACTGAGTCTCCATTGCTTTTGTCTTGTTCACCTGTGATCTTTGTATTCTTTGACTTATATCTCCCCATTCCCCTATCCCTACCCTCTCTCTGAGCCACTTACCCTTTGATTCTGTAAATTTAGCTTTTTCTTTTTCTTGTCTTTCTTTTTTCATATTAATTTCATCTATGGGATTGTATAGCATTTTGTATATAGTTGTACATATATATGTACATATATGTATATAATATCTTGCAGGTTTATCATATTCCTGTAACTAGTCAGGTTTTTTTTAGGGCAGGCTTATATTGCAATGTGTGTGTGTGTGTGTGTGTGTGTGTGTGTGTGTGTGTGTGTGTCTGTGCGTGAAAGTTGTGTTTCTAGGCCTATTTTGGTGAATATTTCAGTTGTTCCCCTATATCTATATCATATTATTTACAATGCTGAAGTATATGAATAATACATACATACATATTAATATGTACATACATATTCTTAAGACACAGCACAGATATCTATTGAAGGTAATGATATCATTTGCTTTGGGATTTCTGGGTCATATGATACTTTGATTTAAATTTTGGGATACCATGTATTATTTGTCAGAATGCCTAGCGTAACTTAAATTTCCCCAAATGGTGAATAAATGTATCAGGTTAATTACTGTTTTTTTCATGTTTTTCTTTTTTTTAATTAGATATTTTCTTTATTTACACTTCTTTTTTTGTTTTTTTTTTTATTAGATGTTTTCTTTATTTACAATATCTCCTTTCCCAGGTTCTCTTCCCTCCCAAAAAAAAAAAGAAAAAGAAAAGAAAAAGAAAAAAAAGAAAAAAACCCCCAAACTAAAACAATCCCCTGTTCCCTCCCCCTTCCCCCTGCTCACCATCCCACCCCCTCCTGTTTACTGGCCCTAGCATTTCCCTACACCTTTCTTATCTCTATAATAATAGTTCTGACGAAAACAACTCAAGGGATGGAGGATATATTTGGGCTCATGTCTGAGACAAAGCATGTTGTCTGTGATAGTTCTCTCTGTGGTGACAGCAGTGTATCCCACTGCTTGCTCAAGGAAGCAGAAAGCTAAGCCCCAAACCAAGCAGTCTTCTTCAAGTCCCACTCCAGTGACTAGCCAGGTCACAGTCCCTGTTAGTTATCTGTTTCTTAGACCGTGAAGTCTCATTAGATACGGCCGTCTTTTATTTCTTATTCCACTTTTTTATGTATCACCATGTGTCTCCAAATGTCCTGACAAACCCATCTTTGTAAAGCTATGATGTCATTGATGGTGCCTAACGGATATGAACAACTTTCTCATTTCTTTGTGAATTTATTTGGTACAATAGGACACATGCATACTTGCGGGATTGTTGTCTTTATTCAGATACAGAATTCTATATCATTGTAAAATAATGTTAGATGTCTGGCATGGAGATAGATGTATTTACTGAAAGTGTTATTCTTTAAAGCCCCTGATAATGTCCCTTTGAAAATAATTTCATCAGCTGAAGTGAGAAGGAATAGGAGGGAAGAGAAAGGAACTGGATCTCTTCAAAATGCATTATACTCATGTATAAAATTCTCAAACAGTAGAAAAGAATGTCAATTGACTTATTGACCCCTCTTTCAATCATATATATATATATATATATATATATATATATATATATAATTTATTTTATGTATGAGTACACTGAAGCTGTTCAGTCACACCAGAAGAGGACATCAGATCCCATTACAGATGGTTGTGAGCCACCATGTGGTTGCTGAGAACTCAACTCAGGACCTCTGGAAGAGCACTCCGTACTCTGAATTGCTGGGCCATCTCTCCAGCCCGCCTCCTTCAATTCTTATATAAAGAAACCACTATAATCCTTAGGACGTACATCAACAATTCTGTGTTGAGTTGTGTGTCTTGTTGCTGCCTATTGGTATTTCTGTTATATGTCTTTCTGCTATTCTCTCCATTAAATCATGACTGTTCGGTGTGAACCTAGTACATATACTTGGCTTAAGTATTCGATAATGAAATATTTCTGACATATAGGCATTTGTAAACTTCCAATTAGTTAACGCAGATAATTCTAGAAGCTAATCAGTTTTTAAACTGGAATCACTGTTGTGAATACTTTTTGAAGCAAGTTGGGAATTTCATTTTTTGCCATTCTTTAGTTCTTTCTTTTCTGGTCCATATGACAGGTTGATTTTCACCACATACTCTTTGAAAAATTGTTTTCCCCTGAATTCCCCTTCTTCGTTCCTGTCCTCCGACAGTGTGCTTTACCACAAATTTTCGTCTCAGCATATTTTAATGGCCAGGCTTATGCCCAGGGGAATAATGAGAAGACTGATAAATTGCCAATGAAATTGCCTTCTTTGACCTTGACTACCTTTGGACTGATTGATGGTCCTGGACTCAAGATCTACAGACTCTCTGTGGGTATTAAATCAGATTAAAGATCTGTTTTAGACAGTCCAGGCTGTTATAACAAACATATTGTAGATGGGGTAGCTTATAAACAATAGAAATTTATTTTCCAAGCTCAGGATGGGGAAAACACCAAGGTCATCAATTCAGTGACTGATGAGGTTTAATTCTGTGTAGATAGATGGCTGCTACTTTCCTGTCCTTACCTGGAAAAAGGAATAAAGGATCTTCTATGTTGGAATTTCTATAAGGACACTAGTCTCAGTTTCTTTATTTCTGAATTTCTGATTTATAATCATACGGTCATTTCCAGTACCCATCACATTGCAGCACATAGATGAGGTGGGATAAGTAGAAAATATAAGGGAGGGTCCAAATGAGTTGATTTAATTACTAAGAAAATATTCAGAGCAAATGGTGGTATCTTCTAAGTCGTATGTGAATGTTTCAGACTATACCCTTAGGAAGCCCTATTGAATGCATAAAAAGCTGAAAGCAAAAATAGGAACTAATTTTGACATTTATGACATGTTTTGAAAATGAAACCTAAAAATTACTGTGAATTTACAATGTTATTCCTACACAGGCATGGTGCGTTGTAAAGCGATCCATGTCAGCCAGTCCATTTTGGAGAACAATAAACAAGTTGTTTAATGCCTGCCTCGGCTTTCCTCCTTAGACAAAGGAAGGTTGACTTACCCGACGGATTTTTAATCTAATGGTGTTTTTTTTTTCTTTTCTTTTTAGATTTTTATTGATCTAAACCAACCTATATTGTGACTGCTGGCAAGAATTAAGGTCAGTGCTGTGTTTATATTGATTGTGAACTAGCTTAAATAAGCTTTTTATAAGGGCCTTTTGAGGCTTTAGCTTGCTGGTTCAGGATATTCTGGCAAAAGTGTGGCCAAGAGCAGGATCAAATATGAGCTGTCTATATCACACTATGGCTCACTAATAAATACTATTCTTGGCAGTGTTAGTTTTACATTACTTTGGTTATTGAATGTTTTACCTCTGTCACCTCACTAGTTAAGTTGTGGTGAAATAAAAGCGCCCCCATTTTAGTTCCTTAAAAGAATTAAACAAAGGCTGGCTTATATTTTAAAGGATGGTTTACTTTCTGAATTATACAGGAAAACACATTTAGTTTCCACAATTTGGTCCTCAAACCGAACACATTACATAAGGAGAGCAGAGTTGAAAGTGCATCTGTGATTCAATAATGTTAATTCACAAGTAGAATGTTAAGATGTTGCTTCTTTGTTCTGTTTTCTCACTCGCTGGCTTTTATGAAGCACTCTAAACAGCTTGTGTGAGGTTGAGAGCCTTAGAGGTCCCTCACACAGATGGGCTTGGGAACCCATTTGTCCCCTCTAGTTTCTTCTCTAAGGCAGGAATTCAGAATTAAAAGTAAATTTATAAACTAAACCCTGAAGGCAATGAGGATTTTCATTGCTCATAAAGAGCAGAATGCCAGGTGTTGCTAGGTTCATGCCTGGGCTTTTTGTTAAAGAGTAACATAAAGAAAACATTGGGCTTTCATTCATGCTTACATTAATCAAGAATTTCCATTCTAAACTCTGTCTTTAACTCTTTGAGCCAAAGTGCCTAATACAGGAGGCACACAGTAAATAAGTACTTTTCCTGGCCACAATTCTGATGTCACTATCCTGTTGCCAGTAAAACACACACACAGACACACACACACACACACACACACACACACACACACACACACACACACCACCCTTCCTCTGTCAGATGAATGGATACTATTATGTCTCTTTTGCCTTTTTGAAGTATGTATGGTGCTTTCCTGTTCTTTAAGATATATGAAATTGAATAAATAAAACCTGTTGGATTTAAGCCTATTGGTAGTTTGCTATTTAATAAAGAAAAAAAGTAGTGTAGATATTTGCTCAGGATGGCTTAAAGTCTATTTATAAATCATGTTACTTTATATTTTTCATAGTTTTGGGTTGAATAAGTATTGAAATACTTAACTTAGCTTAGCATTCTTTTTGAATTACATCTTAGTATCATCTAAATACGTAAATATGCATTCAGATTTATATTTCTTCATTATTATTATCATAAGTATTATTAATTGAACCAATTCTGACAATTTCATACATGTAGATAATACAAATAATTGCTCATCTCCCATCCTTTATTAGCTCCTTCCCACCCCCTTGCCTATACATCTCTTCCTTGCATCCTGGTCTGTTTCTTTTATGACCCACTGAGTTTAATCCACTGGTCTATGTGGCCATGCACTTGGAGCTTTGTGGGTCAGCATCAGAAGCACAGGTGGAAACAGTGACCCCATTTTCCCCAGAATCAATCAACAGTCAGTGGTTCATAAGTAGAGGATAGAAGTCATTCCTCCATCCACAACAGATTGTGAGAAGAGCAGGTCTTGCTCAGGCCCAGTGCAAGTAACTACAGCCTCTCAGCTCATGACGTCAGTGGCCGTGTTCCCCCTAGAGAATAGCATTTCAGGGCCCTTCTCCAGGCCTTTTGCTTCTTATAATCTTCTAGCACCCTCAGGTACTTATTCTCAGAATCTCCGACAGCCATGACTCTGTGCTCCACTTCATTGACTGCAAAAAAAAGAGGCATCTGGGGTTGAGACTGAGAGTAACATCCGTCTGTGTGTATAATGTATATATCTAGAAGACACGTTAATACTTATGTCAGTTTAGCTCATGAACAGTTCCTTCCTTGGGCCTATGACCTTCCCAGGCATTATTGTTGACTGGGATTTCAGTACCGGACATAGATTGTTTCCTGAGGTCTAGGAATCAAATTCAGTCAGGGGATATTGGTTTTCACCGTAACCGTTGTGCCATTTTTGAGCAGGTGAGCTGTTCTTGCATGGCAGCTTGGTTTTATAGTCCATAGGGTTCACAGCTGGGTAAGTCTATTGAGGGATCCATTTCTCTTGAAGCTGCCCTCACTGTATCTCCTGCACTTTGAAAATTAGCCACCAAGGAAGAAATTTCCGTCTTGGTTCTGGCTTGCTTCTCTTAGAGCTAAGGTGGATGGTCTCAGGAATGGGGTCCCATCCTCTAGATCTTCTGGACAACCCAGAAGACTCCTAAGAACCTGCATTGTATGGGGTGGGGAGCTCTGGCACCTTCCAAACCAATAATTCTCATGCTGTAATTTTGTTTAGTATCTTACTGCATCTGGGAGCAGCATTATCTCACCATGCAGGGTGTCTCCACTCAGTCCCTAGTTATGTTTTTAAATGTGGTTGCAATATAGTAAGTTTTCATATAACTTCAAACACACACACACACACACACACACACACACACACACACAAAATTCATTTTTGTTAACATTTCCCCAACTCTCTTGCTCCCCAGTGCATTCTTTTCCTTGCTGTCTTCATCCTGTTAGACCTAGCATATAGAAAATGAAATCTAGAGAGTTTTGCCAGGTATCTGTGTTTGCATCAGGAATGGTTCTGATACTCAATCTCAACCTTTGTTCAGTTCTGTTGTCTCACTATAGTGTCCAAATAGAAATTAGAAATCCCATCATGTCCCGACTATTTTTCTGAAAGAAAAAACTATTAAAGATAAACAAATTTTGTCAAGAAAAGGAAACAGTATTGCTCAAAGTTAATCTGATTTCCTACCCACCCTCAATGTTGAGACTTTCCTTTGTGAGAACATGAATTTTGTGTGTGTGATTTACCAAGAAGTGAGAGGTTAGAATAACATATCTGTTGAGATAAATATGTATTCAAACAGGTGGAAGCCCATTTAAATCTCTAGTATTGGGACTTTCTAATTGAGAATGAAGACATTTTAGAACAAGTTTGATAAAGTTATCTACATAACATTTTATAAAAGCAGCTAGACATAGGAAGACTTTAAAAATAATTTAATTCATCAAAAACAATAGATGTGGTGGGATTTTTTATTTTATCGAGACACAGTTTTAGGTGTGGCCTGGCCTTTTGTTATGTAGCTGAGAGTGGTCTTGAACTCCCAATCTTCCTGCCTCTAGCCCAGAAGTGCTAGTCTTACAGGTGAGAGCTTGAAGCACAGTGTCACCGAATGTACACAGGGAAGGCATTTTAAATCATCTTGAATTATTGTACGGGGGAATTGGCATAAGATACATACAGAAAGTGGGACAGTAAACTAGACAGTGCTTCTTTGCAACAGTTTAAAGCATTGTCTTTGCCTCTTAAAAACCACAGTTTTCTATTTTTATAATTAATAGTGCTGCCAATGTTTTTTTGTCTTATGTTGTTTTTACTCAAACTTTTTTTATTATAGTTGAGTCTTATATTTAAAAAAAGTTTTCCTTAAACTTAAACTTTGCATTTTGTAGCTTCCAGTTTGTTGAAAGTAGGATTTTAAATATAGCTTACCTTACAAAAATCACATAATTTACTGCTTCTCCATTTCTGGATAGATATCTGTAATATTTTACTCTAAATAGTTCTGTTATGACTATCCTGCTACTCAGAGGGCTAGTCCAGTATTGTATTTAATATCAACATTTAAATTCTATAATCTAAGGAAATGAATATCTTTTAAAGTGGCAAACATGCTGTGAAAGCGACTCACAGGTCTGTGGTACCACTGAGCACTTCATTTGGTGTCATTTTCCATATAAATTTCACCATTTCAATGCGGGTATTAAAATGAAGGCTTAATTTTCTCTCTAAAATTGTCAAGAAACAATGATTTCTAATGTGTGTGTGTGTGTGTGTGTGTGTGTGTGTTTCTTGGTGTGGATGCATATGTGTACATAAGCATGCGGAAGGCAGGGGACCACCCCAGGACCATCCAGCAGGGGACAACCCCAGCACCATCCACCTTACTTTGAGGTCTTTCATTGGTCTGGATAGGAAGAGATTAAGATAACTGGCCAAAAAGTAGCAGTGATCCGCCTGCCTCCACCTTCCTGGCAGTAGGATTACAAGAGTGACCATGCTCAGCATTTTAGCAGGGCTCCTAGTGATCTGGTCCCCATGCGTACACTGCAAGCTCTGCTTTCTCCCCATCCATGTCCATAGACCCAGTGATTTCTTACCTTTTAAGTAAGGTAAATATAAAGTAGGAAATAGGTACTTATTAAAGAGCAGTCATGAGATATTAACTATTAGCCTGAACAGTATAACGTTCATTTTATATAACTAAACTTTCATTTTTATATAACTCGGCAATGTAAATGTTGCTAGCTTTGTGGCTTTCTACTTCAGAAGATTGTCCAAATTATGCTGCTTAAGTAATGATTATATTTTCTAGAATTTATTTGATCCAAAGGTAGGCAGTAGTGTTTGTTTTGTAATGGTTCCTCAGAGAAGGAACTCAAGAACCCTGAAAAATGAACGAATGACATCCAGGACCTCTATGTCACTGAAAAGTTTCTCTACATGTGATGTAGAAGTTAGCACACTATTCTAAAAATCTTAGGAATATTTCAAGAATTAACATTATTCTTAAAAACCTAAAAGAGATGGATCATAATGTTTTTAAGCAGTGTTTTATTTTAAAATTTTATCTTTACAGTTTAAAAATAATCATCTTTCTTTCTAAATTGATACTGCCATTTCCTTTATAAAATATAAAGATAAAAGGAAACTATTATTGTATGTCAAGACATCTTTACCTTGGTCTACTCGGACCCCCTTTCACCCAAGAAATTTTTATGTTCCTTTGGTTATATAAAAGAGGAAAACTAGTAAAATATTTACTGGTATGAAATCAAAAGAAATTTAATTAAGGCACTTATTTTGTTACACATATAACTGTGGCCTTTTACTAAAACTTAAAGCAAGTTTGCATATTAATGAGATGGTCATACCTAGTTTTACATGAAGAATTAAACCTTGTATAGAAGAATTTGATACTCGAGGTTATAGATTTTCTTCAACACTCTCTAGAGTTGATCTGTACTTTATAATCCAATATTATAAATGCCACATCGCATAAAAACCTAATGCAAATAGCAAGGAGCATATCAGAAAGTTCTGGAAATTATTACCTAATCCCAAGCCAAAATGCATTTAATGACTTTTTATAAATTTAAACTCAAATTAACAACTCAAGTGGCCATTTTTATAATCCAACATTCTGACACAGTATGATCTGGAGTTATAGTAATTTGATGCATGCTGAGATATGGTGGTAGGGAAATATTAATGGCCTCTGGTTTCTGTAATTATGTTTCTATAAGAATGAAGACTTTCTCAGTAAAGGCAGTGCTACAACCCACAACGTGCAGAGGGCTCAACTCAGAGCCAGTGTTCCAGGGAACACATTTTAGCTTTGCAGAGTGGGAAGGCACATACCGTGGAAAGTGCACATGTACTATGTTCTGAACCAAGACTGCAGTGAAATCGTATGATTTGACACGGGCAGCCACTGCCAGAAACAGCCTGGATTCAAGACCTATTTGACTTTGAATTGAACTCTGATCATTGTGAACTCAGATACCTTGCCTTTTGCCAAACATTTGCAGTTCCCATATTGTTATATGCCTCGTGTGGTTTCATAAGTTTGCTATGTTTTGACCATATTTTTTCTTCATTGTATACATGAACAGGCATTAAAATTTCCCCTAATAATATCAGAACTCTCTCTGTCTCTGTCTCTCTTTTTGTCCGTCTGTCTGTCCGTCTCTGTCTCTCTGTGTCTGTCTGTCTCTGTCTCTGTCTCTTTCTTTCTCTCTCTCTCTTCTCTCTCTCTCTCTCTCTCTCTCTCTCTCTCTCTCTCTCTCTCTCTCTCTCTCTCTCTCTCTCTCTCTCTCTCCTCTCTCTCTCTCTCTGGGTGTTTGTGTGTGTGTGTGTGTGTTTCCATTGGCACCCACTTTCCATTCCAAAAGACAGAAAATGTCCTTGGAACTATCATCTAATGATAATATATTGCTTCTGCAGGAGCATCTCAACACTCTGAGGGCCACCTCCCCTCCCTGTGTGACTGGGTTTGGTTAAAACAAACCTAGAGGGTTGAAGATATTGTTATAGCTTGATCCTTTGAATCCTTAGATGCTTTCCTTTGAGTGCATCAATAATAAATACATGAAGATATTGACAGAAAGCTTGATTGTGCCCCATTCCAGAACAGTCTGGGCTCTGTTTCTTTTGCCTGAGTTGGCTTAGTTGGAGCTGTCGTATGACCTCTGAGGCCTTCTGCTTGCATGCTGCTGAGTGTGCCTTGGTTAAATGCATCACCTGGAAAGTCAGAACTATATCAACTAAGACTTCATAGCTCAACAAAATGAGGGTTCATATCCCTGTGAATCTTAAAGCATAAGTTTAAAAAATAGCCTTTGAAAAAAAAATCTTTATCAAAAGCATTTTCTTTTCCTAGATTTTTATGTAATAAATTCTGATGCCTCTCTTAAGACAGGAAGTAAAATTAATGAGGATCTTTAAATGGATTGTTATAGAAACTTCTAAAATATATGAATGAAACGGTAGTGCGTATGGCCAGAATGCAATTTCTCCGTCCTCCTTTTTATCCTCTTGTGTTTCTCTGTTCTACATGCATGTGGGATGGGTGTATGTGTCCAAGCAAGACAAGTGTAGACACTTACATTTGTTATCCACCAGTGGTCTCTACCTTATTGTGATGTTTTACATAACTTAAGGTTTGATTTACCAGGTTCTGATGGTGAGGTGCATGAGGTTTCTTGTTTGAATTGCTTCTCTACCATTAATCACTGGAGTCCCCTGTTTTTTTTTTTTTTTTTCGAGACAGGGTTTCTCTGTGTAGCCCCAGCTGTCCTGGTACTCACTCTGTAGACCAGGCTGGCCTCGAACTCAGAAATCCTCCTGCCTCTGCCTCCCAAGCGCTAGGATTAAAGGCGTGTGCCACCACCGCCCCGCGAGTCCCCTGGTTTTAATTGGTATCCCATTAACTCTTTTAAAATTAATTTTTAAATATTCAGCAAACTCTGTTTCCCATATCCCTGTCTTCTTCCCTGTGTCTTGCTGAATTCTTTCTTCCCACCAAGTCTCCCTCCTACTTCTATGAATTCTTTGTGTTCATGACCCACTATAGTGAGAGATTATAGACCAAGTTAGGGCAACTAATTAATGACTACAGCACTGGAGAAAATGGTAGTTCCTCTCCAAGCCATAGTTAACTGCCAGTAGTCACCTCATGGCAACTGGGGCCTCTTAGATCTATCTCCTACCCAGGATAGCATAAGTCTGGGCCCAGTTGTATGTGGTTTAGGGAACTATAACCTCAATTACAGTGATGTCACAGGATAGTGACTGTTTTATCCTGTAGGCACCTTTTTTTGCTGTGTATCTCCCTGTCCTCTGGCTCTAATATCTTATTTTCTAAGACGGGGTCTCTTAGTTCACCAGTTTGGTTAGGCCATCTGGCCAACAAATTTTTCAGCTCAGCTTGTCTGTCTGCTTCCCCATCCCTAGGGTTATAGAATGCACTACCATGACCATTTTACAAGGGTGCTGCGGACCAGAGCTTAGTTCCTCATAGGCATATAGCAAGAGCTTTGCTGAATGCCACACCGTCATCCCAATTCTGATAAGATATTCTGTAACAAGGATAATCATTCAAGAGCTAAATAGCATGTCACCCAAGTTGTGTGTGTGTGTGTGTGTGAGTGTGTGTGTCTGTGAGTGTGCATGCGTGTGTGTGTGTGTGTGTGAGTGTGCGTGTGTGTGTTTGTTACTCTAATTACCTCAGGAATGGGAAGAAAGGTTCTCTTAGTCTTAGTCTTCTATTGGAGAGCCAAGTTGCTTTGAGCAATCTTGATTCAGGATGAAATGCCACAAGCTTCTCAGTAAACTTCCTAGCACTGGCTTGAGTAGGAGCTGCGTTTCTCCTCCAGCATGCTTCATGGCTTCACGTGTCTCTCCCAGCACTTATCTCCTGCTTTGTTCCCGTCTGTCATGACTATTTCCAGCTATGCCTGATCCCTGAAGCAACCACTAGGCTATCTGAGGAGTGTCGGTATCCTAACTCTCTGTTCTGTGCTCTGGTAGAGCCTTCCAGAAGGGGATAGTTCAGAAATATCTAGGTGCTAAATTATAAATATATCAAGTAATAAACAATTTCATAACATATCTATGAACTGGAAAACACCTACGTCTTTGCTTATGTTACAGTAATCTTTATTCTTTACTCTGTCCCTTTATGCTGGAAAAGTTGTGACGATAGATAGATAGATAGATAGATAGATAGATAGATAGATAGATAGATAGAGGAATAAGCACTCTCCCTAAGGAACATTTGAAGCAGGATTGCTAATACATCTAATTTTGGAATTGATACATATAGTTTTTAGTTCATACTTTCATGAGTGATGCGAAGCTGCTAGAGTCACACTACAAACTGGAAACACTCATTAGTCCTAGGAAAGTTTGCTTTCCTTTGGGGCTTCCGAAAGTATGAGCTGTCATAGAGATGTGTTTTCAATTTTTATTTACTTATTTATTGTCGATATATGGTCTCTGTATATAGCTCAGCCTGGCCTGGAACTTGTGAACTTGTGATTTTCCTGCTTCACCTTCCCAAGTACAGAATCACTGCTGTGAGCCCCCAAACTTTGAACTTTCTTCTTACTTTCTTCTTCTTCTTCTCCTTCTCCTTCTCCTCCTTCTCCTCCTTGTCCTTCTCCTTCTCTCCTTTCTTTCTTTCCTTTTCTCTTCTCCCTTTTCTTCTCCTCCTCTTCCTCCTCCTCCTCTTCCTCCTCCTCCTCTTTCTCCTCCTCCTCTTTCTTCTTCTTCAGGTAGATTTTGTTTTTGTTTTTCCTCCTGCTGACATTTTAACTGGGCCTTTTCACCAATTCTGAGAACACAAGTTCCCTTCCTGGGGACTCCCATGGTAGAAAGACCTGACTCCCATGTCTCCTGACTCCATGACTCCTGACTTCCATGACTGAGCTCTGGTGTAAAACAACAATGAACCAGAACAACAACCCTTACAATAAGGAACAAGCTAGTGACTTGACTGAAGCAGAAGACAGACGGTCTGTTGATGTGGGAGAGGGGCTGGCAGTCTTACTGTTACCGTTCATCTCGGTATATGACCTACTCAAGAACTTCATGACTATAAGCCCCACAAGTTGCTCACTTTTTGATAGTTTTGAAATAGTGAGGAAAGAAGCTGCTGACATCATAGAAAACAAAAACATTACCCATTTGAAATATTTTAAAGAACAAGTGATATCTTGGCTTTTTTCCATATGAGAAAATAATAGTCTGGCCGATTCCTTTTTCCTTAAGTAAATGTAGTATCAAGTGACTGCAAAAGATAACCCCGTGGAATCATGTTCATACTGACTCAGAGCTTATGAAATCAATGCTGCAGGTTTGATGTACTGGCCAGCTAATCTTTATTCTTTTCTTACTTTTATCTGAAAAGAAAGATAGCATTTCATAGAATAATTCAGCTAAGCTTTTTGACTTAAATTTGCCTTACATCACCTTAGGGCAGTTTAAATAGCAAAGCAAGTAGATTTCCTACTTATGTAAGGAGCCCATCCATTTAGAAATCTCTTACCTTATGTCCCTCTTACTGAAAAGTAAGAATTTTTATTTTTCAAGGGGTATAACCATTGTTGCTGCTCTGCTCCTATACATCAGCATACAGTTTGTTTAATTTTTGTATTCATTTCAGAATAGAAAATGAGGATTTGCTTATCAGAAGATAACAATTATACAGTACATATATCATATGTAGTAGAGTATATACAGATGATAAATGATTAGATAGAGGTTGGATAAATAGATATTTTAATAGATGAGAACAGTGAGTAATGAAAGGTCTTTACTTCTGTAGCTACTTTTTTCCCTCATTTCTATAGAGGATAAAATTTTCTCTACAAGTCCTTCCATGGCTATTTCGTTACCCCTTTTAAGAAGGAACAAAGTGTCCATACTTTGGTCTTCCTTCTTGAGTTTCTTGTGGTTTGTGGATTGTACTTTGTGTATTCCGATCTTCTGGGCTAATATCCACTTATCAGAGAATGCATACCATGTGTGTTCTTTTGTGATTGGGTTACCTCAATCAGGATGATATTCTCTAAACCCATCCATTTCCCCAAGAATTTCATAAGTTCATGGTTTTTAATAGCTGAGTAGTAGTGCATTGTGTAGATGTACCACATTTTCTGTATCCATTCCTCTATTGAGGGACATCTGGGTTGTTTCCAGTTTCTGGCTATTATAAATAAGGCTGGTATGAACATAGTAGAGCATGTGTCCTTATTACATGTTGGAGCATCTTCAGGGTATATGCCCAGGAGTGTATAGTTGGGTCCTCTGGTAGTACTATGTCCAATTTCCAGAGGAACCACCAAACTGATTTCCAGAGTGGTTGTACCACTTGCAATCCCACCAGCAATGAAGGAGGGTTCCTCTTTCTCTACAACCTCACCAGCATCTGCTGTAACCTAGACTGATCCATCTAGTAATCCTTCCCATATTTAATCATCAAATCTAGATTGTGCATGCCAGCAAGTGCTGGATGACAGGAGCCTGATATAGCTGTCTCCTGAGAGGCTCTGACAGTACCTGGCAAATACAGAAGTAGAGGCTCACAGCCATCCATTGGACTGAGTACAGGGTCCCCAATGAAAGGAGCTAGAGAAAGGACCCAAGGAGCTGAAGGGGTTTGCAGCCCCATAGGAGGAACAACAATGTGAACTACCGAGTACCCTCAGAGCTCCCAGGGACTAAACCACCAACCAAAGAGTACACGTAGTGAGACTAATGGCTTTAGCAGCATATGTATAGCAGAGGATGGCCTAATCGTTCATCAGTGAGAGGAGAGGCCCTTGGCCCTGTGAAGGTTCTATGCCCTAGTTTAGGGGAATGCTAGGGCCAGTAAGCATGAGTGAGTGGGATGGTGAACAGGGTGAGGGGGGAGGGAACAGGGGTTTGTTTTAGTCTTTGTTTTGTTATTTTATTTTATTTTACTTTTGGAGGGGAACCTGGGAAAGAAGATATTGTAAATAAAGAAAACATCTAATAAGGAAAAAAAAAGAAATTTTCTTCCTTTTCTTAAGGAAAATGCAGCCAGGAATTTAAAAATACAAAAATATTAGTTGAAAAACTCTTGTTATGTATAACAAACCAGTGTGGCCTGGATTTTATTCTATGTCATTGTGTGTTGTCATGTAACACTTTGGAGTCTTTGCTCAGTTTACTTTCTTCCTATCACTTCATATTTACTTACAAAAGAGCTGCATTATGTGGGACACCAAATGTATTATCTACATGTCTCCATGTCTTCATTCCCCTACCATACCATTCTTCTCTTTTAAGATTTGTATGCCTGTCAAGTAAGATGTGTCTTCCAAAAATGGAGCAAGTGGATCTTAGAACATGAATTTGAAACTGGAGATAGGGGTTTGGAACTTTAGTTTGATTGTCCTCGTTTTATGAATAGAAGGTCTTAGTCACACAACAAAGTATAATTTCTATAACACATTATTCTGTGACATGAAAACAGCTTATAAAAATTTAGAAAAGGTCTTTATGGATTAAAAATAAATAGAAAAAGGCATATTTACCCAACTGTAGTTGCTTGCTTATAATATGCATGTATGAATCATTCTGGGATGGCTTAAGTTAGAAAATGGAGATCGTTGGAGTGATCAATCCATGGAAGCTTTTCATATTTCTGCTTAAAAAAAAAAAAAAAAGAAAAAAAAAACCTTCCTCTGTAGGACAGAAACCAGTTCCAGCTTGGCTGTCACAGCTAATCACCATGTCCTACAAGCTCATTAGCACTTCAAGAAACATCTATGGCTTCATCTTTAAGGAGATATAAACCATCTTGCAAATACCGTCTCCAGAGTAGAGGACAAACCAAAAAATCGTTATTAAAGGAGAGAAAGTTGTTTTCATGGAAAAGAATCTGGAGGTTGCAGCTAGGATAATTAGTAAAAGTCAGAACAAAAGCACCATCTTCTACTATCCATTTTTATTTTTTCATAGGTTTCTTCTTTTATTGTTTAGTTAGATTTGAAAAATGAGCCTGCCAGCAGGATGTTTTATTTAATGAGCAGCTTAATAGATAGCAAACCCTTTCCAATTTGACTTTAACTTGCTATTATCTCTTAGGGATCCAGGCCTGTTTGAGACCATCTGGTTGTGACATTATAGGAGAGGACCTTGGGACTTAACAGACCTCTGGGGGTTTTCTACCAGTTTTATATATTTGAAAATTAAGGTGTAAATCTTTTCCTGTTAGTGACCCAAATGAAGCATGTACAAGCATCCAATTAGTCTATAAAGTTAATGACCATAAATTCCATTTATATATTCAGGCTTGGCTGTTGTGCAGATGTTCGATAGATTGTTTTACATGAATGCTGAACAACAAGAAATTCCTGTTGCTCCACATTCATGATGACTTCAATTACCTTCAAACCTTTCAGAGTAGCTGACTGGTCATACATCTATTAGAATTATCTATCCCAAAGGAGTTAAACAAATTTACTGTCCTCTATAAAATATCTTCCTCCTTCTTCCTACTGACCTGGAATTATTACTGTGTTCCTTTGACTTTGTAGAGACTGAGTAAATATTGGCTGTATTTTATATTCTCGCATCTGGTCACTTTTGTTCAACTTTCTTATCTTTTTCAAGAATGCCCAGTACCAAAAAATTTTAACATTATTTTTTTTTTACAAAATTGGAATATTAATTTTCTGCATCTATGAAAGGGATGCAGAAGTCAAATACAGCATCTAACAACAAACTTTAGTAAAAAAAAGAAGCATGATATGACATTCTACCACAATCTATGAAACATAAAAAGGTTTTAGAATGCAGTTAGTTTCATTTGGGGCAAGTAGAAGATAGACAAATATCTTCTATCTAATCTAGTAGCATTTTCTCCTCTAAGTATATGCCATGGTTTGGTCAGAGATAAAATTAGATGCTCAGTACTGATCCACAAAGCCCACATGGCTTTTACCATGTATCTGCATTTCATCATGACCATAAATAGTATCTCACTCAGATTGTCAGACAATGTAGCTGAATGTAGGAGTCACTTGGTTACATGACCTCACATAGAAATACAATATTGAACAAAGATGAAGGACAGTATAGAGGATGGAAGGGAAAGATGAGTGAAGAGTCAACTCACAGGAAACGTTGTATGGTAACAAGTACTTATTTAACATGGAACAATAGGAATTCTTTATGTTGTCCAACAGTATATAAAATCGAAGGTAGGAACTGCTTTATACACAGTGGTCCTGGCCACAAGGTCAATGCCTGAAAACTGACAGAATTTTATTTTAATGTTTAATGAAAAATAACCCATCTTGTTCAATATAACAATACTACGATATTAATAGAAATGATGATTCAATGACATGCTAAGGGTACACATAACTTTGCGAGGCAATGCAGAGAAGATATAATTAGCTGTGTCTTAGAAAGACCACGTTTTAGAGAATAGTTTCAGTAGGACCTTTAAAGGCAAACAGAATGTAAAAGTCACAAGAGAGAAGGGATCATTGGGAAGGGTCTTTGAGCTGGTCTGAGGATGCCTAGTGTAGAGAAAGGAATGAGGCAGGAAGCTGACAGGACCTGAGGCAGGAAGCTGACAGGACGCGAGGCTGGAAGCTGCCAGGACCCGAGGCAGGAAGCTGACAGGACCTGAGGCGGGAAGCTGCCAGGACCCGAGGCAGGAAGCTGAAAGGACCAGCAGCTTTGGGCTCAGTTTCTGTTTCTTTCCTTTTTTATTAACTTTGCATGAATATTTGCTGAACTGCACTTGTGTATGCCTACTTTTTTATATCAATGTGAGCAGAAAATGAGCCCATATGAAGAAGAATCTACATGCTCTGTGTGTACAATAGTCACAAACAAAAATGCTTCTATGGATGTCAGTTCTAACAGCCACCATGCATGTATGTATTTATGTGTGTATACATATACACTTGTATATATATATATATATATATATATATATATATATATATATATATATATATATACTTGTGTGTATGTGTACACTTATATATACATATGTATATATGTATATTTTTAACTTAGATTCTGTGAAAAGAAAGAAAAAATATCAATATTTTAATATGTGGGCACTAAGTATTCCAGCTAGTGCTCTTCATAGCCATATTTATTTTGTCTCAGCATTAGTATATCAAAATTTTTATAATCAAAGGAAGATATGAGAGTAAAATGGGAGTAAAATATCTCTTCTTAAAATTTCAGATGGGGAAATTTGAATTTATAATCTTCTAAAAATATCTAGAAGGGCTCCTTCCCAGGGGAAAGGATTATTGGAATATAAGTTGCCGGGGAAATACATGATTAAAAATAAAATCTTTAGACCATGCAAACCTCTTCACAGAGATAGTACTAGAAAAAATAAAGCGCCATGTTTTTTTAGTACATTTCATTCTGTTTTGTTTTGTGTCGAATAAGCATTAAGCCAGAATACATTGCACGTTCCAGACAACTTGCTAAGAGACTACAGAGAAGAAAATTCCAACCTTTAATGCATCCAAGCAAACACCATACATTAAGTACAGTAACTAGTCCACAAGCGAAAGTCTCTCAGGGCTACCGAAAGCTCTGGTAACAGGGGTGACTGTCTGTTAGCCAACTGGGCGACCGAAAGCTCTGGTAACAGGGGTAACTGTTAGCCAACTGGGCTACCGAAAGCTCTGGTAACAGGGGTGACTGTCTGTTAGCCAACTGGGCTACCGAAAGCTCTGGTAACAGGGGTGACTGTTAGCCAACTGGGCTACCGAAAGCTCTGCTAACAGGGGTGACTGTTAGCCAACTGGCTTTTATGAGAGAAAAGTAAACAGCTGTTCTTTGAAAAGTCTTGTTTTTATTTTTAAGTGTGTGTGTGTGTGTGTGTGTGTGTGTGTGTGTAGGACCCTCTTGATGGTAGAAGTGTTAGAGTCCCTGGAGATGAGGTTACAGGTAATTGTGAGCTGCCTGACACAGGTAGCTTGGGTCCTGTGGAAGAGCAGTGCAAACTCTTAAGCATTGACCCATCTCTCTAACCCACCTCTTGTACTTTTATGTCAGAAAACAGATCTGTAGCTTGAAGCAAGGAGCCCACTGCGGGTCATCGCTCTAAGGGACCTGAGAGATAGAGAAGGGCTTCTTCACATTTGCTTTCCCAAAGGCAGCTCCGGGGCCTCACAGTGAGACTAGCTGGAGGCCTATTCAACTATTATCCGATTTATATATATTTGGAAAGGGAAAAGAAGAAATCCTCAAAGAAAAGTAAGCATGTACTGTTACATTTTATTGCTGGCTTCCAGAACCAATTTGTTACTCTCTAACTGGTGTGATGTAGAATGAATAAAGTAATGGTTCCTGAGAAAAGTACTCCATGATCAGTCTTGTGTCTTTGAATATTTCTAGTGTATTCTAAAAACAAAGACAAGTGTGTATTAAGTAGAAAGTGAGGAATCAGTTATCACTACCCAGTGACCTGAGTACTGCCCCTGCTCCTGGAACAGGGCCACTGCAGGCTTTGAGGGGGCCGGAGGCCTCCCTGCGAAGAGCAGAAGGGAGAGCATGAAAGAACTTAATGGACTCTGAAAATGTGCTTATGAATGGACAGTCACAGCCCCTTGCCACATTTCACTTAAACTGCTCAACTTTGAGATCTGCTGTTCTTGTTCAAATGCTAATGACTGGCCATCTGCCCTTTCCTTAAATAAATAAATAAAAATAAATAAAAAACCAGCAGGAGCACGCTGAAGGTCCTGTGACCCTAATCACTGCCATTATGAGCTTTCTGAGAGTAATCAGTCAGGTTTCGCCCAGGGTGAGCATCTGCTGCTGATGCTGACATCAGAAGATCGCTGAAGACAGGCTTCCCTATAGACAGCCAGTGATTCACTCCCTAACATATCTACATATGCAGAGCCCAAATCCACAGGCTCTAATAATAGCATTCTCAACCCATCCTTTTCTCTTTGATTTGAGTTTCCTTAAAACTTAGTTTGAATTATTTAAAGTGCATATTTGCCTGTAAATATAATTAGAATTCTCAAGAAGGATGTGGAGAAAGCAGGCTAATGGTGACTAATACTGGGAGCCTTCACCTACACAAATGGTGCTTTTCGACACAAGGAGAAAAGAATGTCACGAGGGCTCAGGCTTTTAGAAATGTCATTTCTGTGACTTTATCCTGCTTGGTTTTATTAAATTGGAAGTGCAGACCTAATTTCAAATTATGAGGATGGATGTTCAAAGGAGAACTCTTGAGATCACTTTTGGAGATATTTCTTTAGCAAGGCAAATCGTAATTATTTTCCTTTCATAAGGTTATTTTCCATCACAATGTTGCTTCTTAAGATATTTTACATAATTATTTTATATTCATCGAGCCTAACTCTGCTAACTTTCCCACTAGTCAGGACTTGTAGTTTTAAATATCATTATGTACTATTACATTTATTTTTAATTTCTCACGTAATAATCTTAAGCACAATTCTATGTATACTAAATTGCATGCTGGGATCTGTGGCAGATTATCTTTTAGTGGTTTGGTTTGTCTGCCAATGTAAGGTTAAAGATGACGTTAGAAAAACAGGTATGGCTTCTCTTGATTTAGAAAGTCAGTCGTTATTCCCACTCTCCTCCAAAGACTTGGAGTCTCTAAATATTCTTTTTTAATCTCCTATTTTAGAATTGAGGCAGGCTGAAGTTGTCTCAAGTCTATATAAACTATGTGAATCATTTACTGATTAAACAAATTCTTTCCTGAGTACTTCTTTGTGCCAAGAAGTGTGCTAGAGGACAGCAAGATAGGAGCCATACTATTCACAATTCCCGACCACGTGACAGCCTTCCAGCTAAGGAGCCATACTATTCACAATCCCCGACCATGTGACAGCCTTCCAGCTAAGTGTGTCGACTCTACAACACACTCGTGAGTTGCCCCAGAGCACCAAGTATACGTTTCTAAACAATTACTGTGCTGTGTGCTGTCTGCACGGCTGGAGCAAAAGCCATGGCATCACAGCTCTGAAACTCAGAGTGTCAGAGAAATGCATTGTGAAGGTGTGATTTTTAAGAGATTTTCAAACCTCATAATAGGAGTCTGGAGAGATGGTTTAGTCGTTAAGAACACTCGCTGCTCTTTTGGAGGACCTAGCACTCCCCAGCACTTTCATGGTAGCTCACAATGTCTATATCTACTCTCTTCTAGCTGTTGTATAGACCAAGCACACATGTGTAACACATAAATATTTTCCTGAAAAAATATATAATGTAACATAATATAATACGTACACAGATGTATACATAATATATATATTAATTCAGGAAAATATTCATATCCATAACATAAAAATGATTTTTTTTTAAAAAAACTGAAGTTTTTAAAAGCTTGGTTATGGTAGCACTTGTCTAGTGTCCAGTTTGTCATCATGAGTAATACAGGATATTGACTTATATTGCAACATTTTTATTCTTTCATCTGGCTGTCTTCATACTGCCTCTTTATAAACACTGTAATCTCGCTCTTGAGAAGTGGGAGGAGCATTTCAGTCGTAAGGGCTGATGTCTTTCCTTTCTTATTTCTCAAAAAAAGAATAATAAAGCATTTGAGTTTTGGAACTGTGTCAGCCAGGGCTTTGGGTTTTTCAAACAGAATATGAGCAACACATCCCTGAGCCACCTCAGCAAATACTAGGAATCTGATTCCTCCTCCATAGGTTACCCTCTACCATTTGATAGAGAAACGTGTACATGCCAAAATATATGATTGTTTCCATAATTATCAGAGCTCCATAGTATCATTCTCAACATATGTAATGTAAACATACAGCAATACAGCTCACTTATGCTTTATAGAGAGAGTTTGTACCAAGTCATATGTCATATTCAAAATCTTTTTCACAGGTAGAGAAATGGCTTCATGAATAAAGTACTTGATTTCCAACAAACAATACTACGTAGAGGGATCGGGTTGTGTTTATGTATTTAGGCATATAGTTACATACATGCACACATGTGCATAACCATAACTACTAAAGAAAAAGAAGCCATCAATTTGAGAGGGAGCAAGAGGTACATAGAAGTTGGAGGGAGGAAAGGGAAAATTATGTAATTTATCTTAACTAAAAATAAAATGGAGGGTGATCAAGAGAGGCCTGATATCAACCCCTGGCTTTTCTATTCAGGTGTATACAAGAACCTCATACACAAGCATACACATCCCCAAACTAAAATTCAACAAACAAAAATGTTTATGTTTAGAGTTTGTGTTCAGAAAATGTCTTCATAAATAAGCAGAGTCTGTTAATTCACATTTAGAGAGGTTTCAAAACCCACGGGGGGGATACCTTGCATCCAGTATGTCAAGTTGAACCTGGGGGTTGGTTCATTTCGTCAACCTATCTGAAAGATGGCCTCTGTCTCACCAGGTGGGTCTCACTATCGCATGAGAGTGATATGAGGGCCAAGAAGCAGCCCTGTTGGGTCTAGACATGCACTTCCTCATCATGCCTGTGCACTGTAGCATGACCAGAGCAAAAGGCATGGTGGCATTTGCTACAAAATGGCATCATAGCTCTGAAACTGAGAGTGTCAGAGAAGTGTGTTGTGAAGGCGTGGTCTGTAAGAAGCCCTGGAGACTAGAATAATGGAACCCAAGTCATGTTAATGTGTATTGACAAATCATGAAACTCAGAGTGAGGAGAACAATGATGTTTCAAGAAAAGTCATGATGTCTGTATGTCATTGGTGCTATGTGATTTGAAGTCACTGACTGAGAACTCAAATCAATATAGAAAATAACTTTGAAATAGTAAATTTTTTTCTGCCAGAGGCTTACATCTACTGTTTTCTGGATATAAGTCAATAACTTTGCAGTAGAGTTATTAGTTGGGATTTGCTCTTCATTGGGAGATGATCTCCTGTAGTACAGTTTGTTATTGAACTTGGAACTCTTGCTGGTCTTCCAAGTACTGGGACTATGGCCACCATGCCTTGTTCAGTTGGGATCTTTTTAAAAGCTCAATGTGTAAGCTATTTTTGGCTATTTATCTTTGACAAAATCTTAAATATTCTTCCTTCAGGGTAAATATCGGCCAGCTCTAATACAGGTGTTGCTTTCAAACATATTACTACAGCTTGTGAACAAGAAATGTAAACCAATAAATCTAAGACACACGTCACTACCACCCATAATTGCTGGGGGTAAAATAAACATGATCTGAACTCTTAAGAACTTCACCCCTGCCTGGCTTGTTTAGGGAGTCGTGAATTTAGCTTGTGCAGTGGAGTAGATTTTATATTAAAAGCCTGCTAAGGCACCAGTTATATTCTGGTATTTGTAACCTTAAATTAGTATCATTAAATGGATTTTTAGCCTACTGCTGTGTCTTCTCCCTACACTTCTCCTTTCAACTTTTTCTGTTGCACAGTACCTTAAACCTGAGCTATCATAGTATTTCACTTTATACTCTAAGCAATATTTATTTAAAAGGTCACTACTACTCAATCAGAAGTTCCTCGCAAGCAAACACCTTGTGTTCCTTTGACTTTGTCCTTCCTGAGCCTAGCATATTCCCGGATACAGCTTTGGTGCTAATGAATTATTGCCTCCATTGTTAGAACTCTTGATGCTGCTTTGGAGTGGTACATGGCACTCCAGTGCCTTTAGTGCCTCTCTTTCATTCCACTCATTCCTTTCTAGCCACCCTCTGAAACACTGTGGCCTGGTCTAATGCATGGTAGAGGCTGGAATACTTTGATGGCAAGTATGCTTACCTGGCCTCTGGCCAATGTGGGGAACTTCATACCCACTGATGGTCCTGTCAAGTTCAGCAGTCAATCAAACTGTAATCTATACCTTTAAGGATCTTGGTAAATGAGAAGAAATCCCTTGATAGGGCATGAGAGAAATCTGCAGACCTTCATATCAACTTTTGGCATTTATACATTCATTTGTCCCTTGCCAGGTGGTCTGAGTGTCCTAGATTTCCAGATTTGTCTTCCATCGGCTTGGTGCGAGGTGCTTACTGTTGTTTATATTTCAAGTGTAACTTATAAAAATTCTATTTGGAAAAGCTATGACTAACTATGGCTGTACATAAAAAGGATGCTAACAGAAATGAAAAGGCTCTCTCCATACTGAGTCTCCAACTCCTTCCTTATTTACAAATGCAAAGGCACACAGCTTGCCTCATTGTGACTGGTGTGCTTTGATTCTCCCTTTGCTAAATATTTAAAATTTACTTGGGTTCATCTTTTTAATGCAGAAAGCCATTTATGCATCAAAAACTATGCACTGTGGTATGTGTAAATGTTGTTTCACAGGTTATTTTTGGACTCTAGAGAGGTTGGCATGGAAACCTTGAGGAGGCATTTCAGATGTTCAGTAATTCATAAAGGGCCTCACTTCTAAAGTTCTAATTTATCTCTATTTAATTAATGTTAATAAAGTTTATATAAGATTTTAGGAACATGAATTTTCTACAGGCATAAGCAGCCACAATCTTTTTTGCTAATAAGATAATATGTTTTATGTGAAAATAGTAAGAAGGTAGTCAAGGTGGGAGAATCTTTTAAAATTAAGTAATATAATTTACAGGGCATACATATAAGCAGTATGTACCTACTGGATTTGGGTTCAAATACTGCTTTTCAGCTTTATATAATATTAATTTCTATATTAATAGTCTGAAAATTTGAGATTTGGGGGCTGGGGCAAAGGTAGTGACATCTTTGGTAAAGATATCATAGCATAATCACATAGATTGAATTCTTAGTACTTTTATCCCAGCTAGCTAAAGTTTTACCAACCTATCATTTGGAATCTAGGAAGACACCCTTAGCCAAATAGCTATTGGCAATTGTCAGATGCTGGAACAATGAGGGTCCATTATCTCTAAGAATGTTGCCTCTGGTGGTCAACCATGCTTGCCTGTGGGGAAGCCAAACATCCGAGATTTTAGGGGTAGTACAGGTTGGCTTCAATAAGAGAAATAAATGGACACAACATTGGGTTGGTTCAGGATGGGGGAATCTCAAAAATTTTGAGAGAAAGGAATAAATATGGTTATATACATATATATATACATATATATGTATATATATTCCCAAGAATTAGTAAAACTATTTAAAAAGAGAAATTTCATTAGATAAAAATTTTATTGTTCTTTTCCAAAATGTATTCATATGAAATTCATCTTGCACAAGACTGCATAGATAACTTTGTTCAAGCTTTCAGTTTCTGCATTACTTTGCAGTTTCTTCTTCATTTTGTTCCATTACAAAAGTCTGTGGGGAGAAGAAAAACCTTGGTAGAGGAACCAATTAGTTCCATTTCCTGCAGTATTTCTTTTCTTGTGGCTACTGGATTCTAGCCAGTGCTATTTTTGAATTTACTTTCCACCAATGCGTTCAGTTATATTTTATTTCTAGATAGTTTTTGTGTTTTTCATTTTGTCAAAATGGAATTCTTATGACATGCCATGAGTCTAATGTTTTTAAAGCTTAAAAAGCCATACTGAGGAGAGACATTTTTATATCATCCAATATACCTAAAGGCTTTAAAAAACAGTTTGGTAATCCTGAAAATGTTTTCAACCAGCAGTAGATTAGGAATGCCCAAAGAGTTTTCTCCTGAGCCTGTGCTTTGGAGAACAGTTAGTCTTGTGCAGCTGTGGTTTAAAAGAGGAAACTGGGAGTCTGGGAAGTGATCTCATGAAAATGCAGAAACTGGAAGACAAAATGGGAGCATACTTAGCAGATTTCACTAAGCAAGCAAGTGCAAATTCAGAAGCAACTGGGAACTCTAACTCACAGAATCCACATCTGAACACACAGCAGGTATGGGAGTGTGGCTGTGGGTTTTCTCACGCCTTTGATTGTTGGTTGGTTGGTTTTTCTCTTTTCTTTTATCTTTCTTTCTTTTTTGGCATGTATTTTGCTATGTGCTTAGATAATATGCATTTCCCTTACAGGATGTAAGGGTTTAAAAAACAAAATAAAGTTTTTCTCTGGGAGCTAATCATTCTTTCCTGTTTTCCCTTTTGTACACTGTATATTGAAAAAATTACCTTAGAATGCATTGAATTTGTAAAGTAACTAGTATGTACCAGATACTTACAGAAATGCCAGCTGACCTAAGTTGTATTTTCTATTATCCTTAAAGTGAACGACGGAAGTGTCGCTACAATAAAAATTGTAAAGTTCACTAAAGTCAAACAGCAACCCCTCCCTCTGGTGGTGGGTGGTGTGGTAGAAGAGCTTCTCTTCAGACCTGAGAAACACCATGTGCAGATCTCCTTCCTCAGACTGCTGCTGAACTGCATATGTGGTAAAGATGTGGTTTGAATGTAGCCAATGGCCTCCAAAGCCAGCCCGTGCTTCCTTTTCTCTCTCAGATCCACCTCACAAAGAGCCTTCAAAAGCATGAGTGTAGCACCTGTCTCCCATGAATTCCACTCCATCCAATAGCAGTCCTTTCTACTAACACTGCTGTATGGGAGATAAGAAGTTAAACAAAGAACCCTTCATCCTCTACCTGTTAAAGCCAATATTTCCCCTCAGAGGAATTATGCATTATTGATGTACTTGCTTTGTTTTCTGTGTAATTATTTTTGATTCATTTAGCTAGTACATTCATGATGTCAGAAATGTTCTTCTTTGATCCTTAGTGAGTCATGAACACCTAGCTCAGTTTATGACACATGGTAAGTGCTCTCTTAGTCAGGGTTTCTTTTGCTGTGATGAAACACCATGACCAAGGCAACTTGGGAGAAAAGGGTTTATTTCAGTTTACATTTTCAGGAGACAATGTGTCACTGAAAGAAGTCAAGGTAGGAAATCAAACAGGTCCAGTACCTGAAAGCAGGAGCTGATGCAGAGGCCATGAAGGAGTGCTGCTTACTGGATTGCTCCTCATAGCTTCCTCAACCTGCTTTCTTAGAGGACCTAGGACCACCAGTTCAGGGATGGCACTACCCACAATGGTATGGACTCTTTTATACATACCTCTAATTAAGAAAATGCCCCCACAGACTTGTGCAAACCCTGATCCTTTGGAAGTATTTTCTTACTTGAGGGTCCCTCCTCTTAGATAACATTGGCTTCTGTCAAGATGACATAAAACTATCCAGGACAGTGCTGATGAATGTTAATTCAATGAATAAATCCAGTAACTAAGCTCATTCACTGACTGGCTGTGTCTCTTTATGTTAGTCTTCCTTCTTGTACACATGAACTTGGACTCTTTTTTCTGTCTTTTCTAATTCTCATGATTTTTCTTTCTTGTGTTAGTTTCCTTCCTGACAATAAGGACAAGCGAGGTTGATGAAGAAACTTATGCTTCTAGATCTTTCTTGGTGCCTAATACTACACCATGTGTGGCCTTGTTGTCATAGGAGTGAAAGCTGTATTCTGATTTTAGCATCCTTTTGTTCTTCCTGGATGTACTGCAGTGGTATTTCAACTGTGCTCCCTCCACCACCAGCAGCAACATCATCTAAAAGATTGGAAAAGCAAGTTCTTGAGCCCCACCTCAGGTCTACTGACTCAAAAATATGTGGCTGCTGCCCTGTCACATAGATTGTCTAAGATTCTCCATGTAGTGCAGATACTGAAGTAGGAGAGCCAGGGATAGGACAAGATTGACTCCAACACTTGATTTTTCACTTTGAAATTCCTCTAATTTCTTTGGGTTTGTTTCTCCAAGCAAACCCTAAAAGCACTTCATGAAGTCCTCTAGGTCAAGTAACGTACTACTGAACTGATGACATGATGGACAGAATACCATACTCTCCCAATCTCAGGAAACACCATTTCCAAAAGACTAGGATACATTCCTTATTTTTTAAAAAATATCTGTCTCTTCTTTTCCCCTTCCTTTCTCTTCCCTTATCTTCTCTTTTCTCTTTATTCTCTCATCTCTTTCTTTTCTCTTCTCTGTTCTCTTCTCCTAAATCCATATATGATGTATATGTAACCTCAAGCCCAGAAACTGTGACCCACAGGTCACGTAAAAATAATTCCTTGTTATTTTTATTATAACTATATTGTTACTATAATAATAACTATCAGATATTGATAAAAGAGAACAGAAACTCCATAATTCTCCAGAAACAAGAATAGTGGTGTTCTTCAGTATTTTAGATTTTTTTATTCAATAAGAGAAAATGGTACCTCACCACAAAGCCTCTAAAACAAAATTAACTGAAGTCAATACATGTTTCACATAGTCTTCTATGTTTTTAAAAATGTTAATTATTGTTGGGCAGTGGTGGTGCATGCCTTTAATCCCAGCACTTGGGAGGCAGAGGCAGGCAGATTTCTGAGTTCGAGGCCAGCCTGTTCTGCAGAGTGAGTTCTAGGACATCCAGGGCTACACAGAGAAACCCTGTCTTGGAAAAGAATGTTAATTATTTTATTTATTTACCTTTGAGTCATTGACCCCCTCCTGGTCCCCCCTCCCATAGTTCCTCTTCCCATTCCTCCTCCCCTTTGCCTCTGAGAGGATGCTCCCCCTCACCAGGCCTGCCCCTTCCCTGGGGCCTCAAATCTCTAGAGAATTAATTTCATCTTCTCCCACTGAGGACAGACCAGGCAGACCTCTGCTATATATGTGTTAGGGGACTTGGATAGGCCCATGTATGCTTCAGGTTGGTGGAGTAGGGAGAGCAACCTCACAGTGTTCTATCTTAATCAACAGATTAGAAACAATCTGTAGTTCCACTTCACCAGTTTCAACCTCTAACTTTGTCTTTCTGTCCAATACAGCTGCTCATCTTTATATCTTATACATTGTAGAAAACAGGAGGAAGACAATAGGGGGGGAAAGGTATACCTTCCCCATTTAAACCATTCAGTAGTATTTCCTACTAAGGAAACGTCTCTCTTCTCATATACTACTGCTACAGAGATGAATAGGTTGTCATTAAGAATAAATGTATCCAATTAACCATAGAGGATTATTTTGCTTAATAAAAAGGCAATAGGAATAGCGGAGGGTAATTTGTAGCCTCAGACACACAAGAATTAGCCCCACTGGCTTTGATAATCAGAGGAGAAAGTGTAAATTATTAGAATAGCAGTGAATGCTCAATATTCAGTTATGTGATTACGGGGACAAATATAGACAGGAAATTAAATATCTCTTGAAAATTGTGCAACTGGAGAGCTTAATCTTATCTACCACTTATGAGGCTGAGTAATTTTCTCAGCATGAATTAAATCATAAATCCTAGTAATTTGTGTGTGTAAGAAGACAACATTTAGGAAACTCCAGGCAGCATGCTAGGAATTTGTTATATATTGTCATTTTTCCATATAGACATCCAACAACATAAGTACTCACCATTTCATCACTGAAAAATCTGAGATTCAGAAGAACCAATTTCTCCAAGTCACCTAGACCATAAAAAATGCAATTGAACTACAGCCATGTCTGTAAGGGTCACCTCATTTCCTGTATAGCTCAGCCTCTTAGAAGCCCCTCCATTTCCTGAACATAGTATTTAATTTGCATTGATCCTTCACATTACACAAAGGACATGCAATGGCTGATAGAGTGTTCTACTCATTGATGGAATAAAACTGAGAATTATTTTTTAGTATTTAAGACGATTCAAAATCACGTTGCTGCCATTTGAGTCATGATAGAATCCAGGAAAATGACTAATATTTTGTTGACAAAATTAAGTGATAGAAAAAGTAACTTAAATCTTATTGTTCTTCATATGAAAAATAAACAAGAAGAAAACAGATTAAGAGGGAAGAAGAGATAATGTTGCTTTGTTTGGTTTTTTACTCTTGCCCTGAATGTTCTTAGACTGTGGGCATCTTTTGTTTGTATTCTGTGCCCCAAAACATCTGTTCTTCTGCTCTCAAAATGTTTCCTCCATTATATAAGAGCATGACTTTTGAAGCCACCAATTGAAGACAACATGTCTTACCTTGTGTGGTGCTTATTACACATAAGTGCTACAGTAAATAAAACACAAATGTGCCATTTATGAACTTGAGACAGGCTTTTACAAAATAAGTTGTAAAATGATTAAACATCTATTTGCCGTACTTATATTTCCAAGCCTTGAGACCAGTCAGTCAAAAGCTGAAGAAAATTTCTTTTTTGGTTGGCTATTGTGTTTATTCATAATAATTTTAAATGTTTTCTCAATGCTGTTAACTAAATTCTGAACTTTGAGTAACACAACTTATAATATGAAGATGATTAGCTTAACCTATGTTTTTAGAGGATCTACCAATTTTTAGCGCTGCACTTAAAATGGCTTTATTGTTCAGTATAAGAAATGTTGAACATTGAACAATTTAGGATGTTCTTACGAAGTCAACCCCCAAGTCCTAACAAAAGGGTCTTAACTGAGAAAAGACATCACTGGATAATGCTCAAAATAAAAAAGGTTAGTTCACTGTATAAGTGGACTAATAATAATAATAACAAACAATAAGATGTGATCTTAATGCTCATGTGATCTGTAGTCGTTTCATTTTCTATGAGCTCCTCATTATCAGCATTTTCTTGAACACCACAAATGCTATTTACTGAAAAGAAGATGTTTGGTAGGTATTGGTTCAGTGACTTCCTAGGGTAGCTTCAAGAATATAAAGCTGAGGATATTGTACTGAGATTGAATAATATCAAACATGTTTTGAAGTCTTACAGTGCATAGCTGAATGGACATGGGTTCATTGGTTCATTCCTGGATTCTGCCCTCTAAATGCCAACATGTGCCTCAGTCAGATTTATAAAAATGAAACTGTCCCTGTGTTTTACTATTCTTTGTGCACATTGTCTCAAGCTTTTAATCACAGCACTCACATTGGGGAGGCAGAAAAGTGTGAGTTTGAGGCCAGCCTGGTCTATATCAAGTTCCACAATAACCTAGAATATATAAAAAGACTCATCTCTTAAAATTAATTAATTAATTAATTCTCCTAAATCTTTTCTTGACATTTTCAGCTGTTCTTAGAATTTAAGATCATAAGGTACATGTACGATCTCTACAGAAGTCTATTTGAATTAGCCACTTGATTTCATTGAATAATTATTTTAATAACAAGTTTGATAAATTTCTCACTAAGTGAGTTAAGCAATGGTTTTAGTGTACCTTACAAAAGTAGGTTTAGCCTGCTCTTTGGTGAGCTCACAAGACAACTGAGTTTTGACCACTCCCATGGCCCATAATATCACAGCCACTTTCAGACTTTTGTTTTTAGATCAAGGTCTTGATGCTCAACTCACTCTGCCTTTGTAATTGTCTGTATCATTTTCAAAACTAAGTCTTGAGAAAAAGTACAGTTTTCCTGATACGTTTTTCTTCCTCATTGCCTCTACTTACCAAACCAAGCTATGCATTTATGGTATATTAGTTTTCTAATTGTTCTGTTTTTGCTCTGAAAAGTGTAGCAGATCGGTATTTAAACAAAAACAAAAAACCAGACACAACAGAGTCTCTACAATTCTAGCAGCCAGATAGGGCTTCAGTACACATTCGTGAAAATTTTCTTCCAATCTTCAGGTGCCACATGAAATTTTTCAAGGAACTAATTTGCAAATAGGATACAGGTCTTCAAAGCAAAAGATAAATTGTCAGGCTTCACTTCTGGGTCCAGAATAAGGGAAATCAGTGAGGGCCTTGATGGGTTGGCATTGGGAAAATCTGTATAATGTCATTCTCCAAGCAGCCATAGAAGAGTTGCTTACAGACTAACAGCATGATGGACAGACATTCCTGGATGGATGGGAGAAGGGCAGCTTGCCCTGGTAAGGTAGCTCATAAGATAAGGTCAGGACTCTCTAGGAGGGAAGAAGCAAGAGCTGACCCAGCTGGAGAAAATGAGAGCCTAGCCCTGGCACAGGGAACTGGGCTTTCCCTGGAGATCTGGGCTCCTAAAAGCTACTTGGTAGTCGGGTGTCCCCAAGGGGCTGTGGAAGGTACAAGATAATCTGTCCACCTTAAAACGTGGCTGAAAGTAATTACTTCTGACCCTTTGACTTGAGGCCTTTTGTTTGATTCTGATTAATAATAGGTAACATTTCTTGAGTATGAGTTCAGTGCCCACTAATCGGCTTTCTGGTGTTAGCTCATTTAACTCTTACACAATCAGTTACTGTTAGGATCTCTGTCTTACAGATAAGGAGTTTGGAGGCCGCGGGAAGTCAGTGGCTTGCACAAGGCCACTTGGATAAACAGATGAATAGACTTTCTAGTCCAGGGAGCATCTGATCCCAGTTTCTATTTAGTATTGTGATTGAGTGGTAGCTGGTAGCTTATGGTAGCAATCTAACCCCTTAAGCAAGGACGGTGTTGGCAGAGGTCAGGGTGGGGTAGTGGGGGGATTGTTCTGGGGGTACTCGGATGATTGTAAAGTTCTTTCTTTGCTCTTCAAGGCTAATTTCAGTAAATCAGATGTAAGTGATTCCTAACTTTGAATAATTCTATGGTTTTTTTTTTTTTGTCAGTATTGTTTTTTTGTTTAAGCTAGAGCTGGATTTCAATTCTATTCAAATAGAACACAAAAACACTTACAACATCTCAGTTGTGTCACTAATTCAGCAAGAATTACAGTTTGACATGAAGTGTTCTATTGCTTTGAGCAGCACAAGGTTGAGACTTAGCTCCTGTTAGTGGCTTAAATCTACATCAAGTAAACCTCGAGGGCATGTGCACGGCTATGATTTCAGAAAAGGGCAGGATGCTTGCATCTTGTTTCCCAAGAGCTTTTGTTAAAACTCATTGCATTTGCCAATTCGCTCATCTAAAGTTTATAATTTAGAGGATTTTACTATACTCTCAGATATGTGCGACCATTACCACAGCCAAGTGTAGAAATTTTCATCAGTTAACAATAACAAAATCCCTCCACAGAGCCCTTCGAAGTCCAGTACACTAGTACCTTTCCATTCTCTCCCCCAACAAAGTCTCACATAGCCACTAATATACTTTCCTTCGATATAGATTTTCTTATTCTGTACATTCACAGATATGGACTAGAAATGCCTTCTTTTACCTAATGTTAGTGTTCAAGGCTCAGCCAAGCCATATCAGGTGTTCAATTGGTTTCTCATGGGTTATTTTTTCCAAGTGTACTCAGCCTTTAAGCCCACAGTTTGGACGCCCTGTCAATCCTTGAAAACTACATAGGATGACATTGGCATTTCAAAGACCTTTTATGGTTTGACGTTTTACACAGCATTGTAGATTGTTCTTCCAAAGCTCCAAGAACAAGCTGTGCAGCTGCATGTCCTTGTTCTCCTCAGCACCTTTCCATCCAGTAAAAATGACTTGGTTTGCTTTTGTGTTATCCTAGCGAATTGTGTCCTTGTAATCTTACGAAGTAATTTTATCGAAAAGGAAAATGATCAACAACTTTGAATTTGAATAAAAAAGCAAGACATGAAGCAAATAGAGAGGAAATAACATGGTGGATACATTTTTGGAAGACTTATAATTTTAGAATCCCATCAATTCATTTCTGTAATGCTAATGATAGATAGCATTAATTGTATGTACTGCTTTTGAGTTTTTTTGGTTATGTCAAATCAAACATACTTATTTGACTAAAATGATATGAAAGTTAATAAAATTTAAAATGTTATTTATTATTTTTTGTTTTGATTCTCATTTTATATGTATAAGTAAAGAGATTAACTGTTGTTAAGTCATTACTTCATCCATTGCAACATTGTGAATAATTATGCCAATATTTGGTGATAGGCTGATAAATCCAAAATGAATTTTGTGTTAAAAAGCTCAAAGAATTAGCTCCTTAAAAACATGTTGGAATTAGATAAAAATAACAGAAAGAATAAATTGGCATTTTTAACTTCAGCATTTTGAGTCTATTCATTTTACTTGAGCAATGTCTCATCTAAATTAGTTAATAACAGCTCATTAAATTGTCTTATTATATATAAACGAGTCTCTTGTGGATTTATTATTTAACATGGATTCAGAGTTTCTCATATATAACCTTATAGTGACTACCTTGAGCTGAGCCACAAAGTGTATGGACTCTCATATATTTGATTCAGGTAGTAACCATAGAATTGTCAGTGATTCTATGATTCCTTTTCTTGCTTCCTGTTTTGTTGCTGGTAGCTTGCTTGTTTGATGTTTGCATTACATCATTTTAAATTTGTTGGTCTCTTCTTTAATAGCTTTGAAATCATATTTTGTATCTGTCCAATTGCATTTTTGGGTATAAATTAATAAGTAAACTGTTTTTATGTTAGAACATACAGATATTTTAGACTATCATTTTTGGTTCTAATTTAGCTTCTTTTTAATATAGGTAAAATTTAAAGTATTATAGTAGCTTTTCTATAAACCCAATATTAATCCCAATGGCCATTTTGATTATGTTAAAACACTCTCAGGAGATTTGAAATGCATACCTCTGGATGTATCTTTGAGGATGTTTCCATAGAAGATTATCTAAGGAGGAAAAACCTGCTATGAATGTGATTACCGTTCTGTAGGCCAAGATATCAGAGAGAATAAAAGGAGGCAAATGAGAATGCTCACTAATGTAGACCTTCTCTTTCTGTTTCATGGCTGATATGAAATGATCCTCTCTGCCCCACCCCACCCCATTATGGATGCAGACAGCCATGAGTCGAAATAATAATTATGTCCCCCTTTAAATTTGTTTTCCTCAAGTGTTTTATCACAGAAAAACAAAACAAACAAAACAAAACACAGACACATTCCTGAGAAGTTGAGTAATAAGTTGGCAGAAGGAATGTGTGTGTGCAATCAGGTTAGGAGAGTTTTCAGTTAAGCTTTTAATTTCAGCCTGGGTTTGGAAGTGGCACCTGTTCACTGTACAATGTTGAGGTGCTTTCAAGTGTATCTTGTCCTTTTGACCATATTCAACCTCTCTCTTTAGCTCCCGTCTCTCATTCCTACCTCCAGTTACTCACTTCCCTTTCTATCATCTCCATTCTATGTTCCCAACCAGATAATCAGTAAAGTAGCTGATATCAACAGCAAATATATGTTTAAGTCTTTGCATAAATACTTTATTTTGTTTAGAACTATGATGCGGCAACTCTAACTATCAATTTTATCGATGGCATGAACCTAAGGTAGATCTGGAGGAAGATAGAGATTACTCCCTATATTCTTCAGAAAATACTAGTTATATTAGATTTTCTAATACGTGGATCAGAACCAGGTGTGCTGATTCATGTATTAGAAATTCAGTCAAAGGAATTACAGAGGAGTGGCTATGGCCATTGCCTTAATGATCCTCAACAATTTGTCACTTATCCTCACATCAATAGCAGAAACACTACTCAATAGGCTGTTTACTTTGGATTTTGATTTGCCATTCCTATATGACTAGAAACAATACTCATGTCTTTAGTGTAAGCCTACAATGACTGAAAAATCATCAGGTCAAAAGAATACAAGATTTAAATGAAAAAATTAAGTTTCTTTTTCCTTTTTTTATTTATTAAATATTGGGAAAAAATGAGTATTGTAAAAATTGTTTGATATAAAACAACAATCAATTGAACAGTCTTATGTAGATGCTTGTTTACAGCAATACTGAAAATACATACATTTTTCTCAATATAAATTTTAAATAACTCCAAACATATTAACTGTATATTTTAAAATAATACATGACTACTAGTATTTTCTTTAAATGAACAAAAATAGATAAAGTCTTTTTGTTTGTTTGTCCTTTTGGTTTGTTTTTAGTAGAGCTTAAAATCTTGGCTCTTACTGTGGTATAATTCCAAAATAAGAACAATTTTTAGACATTGGATTTCATTGTAATAAGGCTGTACTTCAATGGCCCTCACATCAAGAAAGGATTTTACCTCCATAGTAGCTAAGCTGAGAGTTGACAGTTCTGCTGTGCCAAGGAGTGAATTGTGGGCACGATTTTTGGATACAGATTTCCTGCTATGGTCAAAGCTATTTGACTGGAGTGAGTGACTTTATGCTCAGCCCACAGAGAACAGGTTATATTTGTTTAAGAAATGGTGTGTGTATTAAGATGGTCTATCCATGAAGTCATTCACCAACTGTTTCAATGAACAATGGTTCTGCTTGGAGGGTGGCACAGACATTCCATATGACTTCTTCTTTTTTTTTTCATTGTAATAAGACTGTATTTCAATGACCCTCACATCACCAAAGGATTTTACCTTCATTGTAGCTAAGCTGAGAGTTGATA